>NC_064923.1:409412274-409722096 GCF_023897955.1 Schistocerca gregaria
CAACTTCACTTTCACAGCATTTATTTGAGTATCCAATTTGATGTATTGTAAATGTTTCATGTGTTTTGTTTATGATTTTGAGTTAGTCATAATAAATCAAATTGTTATTTTGGACAGAGCTTTCATTCTGTTAATCGGTAGAGCAACCCTTTCATTTCTCACTATGTTACTAAAACTTTCCGTTATTTAATTAATGTCTATCAAATTAAATTATTGCAGGTGCCAAACTCTTTTGTACTCGACCTGCAGGGTCGATTACAGTCAGTCCGCGTTTCTTCTTAATCCATGTGCAACAGCAAAAGTAGGAGTTAGAACAGGAGGGGGGGCGCTTAGAGCATCATTTCCATATGAAGATTCGAGAAGAATTTAGTGTTAAATACACTGCTAGCCCCAGCACCTCGCAATTGCGACATATGAATTTTATAGTGAAGTGTTGTAGCATCAGTTATTAACGGCCGCACTTACGTAAAAGCCCCTCAGACTGCATTTTAAGTATTTAGTCAATATATTGAAGGCTATTCGTGGGAAAAAAGAAATAAACTACTTGTTCAAATTATAAATATACGTGAGTGACTCAATATTTTAAATTTCGCCGTAATACCTGCCTGCATTGTTTTTTTTTTTTTTTTGTATTTTATTTCAGCTTGAAAATTCAGTTTACGACAGGTGTGAGCTGGCATCCTATGACGAAAAACGTAGCCAAACATTGAGATCAGCCACATCTCTGGGGCCGCTCAATTAAGTTGAGTGTTGAGTGTAACAAATATATATATTTTTGTGCCATAGCACGTGGGGGCTCGAGCTAACTATTCAGTCTAAAATAGCCTTTTCGCCAAACATCGGCGAACAGCACCGACACAAACTATATAAATATTTTCACCATTGCACTAGCCAACAGCCAGTTTGCATCTGGAACGTGATACATCAACTACTATGTATTTTGGTGTGTAAAATCCGAATATACCCTTCCAAATGTTCTAGCACGTACCATTTTTGAGTTTTTAAAGGTTTTTTTTATTTATCATATTCAGTATTTCCCTTCTGCTGTTCTTCTGTTTTGATGTTAAATTGTCTGTTTTTGATTTGCAGAGGAGAGCCAAAAGATCTACAAATCGTCAGCAAATGTTTGGTGTGGTAATCCAGTAGTGTGAAAGAGATCCTCTGTGAGTGTTTTCTGTGAAAGATAGTACAAACTTTTTGTGTTTAAGACTTACACAAAGAAAAATAGCAACTAGTAAATCTCGTTGCTGTCCAAACCACCCCAACAGCTTTTGTTATGTGTGTGGGAAATTCACTCCAAAAGCCCCCAAAAAAAAGAATGACTTATATGGTTAAGAAGGCATATAAATTGTATTTTCATTGTCCTGCTGGTGATCTAGATAAAAATATTGCACCTTATATTGCCTGCATAACCTGTACTACAACCTTAAGCGAGTGGTTGAAAGGCAAACGCCGAGCCATGCCATTCGCTGTTCCGATGGTGTGGTGTGGGCCTAAAGACTATTTTCACACCGTTATTTCTCTCTTACAAATACTTCGGGACATTCAAACATAACTAAACATAAAATAAAATATCCAAATGTATCTTCAGTGCATTTGCCTGTGCCCCATGATGAGGGGTTGCCTGTTCCTGTCTGTAACGTGAAAGCCACGGAACCAGACACCATGTCAAGTGAATCAGAAAGTATTGAACATATAGAAGAGTATTGCCGTCAATATCATGACACTTCACCTTAACTCTTCAATCAAAAGGAATTGAACGATTTGGTTCACGGTCTACAATTTTCGAAACAGCAAGCTGAACACTTGGGGTCGAGACTACAACAACGGAACCTTCTAGCTCCAGGGACAAAAATTTCCTGTCTCAGATCAAGAGGTGCTTCCTTCGCTCAGTATTTCGATACGCAGAATTCAATGTGTGTATGTAGAGATGTCAATGATCTGATGATGCAGCTAGGTGTACAACATAATACATAGGAGTGGCGACTATTAATTGACTCCAGTAAAACCCTCATGAAAGCAGTAGTACTGCATAATGGCAATGCATTTCCATCGTTACCTTTGGCTTGCGCAGAAGACATGACAGAAACTTATGAAACCATGGCTTTGCTGCTAGTGGCAATCAAAAAGAAGGATCATGAATGGCAGATTTGCTGTGATTTAAAAGTTGTTGCACTCCTTACAGGTTTAAAGGCTAGATTCACGAAATACTGCTGCTTTTTATGCGTTTGGGACAGCCGTGACACCAAGAACCACTATACAGTCAAGGAATGGTCTATAAGGAAGTCATATGTTCCCGGAAACGTAAATGTGAACAATACCCCAAAGATTGAGCCCAATAAAATCATTTTGCTTCCCCTTCATATCAAGTTGGACCTTATCAAGAACCTTGTAAAAGCTCTGGTTAACGTAGGGGGGAGGTGGGGGGCTTCAATCACGTAAAAGAAAATTTTACCAAATTAGGTGAGGCAAAGCTGAAAGAGGGTATATTTGTTGGACAACAAATAAGAAAATTGTTGAAAGATCCAACCTTTGATACCAGACTCACAGATATATAATTAGCTGCTTGGTCTTCTTTTAAAGCAATTGTGAAGGGCTTTTTGGGCAACAGAAAAGACAAAAACTATGCTACCATTGTGAATGATCTGTTGGACGAGTATAAAAAAAGAACACGAGGTGTAGAATGTCGTTTAAAATTCTCTTTATTTACATTCTCACCTTGATTTCCTCCCGGAAAATTTGGGAGCCGTAAGGGATGAGCGTGGTTAACGCTTTCACCAAGACATTCAAACCATGGAACACCGTTACCAAGACCACTGGAACCCTTCGATGATGGCCCGCATCTCATGGTCGTGCGGTAGCGTTCTCGCTTCCCACTCCCGGGTTCCTGGATTCGATTCCCGGCTGGGTCAGGGATTTTCTCTGTCTTATGATGGCTGGATGTTGTGTGCTGTCCTTAGGTTAGTTAGGTTTAAGTAGTTCTAGGTGCTAGGGGACTGATGACCATAGATGTTAAGTCCCTTAGTGCTCAGAACCATTTGAACCCTTCGATGATGGATGACTTCTGGTGTGGTTTTGTTAGAGAGAGTGATGAAACGGCAAACAAAAGAAGAGCTCCGTCATCACATTTTTTCAAAACCCAAAGACGATTAAAGACGAAAATGTCTTCTGAAATAATTTGGACCTTTTATTGACATCGTGCCTATACATACATACAAAATAATTTTGATTTCAAACGTTCTGAATGTTTATTTTTGTTTGACTTAGATGTGTAAATTTTCGCTATTACCATATTTTATTCTGTTGTGTATCTACAGTAGGTAATATGACGTCATAGAGAAAAACAGATTCAGTACCCCAAAATTAGATAAATCCACCCTTTTACGAACCAGGCGCAGTAAAAAAGTTTAAATTTGTTAACTAGTGTTTACAGCGAATTTTTATAGAGCGTAGTGCCCAGTACCGTCGTAATAGTTAGTATGCACTTTAATACAGCTAATACACTGAAGCACCCATGAAACTGGTATAGGTATGCGTATTCAAACACAGAGAAATGTAAACGGGCAGTATACGAAGCTGCGGTCGACAACGCCTTTGTAAGACAGAAAGTGTCTGGTGCAGTCGTTAGATCAGTTACTGCTGCTACAATGGCAGGTTATCAACATTTAAGTGAGTTTGAAAGTGGTGCTATAGGCGGCGCACAAGCGATGGGACACAGCATCTCTGAGGCAGCGATGAAGTGGAGATTTTCCCGCACGACCATTCCACGGGAGAAGCGTGAATATCAGGAATCTGGTAAAACATTAAATCAACGACATCGCTGCTGCTGGAAAAAGATCCTGCAAGAACAGTACCAACGACGACTGAAGAGGATCGTTCAACGTGACGGAAGTGCAACTCTTCCGCAAATTGCCGCACAGTTCAACGCTGAGCCATCAACAAGTGTCAGCGTGCGAACCATTCAACGAAACATCATCGATATGGGCTTTGGGAACACAACCTCATGAATGCGTGGACCCTGCATGTCAGCAGGGGACTGTTCAAGCTAGTGGAGGCTCTGTAATGACTTGGGGCGTGTGCAGTTGAAATGACGTGGGACCCCTGATGAGTGTAGATAGGACTCTGACAGATGACACGTACGTAAGCGACCTGTCTGATCACTTGCGTCCATTCATGTTCACTGTGGATTTCGACGGACTTGGGCAATTCCAGCAAGACAATCCATCAAGCCACACGTCCAGAATTGCTACAGAGTGGCTCCAGAAACACTCTAGTGAGTTTAAAGACTTCCGATGGCTACCAAACTCCCCAGACATAAGCATTATTGAGCATATCTTGGATGCCTTGCAATGTGGTGTTCGGAAGAGACCTCCCTGCGGGTTTATGGACAGCTCTGCAGGATTCATCGTGTAATTCCCTGCAACACTACTTCAGACATTCGTTGAGTCCTTGCCACGTCGTGTTGAGGCACTTCTACACGCTCGCGGTGGCCCTACACGATATTGGATAGGTGTACCAGGTTCTTTGGCTCTCCATTGTAGAACATTATGTTTCAGGAGAAATAGGAGAGTAAATGCAATAGATTTGTTTTATTTCATCCAGTCAAACATGAAATATACACAATAATATTTGAAACTTCCTGGCAGATTAAAACTGTGTGCCCGACCGAGACTCGAACTCGGGACCTTTGCCTTTCGCGGGCAAGTGCTCTACCAACTGAGCTACCGAAGCACGACTCACGCCCGGTACTCACAGCTTTACTTCTGCCAGTCTCCGTCTCCTACCTTCCAAACTTTACAGAAGCTCTTCTGGCAAACATGCAGAACTAGTACTCCTGAAGTCGTGCTTCGGTAGCTCAGTTGGTAGAGCACTTGCCCGCGAAAGGCAAAGGTCCCGAGTTCGAGTCTCGGTCGGGCACACAGTTTTAATCTGCCAGGAAGTTTCATATCAGCGCACACTCCGCTGCAGAGTGAAAATCTCATTCTGGGGACAATAAGATTTGTTCCAAACAAAACTACTAGTAAAGATGGCTGTAAAATATTGCGTACATACACAGTAATATGTGCTATAATTGCTGTTCCGCCACTGTATAATCCGACGTGTGTGTTCCTCATGTTAGATTACAGTAACAGTGCCACTAATAAACGAGAGAAACATCCGCAACAGTAGCATATTACTAGATACCATCCAGCTGCATGAGCCGATATTTAGTTTTCTGAGTAATTGAAAGTAAATAAACCTCCACAGTTCGCCGCTTTTCACCTATTAACTACGTTCCTGGTAGTTAAACTGTGAGTCACGGAACACCGCCAGGCGCTTTGAAACAACACCTCAGGTGCAACTAGCATCTAGCTGACCTCGGCGCCCTCAAACGCGAAACGTGACACAGCGCAGGTTCTTATAGATGGCGCTGGCAGCGATTTAACGATGCAGTGACTCACAGCGAGCACATAATTGGATAATCTCACAAGTTTGCACACCAATTTGCAGAGTAAGTTGCAATTGAAACGTTGCATAAGGTAACATCGTAAGCTGCGTTCTCTGCGTCTATAGTTTTAACACACAGCGACATATCACGTTTAAAACAGCGAATAAAGCAAAAAGGCTATTACTAATGCTGCTGTTAGAAGAATGCTTTGGCACAGTCGCATCCCTTAGTTTGTGAACGAAGTGATAACAGCATTTAAATAATTTATCACCAATACATCAGAGTGAATTGAGTCTGGGCAGCAAAATTTACATTTTACTTATAATTTTAGACAGAATTGTTGTAACGCTTTCTATATCTACAGTGAACTATTGAAAACCCGATCTTGGCATGTGCTCGAATTGACTCTTACTGTTCTTCTTGCTTAAGCCTTACAGTGTAAATAACATAATTGTGATGTAAAATATTTTAATAATTTTACACTGAGGTGACCAAAGCCACGGGATGCTTTCGCCGGGCATAGGGCAACAACTCAGGGTGGTATTGACAAGTCGTAAAAAGTCCTCTGCAGATATCGAGTCTTGCCACCACTCTAGGTGTCCGTAATTGAAAAAGTGTTGTCGTTGCAGGAGTTTGTTCACGAACTGACCAGTCCAATACCTCCCGTAAATGTTTGATATGATTAATCTCGTGCAAACTGGGTAGCAAAATGTTTCACCTCAGCTTTCCAGAATGTTATTCAAACCCTGAAACGTCCCCATAGAACAATTATACAAGACTGTGCTTAAACTGACACACAATATCTTTAGCGCAACGCAGTCTGACTTCCAAAAATCCCTACGCAAGAATGGCCCTGACTAGCATTAACCTATACGTTTCACAAAACACTTACCTCACAAAAATCTTCGTTACTCAAGCTACTGCAATACAGCGAGCGCCACTACTGCCAGCTAAATAAAAGATTCAAACTACTGAAGGCACTAACTACTGAGGCACAGTTAGCAAATGAAAGATTTTAATAGAGAACAAACAATGTATTTACCTTAATAGTCATAATATATATATCAGTTCATGACACCAATTCTTACAAATTTCAAAACTCCGCCATCTCTCTCCCCACGTCCACCACTGCTGGCGGCTCACCTCCAACTGCGCAACGCTACGCGCTGTTAGCATCCAGCTGCCGTTGCTCAGCACTACAATGGCAGACAACAATGCAAACTAAACACAGACTGCGCACAGCACAGCCAGTGATTTTTCATACAGAGCGCTACGTGGCGGCGGCGTTACCAATAAAAAAACCTAAACAACCTATTTACAACCGATCGCGAACAGTTGTGACCCAGCCACTCGGCGCAGTGTCATTAAAAAAAATTTCATCGTAGTTTGGGAACATAAAGTCCACGATTGGCTGCAAATGATCTCCAAGTAGCCGAACATAGAGGACCCAGTTCATCGTATGTAAACGCAGCCCACACCATTCTGGAGAAGCCACCAGCTTGGACAATGCCTTGTTGACATCTTGGATCCATGGCTTCGTTGGGACTGCCCCACATTCGAAGCCTACCATTAGCTCGTACCAGCTGAAATCGGAACTCGTCCGACCACGCCATGGTTTTCCAGCCGCCTAGGGTCCAACCGATACGATCACAAGACCAGGAGATGTCGTGTCGTTAGCAAAGGCACTCGCGTCGGTTGCCTGGTTCCATAACCGATCAACGTCAGATTTCCCCCTCATTGTCCTAACGGATACTTTCGTCGTGCGTCCCAGATTGATATCTGCGGTTATGTCACGTAGTGTTGCTTGTCTGTTAGCACTGACAACTCTACACAAACGCCGCTGCTGTCGAGCGTTAAGTGCTGACCGTCGGCCACTGCGTTGTCTCTTATGAGAGGTATTGCCTACAATTTGGTATTATAGGCACTCTTTTGACACTGTTGAACTCTGAATACTGAATCACCTAACGATTTCCGAAATGGAATGTCCCATGCGTCTAGCTCTTCCCACCACTCCGCGTTTAAGGACTGTTAATTCCTGTCGTGCCACCATAACCACGTCGGAAACCTTTTCACATGAATCAGCTGGGTACAAAGGACAGCATCATCGATGCACTGCCCTTTGATGCAATGTGTAAGCGATACTACTGGCATCTGAATATGCATATCGCCATCCCTGACTTTCGTCACCTCAGTCTAGTGTGACAGAATACTGAAACTCTCGCACTGATGCACTTCCTGCCTAAGCGAGAAAAGTTAATAAGGAGGAGGAGGAGGAGGAGGAGGAGGAGGAAGAGGAGGAGGAGATTACTGTTTAACGACCCGTCGACAACGAGGTCATTAGAGATGGGGAGAAGACTAAAAAATAACGGAATATATTTTAAAAATTTAATTTTTATATTGACTATTATATAAAACATTTATTTCGCTAATATCTTTATCTTCTGTTTCTTGTCGAGCGCAAGAGCGACTCAACCCACCGACCCCATAAATGCCGCCGTAGAACCCACAGACGCCGAGCAGGGCACCGCTACCACTTAAGCGGCAGCCAACGATCGCGAAATCATCCCAGAGTTCAGTGCTGCAGACAACACATTCCGTGTAATAATTAAATATCCACTGTAAAAATTAAAATAACTGCATGACTGTTAAGTGCCAAGCAGCACGCCATCTGAAATGCTTCACTCCCTTTTAGTCAAGTACACACCCACATATACAGGGTTACACTTTGAAATTGCTCTAAAAGAAGATGATGATGTTTGGTTTGTGGGGCGCACAACTCCGCGGTCATCAGAGCTCCTACGAACTCCCAATTTTTTTTTCACACTCCAACCTAGCCACTGTCACGAATGATGATGATAATGATGAAATAATGAGGACAACACAAACGCCCAGTCCCCGGGGAGAAAATCCCCAAACCGGCGCATGCCGGTGTCGCCAAGCGGTTCTAGGCGCTTCAGTCTGGAACGGTGCGACCGCTACGATCGCAGGTTCGAATCTTGCCTCGGGCATGGATGTGTGTGATGTCCTTAAGTTAGTTAGGTTTAAGTAGCTCTAAGTTCTAGGGGACTGATGACCTCAGATGTTAAGTCCCATAGTGCTCAGAGCCATTTGAACCATGTGAACCCAAAACGGCCGGGAATCGAACCAGTGACCATGTGCTCCAGAGGAAGCAACGCTAACCATTAGACAATGAGCTGCGGACTCTAAAAGAAGAAACACAGTCAGAATGACATCAAATTTTAACGGTATACTGTCGAAAAAAAGTTTAACTAAACTTCCTTCACCAAATGGCGCTCTAAACGTCATAACTTAATTGGGTTAGGCTACAAATGACAGATGAATAGCAATATGACGACCAAGGTGCGAGTTGCACATTAAACCACCCGTACTGCACAATGTGCTTGACCGTACAAGTTTGGCATTACACAACTGTAGCGCTGTTAAGTTAGCTAAGCCCATCCGTTGGGCAAGATCGTACTACGTCGGATGAGAAAAATCGGTTTTTAATTGTTCTGAAGCAAAAAAGCATAAAAAGCAACAATGACGTCAGCTTCTAATTGTTCTCAGCCCAAAAAGCAACAATGACATCGGTTTTAATTGTCATCAGAGTGGAGCAATACATATCCAATATGCTGCCTACCGTTGTCTGCCACAAACCTAAATCGAGAGACAGTGTGGCCCACAACAGAGCAGAGTGTCTCAGGGTTCACGTTCAGAATATTTTGCGAAATACGGAACTTCAGTTCAACTACGTTTGTAATTGGAGCACTGTGTACAGCATCTTTCAGGTAACCCACAGCCGTAAGGCGCAGGTGATCAGGATGGCCAGGCTGTAGGGAGATCCGCATCAGCTGCTTCACTGGTTGTGCAACATATGGAGAAGTGCCGTCTCACATAAAAACGATCCTGATCACTCTTTTTACGGATTAGTATAACAGTGGTGCACAAAAGATTCTCATACTATGTATAAGGGACGATACTGGTAACAAGACATGCAGGACTATCTCCTCGAAAAAATATGGCCCTACGATAAACCATGCTATCAACCCGCACTAAACAGTTAGCTTTGCACAATAAAGTGGTACCATCTGTTGTGCGAGGGGTGTTTTCATTGCTGATATTGTACAATTCTGCGTATTGATATGACCTAGCAGATGGAAATGGGCTTCGCCTGTCCACAGGACGTTCCATGACCATACATTGTCTAATTCCAAGCCAGAAAGAAGTTCTATGCCAGCAAGAAGTTCTAGAACAAATGTTTGTCTTGCTGGTGGGTTAGCATGAAGCAAATCTTGAATAAGGGTAATTTTTTATGGAGAACAATGCAGGATGTTTCGTAGAATTTTATGCATCGTACTCACTGGCATATCCAAAGGTCGGGCAATTCCCTATGCACTGCACGTCAGCGCACAACCGCTGCACCTGTCCTGCAATGCTGTGGCACCATCTATTGACGTCGGTGCAATTGTTTTCCTTCCTCTGCCACACTGGACTTCAGAAAAACCTGTCTTTCCGAATTTTGTGGATAAAACAAATTCAATTTGAGTACTGCTATACAATATTATTACAGCCTGTAAAATGAAGTTAACAAGTATATTAAAAAATACATCGTGGCTTTACTTTCCAAAAGGAAAAAATGAATGAAATATGATGAAGGTTTTTTTTCGTAACGCTTGAGTGACCAGAACTTCTGGAGAGGTACTGGCGCACAGTCATCCTTCTCGTCAAAGCGCTTTACTAGCATCGAGTGATTTGCATTGAGACAGTCATGCCGAGTGGTTCAGAGATAAACTGAGGAACTGCCGTGTTATCCTGCCTCTTTTGTTTTGCGTATTCTGCCGCTGAAAACGCCATCTAGAGATAAAATTCATTTAATGTTTTGTTTCTTAGTTTCCGTAATGTTCCCCCTTTCTTGATAATATTCCTTACAAATTTGACGACATTATGAGAAGTGATTTTTTTTACATAGGTTTGAAACGGGAACTTTGTTTATAACCACCCTGTGTATAACTGATGTGGATAAAACAAATTCCATTTGAGTATTGCTATACAATATTATTACATCCTGTAAAATGAAGTTAACAAATATATTAAAAAATACATCGTGGCTTCACTTTCCAAAAGGAAAAAATGGATGAAATATGATGAAGAACGAAAATTTATTGAAATGGTAATACATCTGCGAGATCTGCTGTAAGGTAAATGTAATCTCTGAAAAATTGCCAAAAAAACATACTAGGGAAATAAAGACTCTCTTGGACGTTCAATACATCAAATCGAATGGAATCTGCTTTATACTTGCTGTGATATGACGCACCTGCGAAAGAAAGGCAGTCTACTAGCTTTTATGTGCCACGAGAGCTAATTAATGAGGCCTATGTAATTTTCGAAGTTGTTGTTCCGAGTATAGTAGTAACTAGCAGATCAAATCTTCGGAAATCTGTTGTAACGTTGCAGGGAACAGTCGAGTTGGACATTCCCGTGCGAGAGAAGGATGACTATCAATACTGTCACAGGACGTCATTATGTGAGAGTGTGTAAAGATTTTGGGATTCAGCCACGATGTTTGCGCCATACCTCCTCCCACCGCCGGTCAACTCTTGTAGCACCAGGTTTCGAAATGGCGACCTGTGTGTCGAGTGCTAACCGATTACCATGCACTAGGATCAATGACTGTGGAGATGGTAACGGTTAAATGTACCGACATAAGTAACGGTACAAAACAAGCAAAAGTATTATGTCACCCACAGCGTTAAGCTTCTCTGCATGTCACGATGGCGAATTAAAAATGCTGTGAATGTGGAACGATAAATGGCGTTGCAGATATCTACGATTCGAATCCAGATTGAATCGTTATTGCCAATGAGACTGATTTTCCATAACCGCTCGACGATTTTCTGATTGTTAGTCTGCAGTGTTTCGTGGCCGTTGTCTCTGAAGTTGCAATCTTTCTGGGTTGTTAGCCGAGTCGTATTTGAAACTTGACGCGGCGTAACAACACAGAAGATTTTAACTACATCGACTTTCAGACTCTTTCAGTCGGTGATGTGTTACCTGGGAAGAGTCTTCAGGGGAACTGCTACGCGTCATCCACATAAAAGTATTGAACGTTACATGTTGCTATGGACGAGTATTTGTAATAGCACAGTACCCTTACGTTTAATCATTCTTGTGCGGGATGTGGATACAACATACCTTAAAATATTAATTTTATCGCTGATGCCAACAAAGCCTTCCAAGGGCGCAGTCTCGGGGAGAGGGACCGTGGATCCGGAGCCTCCCTATCAGCTATACGAAATTACACCCGACCTAGCTGCGGTGTAGTCTAACTGAAAGATATTTTGATTTTCAGTCGTAACAGTGAAAATGGGGTATGTACAGTCGGTAACCAACACGGCCATTGACAGATTCAAACTGTTTATAGCACTATCGGCAAACGCCCATCCCCACTTTATCACCGAGCGAGGTGGCGTACTATTTCACACTGCGCTCGCATTCGGGAGGGCGACGGTTCAATCGCGCGTCTGGCCATCCTGATTTAGGTTTTCGGTGTTTTGCCTAAATTGCTTCAGGCAAATGCTGGGATGGTTCCTTTGAAAGGGCACGGTCGACTTCCCAAGTCCGATGAATCTGATGACCTCGCTCTTTGCTCTCTTTTCCCGAATTTACCCAACCTTACTTTATCAAGATGAACTAACGTGCATAGTTTGCCTTGTTGGCCTTGAGCTCAGTTGTTGTTTTGTGAATCAGTTCTTACTTGTAGTTGAATTTAATGTACATGCTGCCGTTTATTGTTTATGTGCTGAATGCTTAATGTTGGTTTCTAACTATGCATATGTTTGTAAAATGTCGCATTGGTAACACTGGTACCCATCAGGTCATCGAAATTCAGCTCCATCAGGTTTGGCTAGCACTTGGATGGGTCACCGTCCGGGTTTGCCGAGAGCTCTTGGCAAGCGGGATGCACTCAGCCCTTCTGTGGCCAATTGAGAAGCTACTTGATTGAGCAGTAGAGCCACCGGACACGAAAATTGGCAACGGCCACGACAGCAGTGTGCTGACTGCATGGCCTACTGTATCCGGTGATGCCTAAGGGCCCAGGATGACACGGCGGCCGGTTGGTGCCGTTGCGCCTTCAAGGCCTGTTCGGATGGTGTAGTTCGTAAAACCGATTTTGATTCGTCCACTGGCATTATAAACCTGTGGCTCCTGAAGTGTGGCAGCAGCTGCTCCAGTAGTTCCAGGGCCAACAGTGTGGATGATTGACTGATCTGGCCTTGTAACATCAAACAAACCGGCCTTGCTGTGCTGATATTGCGAACTGCTGAATACAAGGGGAAACTACAGCTGTAATTTTTGCTCGACGGTATGCAGCTCTACTGTATGGTTAAATGATGATGGCATCCTCTTGGGTAAAATATTCTGGAGTAAAATAGCCCACCATTTGGATCTCCCAGCGGGGACTACTCAGGAGGACGTTGTCATCAGGAGAAACGAAACTGGCATTCTGCGGTTCGGAGCGAGGAATGTTAGATTGCTTAACTGGGCAGGTGGGTTAGAAAATTTTAAAAAGGAAATGGATAGTTTTAAGTTAGATATAGTGGAAATTACTCAAGTGTCGGGGGCAGGGGGAACAGGACTTCTGGTCAGGTGAATACAGGGTTGTTGTTGTTGTGGTCTTCAGTCCTGAGACCGGCTGATGCAGCTCTCCATGCTACTCTATCCTGTGCAAGTTTCTTCATCTCCCAGTACTTACTGCAACATACATCCTTCTGAATCTGCTTAGTCTATTCATCTCTTGGTCTCCCTCTACGATTTTTACCCTCCACGCTGCCCTCCAATACTAAATTGGTGATCTCTTGATGCCTCAGAACATGTCCTACTAACCGGTCCCTTCTTTTTATGAAGTTATGCCACATACTCCTCTTCTCCCCAATTCTATTCAATACTTCCTCATTACTTATGCGATCTACCCATCTAATCTTCAGCATTCTTCTGTAGCACCACATTTCAAAAGCTTCTGTTCTCTTCTTGTCCAAACTATTTATCGTCCATGTTTCACTTCCATACATGGCTACACTCCATACATATACTTTCAAAAATGACTTCCTGGCACTTAAATCTATACTCGATGTTAACAAATTTCTCTTCTTCAGAAACGATTTCCTTGCCATTACCAGTCTACATTTTATATCCTCTCTACTTCAACCATCATCAGTTATTTTGCTCCCCAAATAGCAAAACTCAATTACTACTTTAAGTGTCTTATTTCCTAATCTAACTCCCTCAGCATCACCCTCCTTAATTCGACTACATTCCATTATCCTCGTTTTGATTTTGTTGATGTTCATCTTATATCCTCCTTTCAAGACACTATCTACTCCGATCAACTGCTCTTCCAAGTCCTTTGCTGTCTCTGATAGAATTACAATGTCATCAGCGAACGTCAAAGCTGTTATTTCTTCTCCATGGATTTTAATACCCACTCCGAATTTTTCTTTTGTTTCCTTTACTGCTTGCTCAATATACAGATTCAATAACAACAGGGAGAGGCTACGACCCCGTCTCACTCCCTTCTCAACCACTGCTTCCCTTTGATGTCCCTCGACTCTTATAACTGTCATCTGGTCTCTGTACAAATTGTAAATAGCCTTTCGCTCCCTGTATTTTACCCCTGCCACCTTCAGAATTTGAAAGAGAGTATTCCAGTCAACATTGTCAAAAACTTTCTCTAAGTTTACAAATGCTAGAAACGTATGTTTGCCTTTCCTTATTCTTTCTTCTAAGATAAGTCGTAAGGTCAGCATTGCCACACGTGTTCCAATATTTCTACGGAATCCAAACTGATCTTCCTCGAGGTCGGCTTCTACCAGTTTTTCCATTCGTCTTAAGATAAGTCGTAAGGTCAGTATTGCCACACGTGTTCCAATATTTCTACGGAATCCAAACTGATCTTCCTCGAGATTGGCTTCCACCAGTTTTTCCATTCGTCTGTAAAGAATTCGGGTTAGTATTTTGCAGTTGTGACTTATTAAACTGATAGTTCGGTAATTTTGACATCTGTCAACACCTGCTTTCTTTGGGATTGGAATTATTATATTCTTCTTGAAGTCTGAAGATATTTCGCCTGTCTCATACATCTTGCTCACCAGATGGTAGAGTTTTGTCAGGACTGGTTCTCCCAAAGCTGTCAGTAGTTCTAATGGAATGTTGTCTCCTCCTGGGGCCTTGTTTCGACTTAGATCTTTCAGTGCTCTGTCATACTCTTCACGCAGTATCGTATGTCCCATTTCATCTTCATCTACATCCTCTTCGATTTTCATAATATTGTCCTCAAGTACATCGCCCTTGTATAGACCCTCTGTATACTCCTTCCACCTTTCGGCTTTCCCTTCTTTGCTTAGAACTGGGTTTCCATCTGAGCTCTTGATGTTCATACAAGTGGTTCTCTTATCTTCAAAGGTATCTTTAATATTCCTGTAGGCAGCATCTATCTTATCCCTAGTGAGATAAGCCTCTACATCCTTACATTTGTCCTCTATCCATCCCTGCTTAGCCATTTTTCGCTTCCTGTCGATCTCATTTTTAGGTCGTTTGAATTACTTTTAGCCTGCTTCATTTACTGCATTTTTATATTTTTTCCTTTCATCAATTAAATTCAAAATATCTTCTGTTACCCAAGGATTTCTACTAGCCCTCGTCTTTTTACCTACTTGATCATCTGCTGCCTTCACTACCTCATCCCTCAGAGCTACCCATTCTTCTTCTACTGTATTTATTTCCCCCATTCCTGTCAATTGTTCCCTTATGCTCTCCCTGAAACTCTGTACAACCTCTGGTTCTTTCAGTTTATCCAGGTCCCATCTCCTTAAATTCCCACCTTTACTTTCAGAAAAGACTTCCTGACACTTAAATCTATACTTGACGTTAACAAATTTCTTTTCTTCAGAAACGCTTTCCTTGCCATTGCCAGTATACATTTTATATCCTCTCTACTTTGCCCATCATCAGTTATTTTGCTCCCCAAATAGCAAAACTCAATTACTACTTTAAGTGTCTTATTTCCTAATCTAACTCCCTCAGCATCACCCTCCTTAATTCGACTACATTTCATTATCCTCGTTTTCCTTTTGTTGATGTTCATCTTATATCCTCCTTTCAAAACACTATCAATTCCGTTCAATTGCTCTTCCAAGTCCTTTGCTGTTTCTGACAGAATTACAATGTCATCGGCGAACCTCAAAGTTTTTATTTCTTCTCCGTGGATTTTAATACCTACTCCGAATTTTTCTTTTGTTTCCTTCACTGCTTGCTCAATATACAGATTGAATAACATCGAGGAGAGACTATAACCCTATCTCACTCCCTTCCCAACCACTGCTTCCCTTTCATGCCCGTCGACTCTTATAACTGCCATCTGGTTTCTGTACAAATTGTAAATTTGAAGTGAAGGTATTAGATCGTAAAACGACAGTTTAATTTTAATTTTGAGCGCATCCCTGTAAAAGTACGTATTAATTTCTCATTTACGCTACGTTTGCTTCAGTTTTTAGATCGTAACACAACTTTCTTTTATTTTCGTTTTCAACGTTTTGGTGTAAAAGAACATATTAAAAGTGAATGTATAACAAAAATCCGTTTTCTGCTGCACGCTCTGCCGAATTTTTAGGCCATAAAAGAAAAGTTGTGTTCCTTTTGTTATTTTCTGGTGTCTTTCGACAGAAGAATATGTTAACACAATGCAGTTTTAAATT
The DNA here is from genome assembly GCF_023897955.1 of Schistocerca gregaria. Classification (NCBI taxonomy): domain Eukaryota; kingdom Metazoa; phylum Arthropoda; class Insecta; order Orthoptera; family Acrididae; genus Schistocerca; species Schistocerca gregaria. The sequence continues at coordinate 409,428,457 of NC_064923.1, forward strand.
CGTTTTGTCCGCTGCTGCCGTAAACCTAGTACAATTCAGGAACCATATCACATTTTGATTGAGCGCGACTAGACCGCTGACGCGTCCTTCAGAACAACGAATAGGAGCACGGATACAGCTGACCGCGCTCCCACCCAACCCACGGCAATTGCGAAGTGATCAGGTAACAAGGTAACAGTGATTATTTAACACAGGTTTTCTTTGTCTGTGTGTGTGTGTGTGTGCGGGGGGGGGGGGGGGGGGGGAGTGTCGCGTATAATAAGGTATGCCTAGGGACTCAAAATTTTTAAATCTGCCACTTCTGGCCGAAGCCATCCGATTTTTACCGATCACGATTAGTGACCTCATCGGTCAACTTAGTAGAGGAGAGAGACACATCTTTAACAAACGTAACTGCCCAAGCAGCAAAATACGGGTATGTTGAATGCACAGAGAGGACAAGAGAAAGAAACACTCCAATGAAACAAGGTAGTTGAAAACAATAGAAAACAATAAGAATATGAAGTAGACAAAACAGATAATTTGAATATACATTGTATTTCAACAGCTAAGATGACGGATGGCACAATATCTAATAACTGTATAAATATTCCAAGACTTTTTAAAATGTTTATATAGTAATGAATATTATGTAATATAGTAATTTGGTACTGAATAGTATAGTGACATATGTATAGTATATAACAGTATAGTATAGTACAGAGTGTATCAAAAAGAATCATCCAATTTGGCACGTCTATATTTCTGAAACTAATAAACACATACAACGAATTTTGTTTCATGATGAAAAGGAAACTCAACGTTCTTTTCATACCTTTTTATAGATGTTCAATATGCCCCCCTTGAGATGCAGGGCATACGTCAGTGCGGCATTCAAATTGTTCCCACGCTGCATTGAGTATGTCTTGAGTTACAGCTTCCAGAGCTGGTGTTTGTAACGGAGGCACATAAACAGTCTTTTGTACCCTCCCCCCCCCCCCCCCCCCCACACACACACACACAATAAATAATCACTTACAGTCAGGTCTGGTGACCTTGGAGGCCAGTTATGCAAGGCTGAATCATTTGATCTAGTGCGAGCAATCCATCGTTCAATAATCCTTTGATTTACAAAATTCCCTCACTCCCAGATGCCAGTGTGGTACCCCATCGTGTTGGTAAATGAAGTCGTTCGAATCAGTCTCAAAATGTGGGAAAAGAAAGTTCTCAAGTATATGGAGATATGTGCTATCGTAGAACACAAAACACTTTCTGTTGTCCCGACGTCATTTTTACTAGAATTGAAGTGGGCGCACACTGTTACTACCTAACGGCAACCATGTGAAACTCGAGAGTTTGCTCTTTCCAAGAGTACTTTGTTCACGCACGTATCTCAGATAACATAATAGTTATTATTTTTTTAAATCGAATGATTCTTATTGATGCATCCTTTATATATATTAACAGTATAGTAATGAATCAGAAACGCTGACAGTTACAATTCGTGGTATCGTAGAGAGATCACGTTGCCACAACAAAGTTGGCAATGCGAATCAACATCATAGGCATTAGCGAGGACTCGCCACAATCTGCAGCGAATTGTGGGAGGCGCTCCTGAAGACGAAGCGTCCCATCCCAACATAGTGGCGTCCTCACGCTGAGATCGGTACAATCCCGAGCTGGCAAAAGCTCTGCCCAGTTCAAAGTTCCGTAAATCTTTTATCATTTATGTAATTAAGTGAACTAACATTTCATGCGCTATATTTTGATGAGCATTCCCCCAGAGCAACTAAAGAATTGACAGTTGAGGCCAGAGAAAAGCAGTTTCGCCTGCTCGCAACACACACTGTAGTGAAAGTAGTGACATTCTGGTAGCAGATTATAAAGTCATCTGAAATGAAAAAAGGAAATATAGCTGCAGATAAAGAATCTGAGATGAAAAAGGGAAATATCACTGTAGATAAAGATGTTTCAAAATAAAAGATTAAAGGTGGGAGCAAAGTAAAACAAAATAAAAGGAAGGAAGATTAGCTTTTACTTCCAGTCGACACCGCTGTCAGGAGCACAAGTACGGATTGTGGTAAGGATGGGGAACGAAATCTGCCGTTCCTTTTCAAAGGAACCATCCTGGCATTTGCCTCGAACGATTTAGGGAAATCACTGAAAAACTAAACCTGGATGGCCAGTCGCGGGTTTGAACCGTCGTCCTCCCGAATGAGAGTCCAGTGTGCTAAGCACCGCACCCATCTCGATTGCTAAACCAAAATGAACTAACAAAATATTGTACTAAATGCCTTAGGAGGAAAACGGAGTCCCATAACCGAAAAAATATTTCAGTTGTTCTTCTTCTCAAGAAAAAGAGTTAAACAATACATAAGAGTTCATAAATTATCATATTTCTCTCCGTAATGTATAAAACTATCACGAACCACATCGAAAAAACAATGAATTTCAGTCAAACAGAAAAAAGAGCTGGCTTTAGATGTGAATGAAGCACAAAAGACCAGTTGCAAATCTTAGGACTAAGTCGTCAATGAAAATTTACCACTTTGTTTGGGACTCGTAGGTTTTTGATAAAGTTTTCAGTTCATATTCAACAGCACCCCTTTCGAAATAAGGCTATGCCACAATCTACAGGGTGACAGTTATTGATCTTTATGAAAAAAACGTAAATTGGTTAAAACTTATAATGCATACACTTTATTCAACATGTAGACGTCACCACAGATATTCGTATTTAGGTTATGACATGTTCGATAAGTCTGCCATCATTAGCGATGATGTGGCGCAGACGAATAGCGAAATTCTGTATAACCCGCTGAAGTATCGGAACATCGATTCTGTCGATGATCTTCTGAATGGTTGTTTTCAGCTCAGCAGTGGTTCTGGGGTTATTGTTGTACAACTTGTCTTTAATATAGCCCCACAAAAAGAAGTCCATTTGTTCGGACCCGGAGCAAAAGGCGGCCAATCCAGGCCTATGGCTGTGGTCTCTGGATAACCCAAAGCCAGAATGCGGTCCCCAAAGTGCCCCTCCAGGACATCACTCTTCTGCTTCGATGGTGTCGAGCTCCGTCTTGCATGAACCACCTCTTGTCGAAACCAAGGTCACTTTAGATAATGTAGATGGAATCATCTACCAAAACATGCACGCACTGGTCGGTAGTCACCGTGCCATCAAGGAGTATCGCACCGATCGTTCCGGGAGTGGACATTGCACACCACACAAACTCGTTGAGAGTGAAGAGACTTCCCAGTCGTGAAATGCGGATTCTCAGTCCCCCATATCCGCCATTTTTGCTTATTGGTGAACCCGTCTAGATGAATATGGGCTTCGTCGCTAAACCTACACAGCGCATACTAATTCCCGTCATGCCCTGCAGCTAACTGTGCATTTTGAACGTCCTGACGCAAACCGTTCAGGAGTTGCGATGATTTTTTTTCATATATGAAGATGGTATGTCCGAAAGAACAGAGACCACTGATGACCATGCAGCTCGTTAGAATGAAATTACAATGAAATGAGTACCCTTGGCTGCATACTGGCGTTGGTATAAGTCAACGGGGACAGTTGAAAATGTGTGCCCCAACCGAGACTCGAACCCGACATCTCCAGCTTACATGGCAGTCGCTCTATCCATCTCAGCCACCGAGGACACAGAGCATAGTGTGACTGCAGGGACTTAATTCTGGCACGCCTCCCGTGAGACCCACATCCCAACTTATTGTCCCCCACTATGAATTCCAGTCGACCACGTTTGAGCACCAAAGGGGAAGATCTCCCTATTTCCCAGCAAGTACATTATAACTCCTTCACGTCATCACATACCATCCGAGAACAAATAATAGACTCCGTACAACATCCTGTGTCATGCCGCACATTTGGTCTGAGACTAGTAACAGCAGGAATAGGGTTCAAACGGTTCAAATGGTTCAAATGGCTCTGAGCACTATGGGACTTAACATCTGAGGTCATCAGTCTCCTAGAACTACCGTAGCGGTCGAGCAGTTCCAGACTGAAGCGCCTAGAACCGCTCGGCCACATCGGCCGGCCCAGGAATAGGGAATGACGGTATCATACACAGGCTGCCGTTAATACCACAACTCAAACGGTTGCAGTGGGAGTGGTGATGTGTCTGTTAAGCACAGACTGCTGATGAATGATGTCGCATTGTCTTCTGTAATATCCCAGATAACCATCATCGATGAATAAGGCAACGACCCGTGGAGAGGCCCCATTCTTTCAATGTTTTTAAGCGGCACTGCTGTGTTACTACTCGCTTCATGGTGCAAGAAGGCGTTGGCCGTAGCTGCAGGTTATGGCTGGTAGTGACTCAGAGAACTCTAACAACACAACTGAATGCAACAGTCATACTGCGTCCTCGTATGTTACCTAAAATGTGACACAATCGTGGTACGACAGTGTTTGCCCACACATTGTACGTGTCTTCTTTATGAAACGTCTGTGTGATGTGAGGTACGCCTGTGGCCAGCAAGATCCGCAGATCTGTCCCAGTAAACACTTTCGGTTCAGCTCGGTCGTCAACTCGGTCCCAGCGCAGGATATCTAGGACCAGTTACAACAGTAAGGGTCCAGCTTGCATTAGGGTAGGATACAATTGTTGACTTCATGAAACCATTACGAACAGAATCTGTGCATGCATTCAAACCAGAAAGGGCGCAACGTCACTCTGATAAGTGGACTAATACTAGAAATTTGTACATTTGACTCGATTTTGTAATCAGTGGGGGAACAACATCACATAAACGCTCATCTTATGAAGTTTCGTTTCGTTTCCTCCTCCCTTCTGCGTAATTTAGCTGCTTTGACAGGCAGTGTGTGCACTGGTGCTATTGTTTCCATCATATTTCATCAGTATAGTGCGAAATTCAGAACTGAAAGAGAAGTGAAGCAAGGAGACTTTAGGTATCACCAAAATTGTTCCCAACATCCTTAGAGGACATTTCCACGTCCTTAAAATGACAAACGGAGACAGAATACGTGTTAATGGAATGCACAAGGTAGCAATTATTGGACTACAAGAAAGAAGACCGTCATAACTTCTAAACTGTTTGCGTTAGAACTTTAAAACTGCACGACTGGCCGCTGGGCGTGATGGGATTTAGAATGCACCTTGTTGCTGTCGGCCACTTTTATTTGGATGGATTTGAGAGATTGAAAATCCGAATTTCGCTGTAGAGAAGTCCCCTCGCCCTCAAAGTGACTGTGTGGCGTGCAGCGTCCATTCACGGAATATACGGTGCGATATTCCGTAAATTTAAATTAAATTTGTGGTAAGGTTCTATGGGACCAAACTGCTGAGGTCATCGGTCCCTAGGCTTACACACTAATTGAACTAACTGAAACTAACTTACGCTAAGGACAACACACACACCCATGACCGAGGGAGGACTCGAACCTCCGACGGGGGGAGCCGCGCAAACCGTGACAAGGCACCTGAGACCGCACGGCTACCCCACGCGGCGATTTTCCTTCATAGCATGGGAGTTACCGAACGGTATGTAAAGGTTTTGGAACATGATTTCATCCCCATTATCCAAAGTGAGCCTTATTTCGACAAGATGTGGTTTATGCAAGAAGCAGCTCGACCTCATCGAAGCGGGAGAGCGTTTGATGTCCTGGAGGAGCACTTTGGGGATCACATTCTGGCTCGGGGGTATCCAGAGGCCACTGACAAGGGCCTCGTTCGGCGCCGTATTCTCCGAAACTAAACACATGCGACTCCTTTTTGTGGGGCTACACTGAAGGCAAGGTGTGCAGCATTAATCCCAAAACAATTGCTGAGCTGAAGACTGACATTCAGGATGTCATCGACAGCATCGATGTTCCGAGACTTCACAGGGTCATGCAGAATTTCGCTACTCGTCTGCACCACATCATCGTCAATAACGACAGGCATAAAGAACATGACATAACCTAAATCTTAATATCTGTATTGACGTTTACATGTTGAATAAAGTTTGTGCACGCCGAAGTTTGTAACTAATTTACTTTTCCTTTTATATAGTTCAAAAATTGTCACCCTGTATCTTCTAGATTCTAGACGTCACCAAATTGTTCGCACAATCGTTAAGGGCGTTTTCACGTTCTTGGAATAACGTCTCGGATACACAATACGTGTTAATGGAACATATCTTACCAACCCTCATTTTTAATAATTGCGTTGTATTTGAGTTGAAATAAACTTTAAATATAGAACTAAAAGAGAAAGTTTTGTATTAGATCTAAAAAATGCTGTTGGACTGTAGAGCATTTCGTAAATTACTTCTAAGTTTTTCACAGAATTCGAAGAGGTGAGAAAATATCGAGTTCACGACCTAATCATAGGTAGGCAGACAGGTGGGCGATGATTGAAAACGTAAAGGCACAGCATGGAGGTGTACCGCTAAAGTCCGTAGTGCAAGGAAATATTTGGAGGAGGCCTTTATTCAGCACATGATGTTAGATAAGTGATGGCAATGACGATGATTGTCTTGATCATTCTTTTGGTAATGGCACAAAGCGATATATGAGACGAACAGGCCAAACCAGTAATAGGAAAGGCTAACGGAAATCTTAGATTTCTTAGGAGGATGCTAGGAAAGCGCAGTGCATGTGCACCGAAGGAAAAAAATCGCAACCCCAGAAAATAATTAATATAGAGTAATGAAATTTCGGAGCTACATTTGTCTAGGTACCTTATTTAACTAACTGACATTCAAAATCACATGGACGATAACTATTTTAGACAAGAAGAGAACACAAGCTTTTGAAATGTGTTGTTACAGAAGAATGCTGAAGATTAGATGGGTAGATCACGTAACTAAAGAGGAAGTACCGAATAGAATCAGGGAGAAGAGGAAATTGTGGCACAACTTGACTAGAAGAAGGGATCGGTTGGCAGAACACGTTATGAGACATCAAGAGATCCCTCATTTAGCATTGGAGGGAAGCATGGAGGGTAAAAATCGTAGACGGAGGCCAAGTGATGAATACATTAAGCAGATTCAGAAGGATGCAGGCTGCAGTAGTTACTTGGAGATGATGAAGCTTGCGCAGGATAGAGTAGCATGGAGGCCTGCATCAAATTAATCTCTGGACTGAGGACCACAACAACAAGCACATCTCTGACACAAAAATTGACCAAATATATCATATACCCTGAAATACCTCAAGAAAAATGCCTTCTCCGAGATGTAGGTAGTTCCAACAATAAACTAGAAATTGCTTTATCATACACTTCGCAACAATAAACGAACCATTTGACAACACAATATAACAGTAACAATGTAATGGCTACTCCATTGTTGAATGACATAAACTATGTTCTTCGTACATCCATATTTAAAATGGGGGAGAGTGGGGCGTCAGCTGGTATAAATTTATATTAAAAATGAAGAAATTCCTCCAGCTGTATTTAAGGTGTCGATTTTCTTTTGGCAACTAGCTTCAACGTTATAACAACGTCATCTTCAGGCCCATACACTTGTTGAAGTCAACTACGTGAGGCTGAAACTAGAAGTCAGTGGTGAGATACGGACGTGCTCTGTGTGGAAGGTGGAACTAGTTGCCAAACTAAAATCGACACCTTAAATACAGCTGGATGAATTTCTTCATTTTTAATATAAATAAACTATATTATTTCGAATATTATTATTATTGGCAGTAGTCAGATAAAAATCATTGGTGGCCTGAAATTTTCAAATTTCTGTCACATCAAAAGTAAATAGTCAAGCATTCAAGTCATTTATTAACAGTAAGTACAGTTAATATACTTTAACTTGGTTTATTTTATGTGCAGCAGTTGCAGTGCACTAGAATTGCTTCATCATTAACAGAAAATGTTGTTAAAACTAAACAGCATCAATTCCCTCATTGACTTATAACTTTGTGATTTAATAAAATAACTTCATAAACTAAACATTAATTATGTTTCTTCGTTTTGAAAATAAAAGCGTTCAAAGAATACTCTTTTTCATTTAAAGTTTGTTGGGCACTAATGTTGATGACGGTGGTGACAGCGAGGGTACTAGCTAATATCGCACTGCACTCAGCGGTAATGGTCTCAAAAAGGCTGTGTACCACTGATGTAGACGAATACCTAATGACATTAACAAATATGCAGTAGCAGCTTGGATTTATGAGGACCATATTCAGGGAAAAATCCAGAGGAGGACTTTTATAAAGCAGTCAGAGTCAAATGACTAACAAGGATATGAAAGCTGTTGTCGTGCTGTGAGGCATTCCTAAGCATAAAGAAAAAAATACATGCTCAAACAACTTAGAAGAATGCAGCCGGGTGACGTCGTCGACAACCGCCGATATTTCCACAGCAGCTAACCCTGCCATTTTCAGGTCAAAGGTGCAGCAAGTAATCTCTGTACAAGACAACTTAAAATTAAAGATATTTTAAATTGGCTTCTACAGCGCTTACTTATTGCAATTTTGTCTTGGAAAATGACAGGGTTTGCAGCTGTGGAAATATCGGCGGTTGTCGACGACGTCACCCGGCAGCATTCCTATAAGTTATTTAACATTGTATACGCCGGGAGAAACTAAGGTCTCACAAGAAAACCACATACTGTGACGTGAAGCATAAAATTTCCCTTGCTAAAACGTTGCTCTCCATCTGGCTGATGCCACAAAGTAATTGTTCTGTAACTTTCAGCTGGTGAGCCCCCATACGCAGCTTCACGAATAATCAACTGAAAATTAGGAAGTCACCGTTTAAATGGCCTCCGAATGCGTTGTTGGATTCGTAAGAGTTGGCAGCGCTGCTGTCTAGGGACAACCAACGCATTAGTCTCATTAAACCTAAGTAAACTACTCTCAAAGTTGAAATAAATCCAGGCGAAATATGCAGTGCGAAATAATGTTCACTACTGCCAGCGTTTTCAAGATTTAACAAAACTGAGTTCATTCAGTTCACTGTAATACTTATCACAAGTTAATAATTGTTAACAATGAATTAATGAATGTCTGAGGAGGCTTAAACGAAACAGGAGCAGTATCCCACGTTATGTATCACATAAACTTCCGGAAAAGTCTCGGAAAATAAATCAAAATTCGTTTAGTGTAATTTCATAGTTCCACAATTTTGAGCTAAATAAATTTCGATTACAGATCACTCGCAAAAATAACCGCGGTGACGTTTTAGAGTTCAGTCTAGTTCACTTGACGCGAAATATTCACATTCTGTAAGTTGGAATTATTTCAGAGTATTCAGTAGCGACACAGGAGAATATTATATGTCCACAACTCAACACAGACTCGACACACTCGAGATGTTGTATGTTGCACATACATACTCATTTTTCCAGCTCCAGAAACCGACTGACCACGAATCATGACCAAAAGTGTTTCTCAGAAAGATTGCTGGCCCTGTTTAAGCCCTCACTTTGTCGTGAGTCAAGCACACAGGCTTCAGATTTCTGTAACATACTTAAAAACCAGAAATTTGATGTTATATACATGTATCATAGTTCAAACTGTATGTAAATGTCCTCAGCTTCCTGTTGCTGTTCTTAGTTTTCCTCTCCGTTATATAGTTATTTGATAATAAGCTAAGGACTGTTTTACTACAAATAAACAGTTGAAACTGAGTACATTCATATTTCCCCATCTACTTTTACTTAGTAACACTACCAGTGTTTTCAATGTTTCATTTGTTATTTGGGTCCAAGTTTAGGTTTTCACGCGTGTAATTCAAAATAGGCAATATTTTTAAAAAATCTACTACGGTCTCCTACAGTGCTCAATGAGTCCTTCTGTAGGCACTTTGTTTATGAAAATCGCTTAAGGTCACTTGCAAGTGAATCTGCTTCAAAAATTCGAATTTTTTCCATCTTAAATAAATATTATTGTTTTGTGAACAAAATGGTGATTAAATGAATCGATTTGGACATCGGGAACATGTTTAAAAACAAATTTAAATATATGTCGGTATGCGGCAACGACCGTGTTTCCACTGCGGTCGGATGTCAAATGGTGTCATTATTACACTCTTGGAAATTGAAATAAGAACACCGTGAATTCATTGTCCCAGGAAGGAGAAACTTTATTGACACATTCCTGGGGTCAAATACATCACACGATCACACTGACAGAACCACAGGCACATAGACGCAGGCAACAGAACATGCACAATGTCGGCACTAGTACAGTGTATATCCACCTTTCGCAGCAATGCAGGCTGCTATTCTCCCATGGAGACGATCGTAGAGATGCTGGATGTAGTCCTGTGGAACGGCTTGCCATGCCATTTCCACCTGGCGCCTCAGCTGGACCAGCGTTCGTGCTGGACGTGCAGACAGCGTGAGACGACGCTTCATCCAGTCCCAAACATGCTCAATGGGGGACAGATCCGGAGATCTTGCTGGCCAGGGTAGATGACTTACACCTTCTAGAGCACGTTGGGTGGCACGGGATACATGTGGATGAGCATTGTCCTGTTGGAACAGCAAGTTCCCTTGCCGGTCTAGGAATGGTAGAACGATGGGTTCGATAACGGTTTGGATGTACCATGCACTATTCAGTGTCCCCTCGACGATCACCAGAGGTGTACGGCCAGTGTAGGAGATCGCTCCCCACACCATGATGCCGGGTGTTGGCCCTGTGTGCCTCGGTCGTATGCAGTCCTGATTGTGGCGCTCACCTGCACGGCGCCAAACACGCATACGACCATCATTGGCACCAAGGCAGAAGCGACTCTCATCGCTGCAGACGACACGTCTCCATTCGTCCCTCCATTCACGCCTGTCGCGACACCACTGGAGGCGGGCTGCACGATGTTGGGGCGTGAGCGGAAGACGGCCTAACGGTGTGCGGGACCGTAGCCCAGCTTCATGGAGACGGTTGCGAATGGTCTTCGCCGATACCCCAGGAGCAACAGTGTCCCTAATTTGCTGGGAAGTGGCGTTGCGGTCCCCTACGGCACTGCGTAGGATCCTACGGTCTTGGCGTGCATCCGTGCGTCGCTGCGGTCCGGTCCCAAGTCGACGGGCACGTGCACCTTCCGCCGACCACTGGCGACAACATCGATGTTCTGTGGAGACCTCACGCCCCACGTGTTGAGCAATTCGGCGGTACGTCCACCCTGTCTCCCGCATGCCCACTATACGCCCTCGCTGTAAGTCCGTCAACTGCACATACGGTTCACGTCCACGCTGTCGCGGCATGCTACCAGTGTTAAAGACTGCGATGGAGCTCCGTATGCCACGGCAAACTGGCTGACACTGACGGCGGCGGTGCACAAATGCTGCGCAGCTAGCGCCATTCGACGGCCAACACCGCGGTTCCTGGTGTGTCCGCTGTGCCGTGCGTGTGATCATTGCTTGTACAGCCCTCTCGCAGTGTCCGGAGCTAGTATTGTGGGTCTGACACACCGGCGTCAATGTGTTCTTTTTTCCATTTCCAGGAGTGTATTTGCGTTGACCTAGAAGCGTGAGTCTCGGAAAGAAACAAGGTTTCACAGTACAATTGACGGAAAGTAACGGAAAGTGTTTAATTTGAAATTACATAAGACGATAAAAAAATTTCTGTGAGTTCCTTTAATCCGTTTTTCGGTTTGTATTTCCATCTTTGAGAGCGTTTCTCCCTGGAAAAGTAAACGTGTATCAAGTTGAAATTGATATCACGTACTAAGGTCGGTGGTGGCTTGGCGGTATCAAAGTTTGTAGCTTGTAAGTGAAGGCAGCAAGGAGTTAGGCTAATTTGTGCGTTCGCGATGTGTCTAATTTATGTGATTCTCTCACTGTCACTTGCATGGACTTAACGGGAAAGGAAAAAAAAAGCTAGAGGTCTGAAATTTTTTGTGATATTTCAGGCTACCATTTGGAGAAAAGTAGACTACAGACACCAGCTTACTATGACCAGGAGAAAAATTATACCGTTAGTAATTATTTAAAAAATTATCTTAATTTTGACCATCTAATTTATGTATTTATAGTATAAAAACTATTTATTCAAATCATTTGAATATAGTGTACTTTTTAGGTAACAATTTCATAAATGTGTGCACAAAGTTTTAAGCATCTAGGAAGAGTAGTTAATAAGTCTATAGACTTCAAACGTAGACTGGCAGGAAAAATTTTAAATTACTGACCGACATAAAAGTTTATGTAATAAGGTTTATACCGAAGCTACTCTGATTATTCTTATACCAAAATCTTCATCCTCAAAACACTTTCATTGTCGTAAAGTTTCTTTGTATTGAGAGTTCACATTATGTGGTTAGACCTTCATAAACTTTATGAAAATTATTACTGTTTTTTTCCAGCCGTTCACTGGCAAGTTACCTTAAGGCGTTGTCTGGATATAAATTTACAAATTTCATTTTATACTTGCATCATTTAACATGTAATAACTTAAAAACTACTCTTGTGATGGACGGTGCGTTTTTACAAACGCCCACGCCTTATTCTTGTCTTCGTAAATGTGTTACTGGCTTCTCTGTGACTAGATTAGTTCAGTGTTTGTTAGCTTCATTCTTATTTAATATCTATGCTGCTCGCTCAGTGAAGCCATGGCGATTATCCTTTCCAAGTCTGTCTCCAACCGCTATCCTGTGGTCTCGGTAATTCTCATATTCAGAGTGTCCACCAGTCACTAATGCTGGAAGGGTGCCGCTTTCCATTGATGACACAGCTCTGGCCGACCCACTATCCTGGTTGTCAAACCATGTTCCGGTCCGGTCGTGCCTGTTACTAAAGCCGCTGGCACACGGCATGAGGCAGCTAACATTGACGTGCACGTAGACAGGATATCCCACGAAAAGAGGCACAACGCCGTCGGCACACGCCACGAACTGGTTAACGTGATTTTGCGCTCTCCAGCGGCAGTTGTCGGCTTTATTTGGCGCGCAAGCCGTATACAGTACTCTGTTCGCGATAATGGATGCGTATAGAATTCCTACGTTAGCTCTATTAAAATGCATATTTCCCTTCTTGACCATGCGCTAGTCATGTTCTCCCCTATGTGGTACACATAAATAAAAACTTGAATGTCCATGAATGAGCAACAAGACAAAAATAAATGATACATGTCCAGTCAAGAGAGACATCAGCTTATACACTGAGGAGAGAAGAAACTGGTACACCTGCCTAATAACGTGTAGGGCCCCCGCGAGCACACAGAAGTGCCGCAATAATACGTAGCATGGACTCGACTAATGTATGATGTAGTGCTGGTGGTAATTGACACGATGAATCCACAGGGCTGTCCATAAATCCGTAAGAGAACGACGGGGTGGAGATCTCTTCAGAACAGCACATTGCAAGGCATCCCAGATACGCTCAATAAAGCTCATGTCTGGGGAGTTTGGTGGCCAGCAGAAGTGTTTAAACACAGAAGAGAGTTCTTGGAGCCACTCTGTAGCAATTCTGGACGTGTGGGGTGCCGCATTGTCTTGCTGGAATTGCCCAAGTCCGTCGGAGCGCACAATGAACATGAATGGATGCAGATGATCAGACAGGATGCTTACGTATGTGTCACCTGTCAGAGTATCAATGGTCCCATATCACTCCAACCGCAGACGACTCACACCATTACAGTTCCTCCACCAGCATGAACAGTCCTGGCTGACATGCAGGGTCCATGGATTTACGGTTGTCTCCAAACTTGTACACGTTCATCCGCTCGATAGAATTAGAATCGAGACTCGTCCGACCAGGCAACTTGCTTACAGTCATTAACAGTCCAATGGCGCTGTTGACGGAACCAGGCGAGGCGTAAACCTTTGTGTCGTGCAGTTATCAAGGGTACACGAGTGGGACCTTTGGCTCCGATAGTCCATATCGATGATGTTTCGTTGAATGTTTGGCACGCTGACACGTTTTCATGGCCCAACACTGAAATGTGCATGAATTTGGGGAAGGGTTGCACTTCCCTCACGTTGAACGATTCTCTTGAGTCGTCGTTGGTCCCGTTCTTGCAGGATCTTTTTCCCGCAGCAGCGATGCCGGAGATTTGATGTTTTACCGGATTCCTGATACTCACGGTACACTCCTGAAATGGTCGTATGGCCTAATCCCCACTTCATCACTACCTCGGAGATGCAGTGCCCCGTCACTCGTCCGCCGACTAAACGCCACGTTCAAACTCACTTAAATGTTGATAACCTCCCATTGTAGCTGCAGTAACCGACTTGACAATTGCGCCTGACACTTTTTATCTTATATAGGCGTTGCCGACCGCATGGCCGTATTCTGCCTGTTTATATATCCCTGTATTTGAATAAGCATGCCTATACCAGTTCCTTTAGAGCTAGTGTACAAGTGCACCAAACATCGAACAAACTCATTCTCAGCAGAGAGCGCTCTTACATTTACATAAATATTACAGAAATTATTTGTATTAATTTCATAGGAAACTCCCACAACCGTTTAGTAAACGGTAAGTTGGAAAAGAAAATATTTAGATACGGCGTAACACGAACCCTCTTCCGTTCCATCCTTAGCTGTAGCTCGTGAGGCCTCAACTACATTACACCAAAACCCATCCTCTATGAGCGTAGCCGAAATGTTTTTGAAGTTTAATTATAACATACCCTGCTAAGAACGACACGTTTTCGTGAATCTTCAATGGTGTCGTTGCCTTAAAATGGCTTACTCTAGCAACACACTAATTGTAACGGGAAAATAAGTAAATACAAAAATTCTTTAACCATTATTTTGTTGCAACAAACCGCACCAATTACGAATCGTTCTCGAAACATTCAGTGTGCTGGTCTTAGAAACAGCATAGTTTCATAAGGTGTAAAGTAGGCCCTATAACATAAAACCCACTGAAAATGGTCTTCTACTAAATATGACAAATACATCTTGCTTTCTACTTATGATGTAGGGAACGTTCTTGCTTTCTGTTGGTTCTGCGTTACGTGGCATGTTGCCGAAATTTCACAGAACTTATTTTATGTTTCAAGTGACGAAATGGCTCCTCAACGAGAAAAACGAGGAAGCGATGTTACAAACTCGTAGAGTGTCACGTCAACGTTAACAACTGGACCTTTATGCCAACTGGTTAACGTCATAACAGGACGCGCGCACGGCCCTGTCAGTTTTTAACGCTTGCCGGCCGATGTGGCCGTGCGGTTCTAGGCGCTTCAGTCTAGAACCGCGTGACCGCTACGGTCGCAGGTTCAAATCTTGCCTAGGGCATGGATATGTGTGATGTCCTTCGGTTAGTTAGGTTTAATTAGTTCTAGGTTCTAGGCAACTGATGACCTCAGAAGTTAAGTCACATAGTGCTCAGAGCCATTTTAACGTTTCTAGTCACAGTTACCAGGATACCCCTACTCAATATTAACCACATGTTGAGTTACAGAAAAGAGCAGTACAAAGCACTTGAATAATGATAGTACTTAGCAGTGTGGAGAATACCTTAAGTGTGAAGAGCATTTCGAAAAATTTAATAAATAATAGAAAACACTGAGAAATAAAGGACACTAATTCTGCAGTCTATAAGATCTTATTATATTATCAGAACTGGTAATTCCAGAAACATGTGGAACCACTCTCGCAGATGACTGACTTAGCGTTGTTGTTGTTGTGGTCTTCAGTCCTGAGACTGGTTTGATGCAGTTCTCCATGCTACTCTATCCTGTGCAAGCTTCTTCATCTCCCAGTACTTACTCCAACCTACATCCTTCTGAATCTGCTTAGTGTATTGATCTCTTGGTCTCCCTCTACGATTTTCACCCTCCATTCTGCCCTCCAATGCTAAATTTGTGATCCCCTGATGCCTCAGAACATGTCCTACCAACCGGCCATTCTTTTTGTCAAGTTGGGCCACAAACTCCTCTTCTCCCCAATCCTATTCAATATCTTCTTATTAGTTATATGATCTACCCATCTAATCTTCTGCATTCTTCTGTAGCAACAAATTTCGAAAGCTTCTATTCTCTTCTTGGCCAAACTGTTTATCGTCCACGTTTCACTTTCATACATGGCTACACTCCATACAAATACTTACAGAAACGACTTCCTGACACTTAAATATACACTCGATGTTAACAAATTTCTCTTCTTCAGAAACGCTTTCCTTGCCATTGCTAGTCTACATTTTATATCCTCTCTACTTCCACCATCATCAGTTATTGTGCTCCCCAAATAGCAAAACTCCTTTACTAGTTTAAGTGTCTCATTTCCTAATCTAATTCCCTCAGCATCACCCCACTTAATTCGACTAGATTCCATTATCCTCGTTTTGCTTTTGTTGATGTTCATATTATATCCTCCTTTCAAGACACTGTCCATTCCGTTCAACTGTTCTTCCAAGTCCTTTGCTGTCTCTGACAGAATTACAATGTCATCGGCGAACCACAAAGTTTTTATTTCTTCTCCATGGATTTTAATTCCTACTCCGAATTTTACTTTTGTTTCCTTTACTGCATGCTCAATACACAGATTGAATAATATCGGGGAGAGGCTACAACCCTGTCTCACTCCCTTCCCAACCACTGCTTCCCTTTCATGGTCCTCTACTCTTATTACTGCCATCTGGTTTATGTACAAATTGTAAATATACTTTCGTTTCCTGTTTTTCACACCAACCACCTTTAGAATTTGAAAGAGAGTATTCCAGTCAGCATAGTCAAAAGCTTTCTCTAAATCTACAAATGCCAGAAACGTATGTTTTCCTTTCCTTAATCTTTCTTCTAAGATAAGTCGTAAGGTCAGCATTGCCTCGCGTGTTCCAACATTTCTACGGAATCCAAAGTGATCTTCTCCGAGGTCATTATTGTCATTTTTCCAGTCGTCTGTAAAGAATTCGCGTTATTATTTTGCACCCGTGACTTATTAAACTGATAGTTCGCTAATTTTCACATCTGTCAATACCTGCTTTTTTTGGGATTGGAATTATTATATTGTTCTTGAAGTCTGAGGGTATTTCGCCTGTCACATACATCTTGCTCACCAGATGGTAGAGTTTTGTCAGGACTGGCTCTTCCAAGGCCGTCAGTAGTTCTAATGGAATGTTGTCTACTCCCGGGGCCTTGTTTAGGCTTAGGTCTTTCAATGCTCTGTCAGATTCTTCACGCAGTATCATATCTCCCATTTCCTCTTCATCTACATTCTCTTCCATTTCCATAATATTGTCCTCAAGTACATCGCCCTTGTATAGACCCTCTATATACTCTTTCCACCTTTCTGCTTTCCCTTCTTTGCTTAGAACTGGGTTTCCGTCTGCGCTCTTGATATTCATACAAGTGGTTCTCTTTTCTCCAAATGTCTCTTTAATTTTCCTGTAGGCAGTATCTATCTTACCCCTTGTGAGATAAGCCTCTACATCCTTACATCTGTCATCTAGCCATCCCTGCTTAGCCATTTTGCACTTCCTGTCGATCTCATTTCTGAGACGTTTGTATTCCTTTTTGCCTGCTTCATTTACTGCATTTTTGTATTTTCTCCTTTCATCAATTGAATTCAGTATCTCTTCTGTTATCCAAGGATTTCTACTAGCCCCCGTCTTTTTACCTACTTGATCCTCTGCTGCCTTCACTATTTCATTCCTCAAAGCTACCCATCTTCTTCTACTGTATTTCTTTCCCCCATTCCTGTCAATTGCTCCCTTATGCTCTACCTGAAATTCTGTACAACCTCTGGTTTAGTCAGTTTATCCAGCTCCCATATCCTTAAATTCTCACCTTTTTGCTGTTTCTTCAGTTTTGATCTATTCATTTCATTAATTTCTTCATCATCTGTAGAGCTAGTTGGCATATAAACTTGTACTACTGTAGTAGACACGGGCTTCGTGTCTATCTTGGCCACAATAATGCGTTCACTATGCTGTTTGTAGTAGCTTACCAACGTTCCTATTTTCCTATTCATTATTATACCTACTCCTGCATTACCCCTATTTGATTTTCTGTTTATAACCCTGTAGTCGCCTGACTAGAAGTCTTGTTCCTCCTGCCATCGAACTTCACTCATTCCCACTATATCTAACTTTAACCTATCCATTTCCCTTTTTAAATTTTCTAATTTACCTGCTCGATTAAGGGATCTGACATTCCACGCTCCGATCCGTAGAACACCAGTTTCCTTTCTCCTGATTACGACATCCTCTCGAGTAGTCCCCACCCGGAGATCCGAATGAGGGACTATTTTACCTCCGGAATGTTTTACCCAAGAGGACGCCATCATCATTTAACCATATAGTAAAGCTGCATGCCCTCGGGAATAATTACAGCCGTAGTTTCCCCTTGCTTTCAGCCGTTCGCAGTACCAGCACAGCCAGGTCGTTTTGGTTGGTGTTACAAGGCCAGATCAATCAATCATCCAGACTGTTGCCCCTGCAACTACTGAAAAGGCTACTGCCCCTCTTCAGGAACCACACATTTACCTGGCCTCTCAACAGATACCCCTCCTTTGTGGTTGCACCTACGGTACGGCCATCTGTATCGCTGAGGCACGCAAGCCTCCCCACCAACGGTAAGGTCCATGGTTCAGCTAAATGCACAGCATGCAACAGTGAAGCATACAGTAGTTGCCTCCGCTAAAGCGGAAAGATCATCTTTGTTTTGTTACGAGTCAAATTTTCTACCAAAAATTGCAGAGTCCATCACTACGCTTTGTACCATCAATAAAGTTCTTCTTATCAGTAATACAATAAACTACATTACTCGTTATTATGATGGTGACTGGAAAGATCTGGAATCGCCACGAAACTCATTGATGAGATACAAATCAAAGATTTATGTGCGGCAGAGGCCTGCATGAATATCTACAAAGTAGCGGCACGGGTAACGTCGCACCAATGATAAAGCGAAGACTTTCGTTTCTTGTTCAGCACTTGAACACGGCGATTGATTTTGTACGGTGTTACAATACCTGGTAATTTACATTTTGTGCTCCATACGTGAGTGCCTGGCCCTAGGGCACTGCCGTCTGTAGCAGATCTACTTTCACTGAACTCAGAAAGCTGCGTCATTCTGGTTTTGCGTTTTGGAGTTTTTTACATCGTAAGAACACAGCGGTTTTTTGTGAGATCGTTATCAGGAAAGTCGAGCCTGAGATACCTTTCCCACTGACATCTGGAATAACTAAAAGACAACCAAGAATTCGCTTATTTGAAAATATAATAATTTCTCTCTAGCCTACATCATAGTATATGCTAATGTTGCAAATGAAGTCTCGATGTCGATACTACATATGAACACAACATAGCAAAAGAAAGTTACTCTAAACGATCACTCAGGAGTATCAGCGCGAAGACTGCTATTTCCTATCACGTCTACCCTATGGAGCTGCTTCATCATAAGTAAATGATGACTCTTATAAGTCTCAAGCATTGAAAACCGCCAAAAAAGGAAAGTGCAAGAAATATGACAAGGAAACTAAAATAAAATCTGAAGCTTTTCGTGTCCGTTAGAGTACTTGAGTTTCCACTTAGTTTCAATTGGCAGATCAGATGCAACACAGGTGGTTTCTGTGGAGGAGCGTCATCACCTTAGGTAGCATACGCAACTCCCTCCCCATGAGTATAACTCCAAAAGAAATAGTCTACTTCGTTAATATCTGGAAAACGTGGTGAACAAAGAATAGGTCTGTCTCGCGGACTCTCGCAAACCAGGAAATTGTTTTTTCATATTGGTGACGAATTCGTACAGAGACTACTCCGACATATCAACGAATAATCGAATAATACCTCGCAGTTTTCTTTTTTCCCAACATAGAATAATGACCCAGTGAACCAGACTTCTGGTATTGACCTAACCAACGCGTATTCAGTCATAACATCTGGATGCCGAGCACTCCAAAGAGAAACATAGAATTTTTTGATGCCCTGGAAGGATACAAAGTTGTTTCATCTCAAAAGAAAATGTCTCCAAGACAATCGGAATTCTCATCCTTACGGTGCAAAAATATAAGTAGAAAATCCTCCCTTCAAGTAATTGTAGTCATATTCTGGTTTAGTTAAATTTAGTGTTTATACATATAAAAACGAAATTATTTGTCTACTACAAAATGCATTGTCATTCACAGCACGTTAACCTTTGATATACTGAGCTGAAATATTTTCAAGTTTTACTGAGTCGGTTCATTTTGTATTCACTATGTTTTTTTTCAGTTTGAGCCGTATTTTATACTGTACATCATTAACTAAAGTTTATTATCATTACAAGATACATTCTGTCATAGCTCAGGATGTTAGTTACCGATTAAAGTAATTAAAGATTTATTAACATACATTTTTATTCAGATGTATTCGAAGTACAGTATTTTAAAACCAAAATTTGGCTGAAATGTTGTAATATGATGTTAGTCTACTTCTTTGGTTGCTAAAAAGAAAATTTATATGAAAACAGCAGCTTTCGTTGGAACAATTTTTGCAAACTACACGAATTACCTTGTTAGAGTAATCCTACAAACCTATTCATTACATTCGTTACACTTCCAGTATGTCTTCCCGTCTTTTCTTAATACGAATAGGAAGCACCTTCTACGCCGAATGCCTTGAATTTTTCCTAGTGCTAATTCTCACCATTTCTTCTCCCAAAGCAAGCAGGAACAGAAGCCGGCTATATTTCTTTTTTTACTGCGAGGTTGATCATCAAGAGAAGAAAGAAAGTACAAAGCAGCATTAATTAAATTGAAGAATAATTTCATAGGCCACAGTCTGGTGAATCTTGAGCGTGTCTATTCTGTCACTAACTTGTCCAGTACATCATAGCACTGAAATGCATGATGATTTCCGGCATGAATCATGGTGATGGTGGGATGAGAGAAGCATTACCAGTCTGTTCTTTGATGGAACGTTAAGACGCCAACGTTACTTCATTGGTGACACCAAAGACGGAAAAGTGTATCACTTTTTGTTTACATTACAAAAATAATTCGTGGAACTCTGGCTTACTATGCCGCGTTGTGCCCACCAACGTCATATTCTTTGTTACAAGGAAGTCGGCTAGCTCACAGCTGGTTAAGAAATCGTCAGCAGTGGTCAGACCAGATACTTGACTACACCAGACCATGTTTCTTTTCTCTTTCCCCGTTATTTTTTGCCAATGTCTATCTGCGTATCGTGTGCACGTAACGTTTAGGCGTCTGCTGCCACCCAAGCTTTCATTCCATATTCTCCTGGTTTTGTTTCCATGAACACAAGAATCTACCAATTGTGCGTTTACTGGAATATAATGACCTGGTGTACAAGCCATTTGCAATCTTTTGCTCCTCTGGGTTCACAGCATAGTATACGTCAGTGTATGACATGAAAGTGAACCATCGAAAACTTGCTGCAATAAGGTTATATTTTTAAAATATTTTTTTAAATATTTTTTTAAATATTTCGGCTGTTTCCATTATCAAGTGACGTCTAGTTAGAAATGACGCCCGCATTTCATCTACAGTAAATTTTTTCTGTCATTTTTCTGGTACGTATATTTTTTTTGTAGTTCCCGAACGTAAAAATACGTTCTTGTCAGACATTTTGACAGTTCAGTTTTGACAGTTCTTTACTAGTATATGTTTACAATGTTTGTAAACATACAACATCGTAGTAAGGAAATGTCAAAATTGAATTGCCTTGGCCTAACCGCTAACATTCCAGCGAGACCAAGGCACCATTCACTGGCTGACCCCATCTGCTGTCAACAACAAATCCGACACGGCTCGTGAAACCACAAGTAGAACCGACAAACCACAATACGTTGATTAATGGAGGAGAGAAAGGGAGGTGGGTGTTGTACCGAATGCCTACGTAAGGTTTAAATCTAGCCGAAAACGGGGGAGTATCATAATGACACAGACTATCAAATTATGAAAACTGGCTCATCATCATCATCATCATCATCATCATCATCTTTTAAGACTGATTATGCCTTTCAGCGTTCAGTCTGGAGCATAGCCCCCTTATAAAATTCCTCCATGTTCCCCTATTTAGTGCTAACATTGGTGCCTCTTCTGATGTTAAACCTATTACTTCAAAATCATTCTTAACCGAATCCAGGTACCTTCTCCTTGGTCTGCCCCGACTCCTCCTACCCTCTACTGCTGAAACCATGAGTCTCTTGGGTAACCTTGCTTCTCCCATGCGTGTAACATGGCCCCACCATCTAAGCCTGTTCGCCCTGACTGCTACATCTATAGAGTTCATTCCCAGTTTTTCTTTGATTTCCTCATTGTGGACACCCTCCTGCCATTGTTCCCATCTACTAGTACCTGCAATCATCCTAGCTACTTTCATATCCGTAACCTCAACCTTGTTGATAAGGTAACCTGAATCCACCCAGATTTCGCTCCCATAAAACAAAGTTGGTCGAAAGATTGAACGGTGCACAGATAACTTAGTGTTGGTATTGACTTCCTTCTTGCAGAAGAGAGTAGATCGTAACTGAGCGCTCACTGCATTGGCTTTGCTACACCTTGCTTCCAGTTCTTTCACTGTGTTGCCATCCTGTGAGAATATGCATCCTAAGTACTTGAAACCGTCCACCTGTTCTAACTTTGTTTCTCCTATTTTACACTCAATCCGTTTATATTTCTTTCCCACTGACATTACTTTCGTTTTGGAGGTCCTATTCTTCATACCATAGTCCTTCCATTTCTGATCTAGCTCTGCAATATTACTTTGCAAACTTTCAATCGAATCTGCCATCACAACTCAGTCATCCGCATATGCAAGACTGCTTATTTTGTGTTCACGTATCTTAATCTCACCCAGCCAATCTATTGTTTTCAACATATGATCCATGAATAATATGAACAATAGTGGAGGCAGGTTGCAGCCTTGTCTTACCCCTGAAACTACTCTGAACCATGAACTCAATTTACCGTCAACTCTAACTGCTGCCTGACTATCCATGTAAAGACCTTTAATTGCTTCCAAAAGTTTGCCTCCTATTCCATAATCTCGTAGAACAGACAATAACTTCCTCCTAGGAACCCGGTCATATGCATTTTCTAGATCTATGAAGCATAGATACAATTCCCTGTTCCACTCAGAACACTTCTCCATTATTTGCCGTAAGCTAAAGATCTGGTACTGACAACCTCTAAGAGGCCTGAACCCACACTGATTTTCATCCAATTGGTCCTCAACTAATACTAGCACTTTCCTTTCAACAATACCTGAGAAGATTTTACCCACAACGCTGATTAAGGAGATACATCTGCAGTTGTTACAAACTTTTCTGTTTCCATTGGCTCAGGGAAGCACACTCCTGGAAATGGAAAAAAGAACACATTGACACCGGTGTCTCAGACCCACCATACTTGCTCCGGACACTGCGAGAGGGCTGTACAAGCAATGATCACACGCACGGCACAGCGGACACACCAGGAACCGCGGTGTTGGCCGTCGAATGGCGCTAGCTGCGCAGCATTTGTGCACCGCCGCCGTCAGTCTCAGCCAGTTTGCCGTGGCATACGGAGCTCCATCACAGTCTTTAACACTGGTAGCATGCCGCGACAGCGTGGACGTGAACCGTATGTGCAGTTGACGGACTTTGAGCGAGGGCGTATAGTGGGCATGCGGGAGGCCGGGTGGATGTACCAGCGAATTGCTCAACACGTGGGGCGTGAGGTCCCCACAGTACATCGATGTTGTCGCCAGTGGTCGGCGGAAGGTACACGTGCCCGTCGACCTGGGACCGGACCGCAGCGACTCACGGATGCACGCCAAGACCGTAGGATCCTACGCAGTGCCGTAGGGGACCGTATCGCCACTTCCCAGCAAATTAGGGACACTGTTGCTCCTGGTGTATCGCCGAGGACCATTCGCAACCGTCTCCATGAAGCTGGGCTACTGTCCCGCACACCGTTAGGCCGTCTTCCGCTCACGCCCCAACATCGTGCAGCCCGCCTCCAGTGGTGTCGCGACAGGCGTGAATGGAGGGACGAATGGAGACGTGTCGTCTTCAGCGATGAGAGTCGCTTCTGCCTTGGTGCCAATGATGGTCGTATGAGTGTTTGGCGCTGTGCAGGTGAGCGCCACAATCAGGACTGCATACGACCGAGGCACACAGGGCCAACACCTGGCATCATGGTGTGGGGAGCGATCTCCTACACTGGCCGTACACCTCTGGTGATCGTCGAGGGGACACTGAATAGTGCATGGTACATCCAAACCGTCATCGAACCCATCGTTCTACCATTCCTAGACCGGCAAGGGAACTTGCTGTTCCAACAGGACAATACAATGCACGTCCGCATGTATCCCGTGCCACCCAACGTGCTCTAGAAGGTGTAAGTCAACTACCCTGGCCAGCAAGATCTCCGGATCTGTCCCCCATTGAGCATGTTTGGGACTGGATGAAGCGTCGTCTCACGCGGTCTGCACGTCCAGCACGAACGCTGGTCCAGCTGAGGCGCCAGGTGGAAATGGCATGGCAAGCCGTTCCACAGGACTACATCCAGCATCTCTACGATCGTCTCCATGGGAGAATAGCAGCCTGCATTGCTGCGAAAGGTGGATATACACTGTACTGGTGCCGACATTGTGCATGCTCTGTTGCCTGTGTCTATGTGCCTGTGGTTCTGTCAGTGTGATCATGTGATGTGTCAGGCCCCAGGAATGTGTCAATAAAGTTTCCCCTTTGTGGGACAGTGAATTCACGGTGTTCTTATTTCAATTTCCAGCAGTGTATTAATACCTAATCTACTACCACATACTTACCTCGTTAGAGATAAAGCCTATTACCACAATAAGCATCTGACTCGTGCTTCATCATCAAACTTCACGAAGAGAAAAGATGCTCTCGTTAACAGAAAAGGGAATTATTTTCCACAAGAACATACTTTAACCGAATATGGTCACACTATTGACGATTTTCTCTCCACACCACCTAGAGGTGATTGAACAAGAGCCAATAATGACGTTTTTCAATGTAATGTGACACTCAGAATGGACATTTTATTGACACTCATAGATTAACAAATTGCTTCCATAACAGAATAAGATTGGAAAAACGTAGTGAACGCGTAAATAAAATTAAAAAGCCAGTATATTTGAAGTGCAGGTTTTCTGGACCAAGCTCTTATGATGATAAATGTGGAAATGATGGAAGCAACCCTGAGTGAGAAAGTGAAGATGAATGTGAACCAACTGACAGTGGAAATGAAACTGACACGGCTACTGAAAATACGGAAACATAGAACGAATTTTCTAAATGTGTTTTATGAGTGGAAATAGTGACAGTGAGAGATCCATTGTAGTATTTCAAAGGGTGGGCTGGTTTATTTATGATGAGCATTTGTGTTTACATTTACTCTAAAGATCTTTGAACGTCTGCTTAACAGTGAAGCTACTGTTTATGACCAAATTGTATGTTTCACATGGCTATGCTTGTAAAACAAATCCGCTTACATTTTCAGCCCTCGACGCAAAAAGAGGAGTCTTGTAAGTTTAACGTGTGTATCTGTTTGTGGCATTGCAGCTCCCAAACGAAAGGTCCGATATTATTGCAGCTTTTCTTTTATTGGAAATCTGATTTCGGGGTGGTTCTCAGCTATATTCCGTAAAAGTATGTTCGGCCATTCAAATTTCATCAGTAAATTAAGGAAAAATATTTTCCGCTATAGCGCTCTGTAGACTTACTCTACGTATTACATAAGAGCAACACCAGGTTGTGTAGTACCAGATTGTAGAACTCAAAACGATCTAAATAAAAATCCGTGAGAACAAATGTTTATCTTATACGATTGACCAATAATGATGATTTTTATCTTTTGAAGTCGCCTATCTGTCGCCTGTTTCAGTACCTACAAAGCAAAAAATTGGTGATCATGACTCATCTGTAAAATATAAACGTACGCTCTCACAGACTTTTTTGTAGTTCTTTTTGACTTCTATAATTCAGTACCAAATCAACTGATTTATCCTATTGAAAGAGAGTGCAAAGACAGCCCATTTTCTTCTATTTGATTTAGAATTATAGCCACAGCTTGTTGCTTATGTTGCCTAAATTAGCTAAACACTACTAATAGTCAATGAATATATGTGTGTGAATTAAAAAAAGAAACACTTATATCGCATACGTAAACGAAATATCAAAGAAAAGAAAAAAGTCGGAATAAATATTTAGCGTTGAAATTCAAAACTGCATGTGCGACATTGCATTGCCAAAATCTTATAACCGTAATAATATTTATAAAAATACACCAATTGTCAGAATTTGCAAATTTCGGCGAGGCACGCTCTCGCATCGCAATTTTGTGTTTCGTTCCGGAAAGTATTTGTGTGACTGTGAGGATAGAGTGTCGCTCCTACCATGTCTAGTAATAAAATAGAAAGTTTAATTAGCATGAAGTAAAACTTAAACTTAACTTAAAAAGAATCTCAAAAAAATTCCGGACTTTTTTAATTTTTGATTTACATTTTTCGTAACTATTCTCCTGCCGCTTCTACCCCTTCGTTCCTCCGCTACACTGCAGTAACTCTTCACCTTCCTTGCACATAAGAGTCTCCTTCGTTTGCATGAAGGATAACGCATACGAACATCTTACCTTCTGAACACCTCACATTTTTCAGGCTTGAACAACTCAGACCCCTGAACGTTGCTCTGTTGTTTCCTTTTGTAGCAATATACATCATTTGGCCACTGGTGGTAGTGGATGAACAGCTTCTCTCATGCCGTTGTTCTTCTCTTCCCTTCATCACCTTCATCGTCCTCAATTTCTGTATTTTCTATAATGGCAGTTCCACTGTCAGTGTTTTTGTACATCAGGTTTCGTTTTTCCAACTCATTTTAAGCTTAGGGCAACTAAGAAATGTATCGACAAATGTTAAATTAGACATGTTTCTACATCTACATACGTACTCCGGAAACAATTTTGAAGTACAGGGAATTTGAAACGGGGAGGAATGATTACGTGAACGCCTCTGTACGTGCTGTAATCTTCTCTTAGCGGTCCCTGACGTAGGGAACTGTATCAGATTCGTAGATTTCTTACTTAGTGTGGCTCTTGAAACTCTGTAGATAGTCCTTTGGCGGATAGTTGGCATCCATCTTCAAGCGTTTGCCGTTTCAGCGTTCCCGTGACGCCATTCTGCTGATCAGGCTGTGACGAATTGTGCGGCACATCTCGGTGTACGTATGTGTCTGGAATCTATATCAAATAGGACTAACATGTTTGTTAATCCTGTTTGATAAGTGACCCACGCACTTGAGCAACATTCTAAGATGGAACTCACGGTTGTTTTGTAAGTAAGCTCCTTACGTAGAGTGATTACAATTTCACAGTATCCTACTTATCTTTTTCACGGCTGGGCCTATGTGACCATCCCATTTCATATCTTCATAAACTGTTACATACTGCATCACCTGGAGTGTGTTTGGGGTACTTGTTAACGCCGTTTACCAGGTAAACAAACAACATCAAAAGCTAGGGCCTCAACTCCGTTCCCTAAGGCACTCATACAGTGAGGTGACCAAAGTCACGGGATACCTCCTAATATCGTGTCTGACTTCCTTTTGTCCGGCGTATTGCAGCAACTCGACTTGGCATGGACTCAACAGGTCGTTGGAAATCCGCTGCAGAAATAACTCAGCCATGTTGCCTCCATAGCAATCCATAATTGCGAAAATGTTTCCCATGTAGGATTTTGTGGACGAACTGATCTCTCGATTACGTCCCACAAATGTTCGATGGGTAGCCAAATAATTCGCTGGAATTGTTCAGAATTTATTTCAGATTAATCGCTAGCAACTGTGGCCGGTGACATGGCACATTGTCGTCCATAAAAATTACACCGCTGTTTGGAAACATGAAGTCAATGAATGCCAACAAATGGTCCCCAAGTCGCCAAACACAACCATTACCAGTCAATTATCGGTTCAGTTGGACCAGAGCACCCAGTCCATTCTATGTAAACACAGGCCACACTAATATGGAGCGACTACCAGCTTCCACAGTGCCTCGTTGACAGCTTAGGTCCCTGGCTTAGTGGAGTCTGCGCCACAATCTTACTCTACGATCACCTCTCACAAACAGAAATCGGGACTCATCTGACAAGGCTAAGGTACTCCAGTATAGGGTCCATCCGATATGGTTACGAGCCCAAGAGAAGCGCTGCGTTATGTTAGCAAAGGCACTTGCGTCGGTCGTCTGCGCCCATTAACGTCAAATTTCTCCGCACTGCCCTAACGGATACGTCCGTCGTTTGTCGCACATTGATTTCTGCGGTTTTCCAGTCAATGTTGCTTGCCTGTTAGCACTGGTAACTCTACGCAAAAGCTTCTGCTCTCGGTCGTTGAGTGAAGACCATCAGCCACTGCACTGTCCGCGGTGAGAGGTGATGCCTGATATTTGGTATTCTCAGCATACTCTCTCTGGATCCCGGAATATTGAATTCCTTCACGATTTCCGAAATCGACTATCCCATGTGTCTATCTCCAACTACCATTCAAAGCCTAATTCCCGCCATGCGGCAATAATCACGTCGGAGACGTTTTCACATGCATCACCTGTGTATAAATGACAGCTCCGCAAATGAACTGCCCTTTTATACGAACGCGGTACTACCGTTATTTGTATATGAGCACATCACTATCCTTCACTGCAAAGTTACATGCACATTTTTGTGTCGATGGCTTTCCATCCAAGATAACGGGCAGCGTGCTCCCTATCAAGCAATCATTATTTCGTTCGTTAGACCATATAATCGTACTTAATTTAATACCACGATGGTCTCAAATATTTTTTGGAAGTCAACAAATAGTGCATTCAAATGGCTCTGAGCACTATGGGACTTAACATCTGAGGTCATCAGTCCCCTAGAACTTACAACTACTTAAACCTAACTGACCTAAGGACATCACACACATCCATGCCCGAGGCAGGATTCGAACCTGCGATCGTAGCGGTCACGCGATTCCAGACTGAAGCGCCTAGAACCGCTCGGCCACACCGACCGGCTAACAGTGCATTATCCTATTGCCTAGATTCGTCTCTTTGAAGATGAAGTGTGAGAAAAGTGTGAGTTGGGTTTCACGTGGTTGTTGTGGAAGAGACCATTATGCTCGAGATACCTCATCACGTGTGACCTTAGAATATGTTGTAGATTTCTACAGCAGATAGCCATCAATGAGACAGGACAGCCGTTATGTGAGTCACTTCTGCTACACTTCTTGTAGGCGGGTGTAACCCGTGCTTTCTTCCAAGTGCAACGCAAAGTTTTTGTTCGAGGAATCTGCGGTATATTATGGTTAAAAGAGTCGGCTAACTCCACCGCAAATTCTGTGTGGATTCTGACAGGGCTTCATCGAGTCCTCTGGCTTTGTTCAATGTCAACGATTTCAGATGTTACCCAACGCCGTTGGTACTAACATCTCCATTACTCATCTTTGTCGTAGTGCGAGAATTAAGCTGGGGCAGTACTCCTAGATCCTCCCTCGTAAATGAAGATTTGAAAACAGCATGACTGCTTTTGCTTTGCTAAACTTGATTTTTGATGGTATCTCATACATCAGTACCAAGATGTTAACTTTGGTGCCACTGTTACCTTTTTCCTATAGTTAGACTGTTCTTTGAGTTTTCTGACATGTCTTTCGATTATACTATGCTACTGTATTCGTTGAAGGCTTCACGCATTGTTCCTGTGACGGCCAAACGCGTTCCGTTTAGCTTATGTCTGTCTACAGCCCTTGGTTTATTTTAAAACTATTACGCAGTAGTCTTTGTTTCTTTAAAAGGTTTTTATAGTGACTGCATATCTTGGAGTGTTGTTCCCATAATTTTATATCAGTTTATATTAATCCAGTGCTGGAACAGCCATTCTTCTGTTCTTGAGTCACAGCTCCTGCCCATGCTTCCGGACAATCTAAAAGTTTCTCAGTTTACCCTTCAGGTTTGACACTACCACCTTTTATCTAGTTCTCTGAACATGTAAATATTTCTACTTGTTTTAGCTGCCCTTTGTTCTTCGGTAATCATTGCACCTGGTAATCACTCACCTTAAAAACTACTACATGTTCTCTGAACTACGAACAGAGTAAAATGGCTGTTCTCGACTACTCGGAAAT
This sequence comes from Schistocerca gregaria, assembly GCF_023897955.1. NCBI lineage: Eukaryota > Metazoa > Arthropoda > Insecta > Orthoptera > Acrididae > Schistocerca > Schistocerca gregaria. The sequence continues at coordinate 409,458,399 of NC_064923.1, forward strand.
CATAAGTATATCTACAAGACTACTCTGCAATTCACATTTAAGTGCTTGGCAGAGGGTTCATCGAACCACAATCATACTATCTCTCTACCATTCCACTCCCTAATAGCGCGCGGGAAAAACGAGCACCTAAACCTTTCTGTTCGAGCTCTGATTTCTCTTATTTTATTTTGATGATCATTCCTACCTATGTAGGTTGGGCTCAACAAAATATTTTCGCATTCGGAAGAGAAAGTTAGTGACCGAAATTTCGTAAAAATATCTCGCCGCGACGAAAAACGTCTTTGCTGTAATGACTTCCATCCCAATTCGCGTATCATATCTGGCACACTCTCTCCCCTATTACGTGATAACACAAAACGAGCTGCCTTTTTTTGCACCCTTTCGATGTCCTCCGTCAATCCCACCTGGTAAGGATCCCACACCGCGCAGCAATATTCTAACAGAGGACGAACGAGTGTAGTGTAAGCTGTCTCTTTAGTGGACTTGTTGCATCTTCTAAGTGTCCTGCCAATGAAACGCAACCTTTGTTCCTAACACTCAGCTATTGCTGTGGAAATGATGAATTTTATTTATTCGTATGTCTAGGGCCCCCGTCGGGCAGACGGGTCGCCGGGTGCCGGTCTTTCAATTTGACGCCACTTCGGCGACCTGCAGTCGATGAGGATGGTAGGATGATGATGAGGACAACACCCAGACCCTGAACGGAGAAAATTCCCCGACCCAGCCCGGAATCGAACCCGGGCCCAGAGGATTGACAATCCGTCACGCTGACCATTCAGCTACCGGTGGCGCACAAGGAAATGATGAATACCTGATGTGCTTGCAAACAACATGATTGATTGGACGTGTCACATATGATCCAAATGTTCGCTAATAGTTAGTGAGTCTGCGGGGTGCAGATAACAAATCAAGGGCATACAGCTGACTTCGGACTCCGTTAATCTTCGATCAACCCTTTGGAATGATGGCTTTGCACTGTACCTGCCTCGCCCGCGAGCAAGAGCCCGCTGGAAGCCACGCTATGTCACTCGCACTTCGGCTTCCCACAGGCGACAGCGACAATGAAAGCAGCAGGTGGGAAGGAGGGGGGCTGGTGTCCTACCGGAAGCTGAGCTTTCTCCTCTGCTTTCCCGACACGACGCCGTATCGTACCGTGGCGCCGACGGGTCATCGTCCCCGCACCCAGGAAGGTCGTGCCCGCTTATCCGTTATCCGTCTGCTCCCTAAGTCTTGTGACAAGCGGTGCGCAGATCCAGAGGTCCAGCTGCATGCTTTGGCTCTCGCTACGTCAGAGCTGCCTTGAAAATCATTACAGTCGGACGGACGTCTATACAAGATTGGAGAGGGTGTCATAGGAGACATAAAAGAAGCGTTCAGTTTTTTCGCTGCATTTATTTTTACAGGAAAGTACATTTCTTAATTTATTTTCTTACGTAATTGCCACCATTGTTCAGACATTTGTCACCAACTTTTCCGTTTGTAACACCATAACTCTAATACTGTATAGATTTATTTTGCTTTTTGTTTTATTTAATGATACATCGTTGAGCTTCTGTAAATGTGTTTGATTGAATGGATAACACAAAACTGTATACTCTTTTCTTGATTTAAAACTTTGATGTCGTGACTTGATTCTATGCAATGTAATATATCTGTCAATTAAATTCTATGTCCCATTTGGAGGGAACAAAACTTAGTGTATGTAATTGTAATTTCTGTGTGAATAATTTTTTGTAGAAATGTCAATATCTGCAAATGTTCTGTTTTATTTAATGTATTTGGTTACTGTTATATAAACTGCTGATCCTCGCTTAGGGTTCTTAGTTATTCTGTAGGTAAAAGTTGTTGTGGTTCCCCTCGGGAACGGAACTGTGTAGCGCTCGCAAATTGTGGTTGGCCTAAGTAGAAAATGTGGAACCAGGAGTTAGTAGGGGACGAGCTACCAAACTATGCACTGCCACGTAAAAATTGTGTATTTCGCTGGTTCCGAGAGAGGCTTTTTCTCCTACTTTCCAATGCCTCGGATGGATGGATACATAGATGTAACGATTCTGGAATTGATATTCATCATCGCCACCAAGAAGGACCAGAGTCCAGCAATTCCGCTGCGAATCCACCTACCAACATGCAGTTGCCACCACACTGCTCAATCACTGTAACGGAATACTGTAATTATGTACAGTGAAGGGTCAGCTTACTGGATGTTTTAGTGTGCACAAATATAAGGTAACTTATAACTGAATTTATGTACCTACCTTGATTTTTTTCCCTTTCACAACACCTCTCAGGTTCTTCTCCATCTGAACTATGATTACCGAGTGTCCTATTTTGTGGAAAAAATTAAAGCCTCAAAGTTAGACAGTTAATTACATAACGTTGTGTGATCTTTGATGAGAAAGACATATTCAGATTTACTGTGGATTTAGTGAAATTGAGGAAGGCAGTAAATGTAGTTTTGTAAAGTTTCAAAGTCGCCTATTTAATGATTTACGTGAAAGTAGAAAACTGTGGTAATAAAAACAGTTTTTTTCTCTTATAAATTAAAGTTCTTAAAATTGAGGCTTATAACGTTTTGCATAGTTAATGATCACAGTGCTGCCTGTAGTAAATTTTAAAAGGTGAGTCAGTTTCTTGTAAATTTGTCAACATCATGTCTCACTGAAGTAAAAGTCGTGAACTGCATTTATGGAAAGTTATATACTCATGCTTGCTAAGCACTTGTTTCTTTTGGGTATTGAAAGTGCATACTAATAGTGTAATAAAATCCACAGGCTATCCTTTACCATTATTTACGAAAACAATAATTTCTTTATTCAAAAGACAGTAAGAAATAACCTGTTAGTGAATTCCATGTAACTTTCATTCTAAACAGAATAGCATTTAGTTGAGAGATACTTAACCTGTGACCATTTCATAACTTTGCAGTGAACTACATTTATAATTTCATGCCAGCTAGGAAAATGTTTAAACAATAATACTGAACCTATGTTCAATTAATGATCCTGCAGTTAATGTTACTAATTATGTTATAAAGACCATTCAGTTTAGTTCGAACAAGCCCTGAAAGCAATAGTGTGTTTCGGTGTCTGTTACATTTTTGAAAATAGTTTGTGCTGCTTTAGCTGTTAGCTTCAATCTTACCGTAAACATATGTATGTGTCAGAGTTCATTGCACTCTCGTGTGGCCAAGTATAGGTTGTGTTTGTCCGTTAAAGTTACTCATACGTACTTTCTTAAACGAGAACGTTAATCTTTCTCTTGCCTAATTAGGCTGGCGACCGTTTTCCTTATTCTTTAAACTGTATAGCTAGTCAAAAATATTGTTTGTTACTGTTCGAATATTTACGTAATTCTGACTTTCATTTCCGATAAGCCATTTCCGTTAGGTACAACACGGTCAACCTAGCAAAATTCCTCTCAGGGGTTAACACTGTTCTGTTGCGTTATACCATAATTGCTTTAATAAGATAGTTTTGTTTCACAACCTGCCTCCAGCTTCGAGGTTATGGTATAGCTGTAGCAGACAGGAGTGTTATACGTTCTTTGATGAAAAAAATAAGGAAATATATTTATTGTGTAAAAAATGAAAATGGGGAAGAAATGGCTTTAAATATTTATGTTATTTACTCTTTCAGTACGAACTTTGTTGTAGAACCCCTTATTTACGTGTGCTAATAAAAATTCATGTAGACATAATTTTTTTTTTTTTTTTCATCAGTCTACTGACTGGTTTGATGCGGCCCGCCACGAATTCCTTTCCTGTGCTAACCTTTTCATCTCAGAGTAGCACTTGCAACCTACGTCCTCAATTATTTGCTTGACGTATTCTAATCTCTGTCTTCCTCTACAGTTTTTGCCCTCTGCAGCTCCCTCTAGTACCATGGAAGTCATTCCCTCATGTCTTAGCAGATGTCCTATCATCCTGTCCCTTCTCCTTATCAGTGTTTCCCACATATTCCTTTCCTCTCCGATTCTGCGTAGAACCTCCTCATTCCTTACCTTATCAGTCCACCTAATTTTCAACATTCGTCTATAGCACCACATCTCAAATGCTTCGATTCTCTTCTGTTCCGGTTTTCCCACAGTCCATGTTTCACTACCATACAATGCTGTACTCCAGACGTACATCCTCAGAAATTTCTTCCTCAAATTAAGGCCGGTATTTGATATTAGTAGACTTCTCTTGGCCAGAAATGCCTTTTTTGTCATAGCGAGTCTGTTTTTGATGTCCTCCTTGCTCTGTCCGTCATTGGTTATTTTACTGCCTAGATAGCAGAATTCCTTAACTTCATTGACTTCGTGACCATCAATCTTAATGTTAACTTTCTCGCTATTCTTATTTCTATTACTTCTCATTACCTTCGTCTTTCTCCGATTTACTCTCAACCCATCTGTGTACTCATTAGACTGTTCATTCCGTTCAGCAGATCATTTAATTCTTCTTCACTTTCACTCGGGATAGCAATGTCATCAGCGAATCGTATCATTGATATCCTTTCACCTTGTATTTTAATTCCACTCCTGAACCTTTCTTTTATTTCCATCATTGCTTCCTCGATGTACAGATTGAAGAGTAGGGGCGAAAGGCTACAGCCTTGTCGTACTCCCTTCTTAATACGAGCACTTCGTTCTTGATCGTCCACTCTTATTATTCCCTCTTGGTTGTTGTACGTATTGTACGAGGGTCGGTCAAAAAGTAATGCCTCCCATTTTTTTCTACTTAAAAAAATTAAGTTAAGTGAAAAATTTGAATTTGGCGCCATTCCTCAAACCTTCTTCTGCAATCCACTGCAGTAGTAACTTTCTGTGTCAACAGGTGGCAGCACAGCAGAAGTTTGTAAGATGGCCGACATCGATGTTCGTTTGAGACAGCGTTGTGTGATTGAATTCTTGACTGCAGAAGGTGAAACGCCCATATGCATTCATGAAAGACTGAAGAAGGTGTATGGTGTTGTGACAGTGGATGTCAGCACTGTTAGACGATGGGTTCGTCGTTGTAAGGAAGCTGAAGGGCAAACACCGTTGACTGACGAAAAGCGGAGCGGCAGGCCGGTGAGTGCAGTGACTCCACACAACATTCAGCAAGTTGATGACATCATTCGTGGTGACCGTCGGGTGACTGCAGATGAAGTGTGTCGCATTATTTCTCTTAGTAAAGGCAGTGTGATCACGATTATTAAACAATTGGGGTACTCAAAAGTTTGTGCACGGGGGGTTCCAAGAATGTTAACCGATCAGAATAAAGAGGCAAGGAAAACAATAGCCTCCCAACACTTGCAGCGCTTCCGTTTGGAGGGAGATGAGTTTCTGAAAAAAATTGTGACCGGGGACGAAACATGGGTGCATTTTTTTGAACCCGAATCAAAGAGGCAGTCAATGGAGTGGCGTCACACAAGCTCGCCGAGGAAGAAAAAATTCAAAACTGTGCGATCGGCAGGGAAAGTTATGGCAACAGTTTTCTGGGATACAGAGGGTGTGATTCTGGTTGATTTTTTGGAGCAGGGATGCACAATAAATTCTGTTCAATACGTCACAACCCTCAAAAAACTTAAAGCACGTCTTCAGCGAATTCGCCCAACAAAATCAATGGCAGATGTTCTTCTTTTGCATGGCAATGCAAGACCACACACCAGTCGTCACACCTCTGACGAGATTGTCAAAATTGGATGGGAAGTTTTGCCTCATCCCCCATACAGCCCTGACCTGGCACCATCAGACTTCCATCTGTTCGGGCCACTAAAAGAAGCTCATCGTGGGATTCATTTTGAAGATGAGGAGGCCGTCAAAACATCCGTGCGTCAATGGCTTAGGAAGCAGAGCTGTGATTTTTACCGTGCTGGGATACATGCCCTTGTTCAAAGATGGACCAAAACTGTAGAGATGGGCAGAGATTACATTGAAAAATGACAAAATGATCCTCAATGTTGTGGTTTTCAACCTATGTAATTGCATTTAAATTTCCTGACAATTAAACGTAGAAAAGAAATAGGAGGCATTACTTTTTGACTGACCCTCGTATATGACCTGTCTCTCCCTATAGCTTACCCCTACTTTTTTCAGAATCTTGAACAGCTTGCACTATTTTAAATTGTCGAACGCTTTTTCCAGGTCGACAAATCCTATGAATGTGTCTTGATTTTTCTTTAGCCTTGCTTCCATTATTAGCCGTAACGTCAGAATTGCCTCTCTCGTGCCTTTACTTTTCCTAAAGCCAAACTGATCGTCACCTAGCGCATTATCAATTTTCTTTTCCATTCTTCTGTATATTATTCTTGTAAGCAGCTTCGATGCATGAGCTGTTAAGCTGATTGTGCGATAATTCTCGCACTTGTCAGCTCTTGCCGTCTTCGGAATTGTGTGGATGATGCTTTTCCGAAAGTCAGATGGTATGTAGCCAGACTCATATATTCTACACACCAATGTGAATAGTCGTTTTGTTGCCACTTCCCCTAATGATTTTAGAAATTCTGATGGAATGTTATCTATCCCTTCTGCCTTATTTGACCGTAAGTCCTCCAAAGCTCTTTTAAATTCCGATTCTAATACTGGATCCCCTAGCTCTTCTAAATCGACTCCTGTTTTTTCTTCTATCACATCAGACAAATCTTCACCCTCATAGAGGCTTTCAATGTATTCTTTCCACCTATCTGCTCTCTCTTCTGCATTTAACAGTGGAATTCCCGTTGCACTCTTAATGTTACCAACGTTGCTTTTAATGTCACCAAAGGTTGTTTTGATTTTCCTGTATGCTGAGTCTGTCCTTCCGACAATCATATCTTTTTCGATGTCTTCACATTTTTCCTGCAGCTATTTCGTCTTAACTTCCCTGTACTTCCTATTTATTTCATTCCTCAGCGACTTGTATTTCTGTATACCTGATTTTCCCGGAACATGTTTGTACTTCCTCCTTTCATCCATCAACTGAAGTATTTCTTCTGTTACCCATGGTTTCTTCGCAGCTACCTTCTTTGTACCTATGTTTTACTTCCCAACTTCTGTGATGGCCCTTTTTAGAGACGTCCATTCCTCTTCAACTGTGTTGCCTACTGCGCTATTCCTTATTGCTGTATCTATAGCGTTAGAGAACTTCAAATGTATCTCGTCATTCCTTAGAACTTCCGTATCCCACTTCTTAGCGTATTGATTCTTCCTGACTAATGTCTTGAACTTCAGCCTACTCTTCATCACTACTATATTGTGATCTGAGTCTATATCTGATCTTGGGTACGCCTTACAATCTATATCTGATTTCGGAATCTCTGTCTGACCATGATGTAATCTAATTGAAATCTTCCCGTATCTCCCGGCCTTTTCCAAGTATACCTCCTCCTCTTGTGATTCTTGAACAGAGTATTCGCTGTTACTAGCTGAAACTTGTTACAGAACTCAATTAGTCTTTCTCCATTTTCATTCCTTGTCCCAAGCCCATATTCTCCTGTAACCTTTTCTTCTACTCCTTCCCCTACAACTGCATTCCAGTCGCCCATGACTATTAGATTTTCGTCCCCCTTTACATATTGCATTACCATTTCAATATCCTCATACACTTTCTCTATCTGTTCATCTTCAGCTTGCGACGTCGGCATGTACACCTGAACTATCGTTGTCGGTGTTGGTCTGCTGTCAATTCTGATTAGAACAACCCGGTCACTGACCTGTTCACAGTAACACACCCTCTGCCCTACCTTCCTATTCATAACGAATCCTACACCTGTTATACCATTTTCTGCTGCTGTTGATATTACCCGATACTCATCTGACCAGAAATCCTTGTCTTCCTTCCACTTCACTTCACTGACTCCTACTATATCTAGATTGAGCCTTTGCATTTCCCTTTTCAGATTTTCTAGTTTCCCTACCACGTTAAAGCTTCTGACATTCCACGCCCCGACTCGTAGAACATTATCCTTTCGTTGATTAGTCAATCTTTTTCTCATGGTGACCTCCCCCTTGGCAGTCCCCTCCCGCAGATCCGAATGGGGGACTATTCCGGAATCTTTTGCCAATGGAGAGATCATCATGACACTTCTTCAACTACAGGCCACATGTCCTGTGGATACATGTTACGTGTCTTTAATGCAGTGGTTTCCATTGCCTTCTGCATCCTCATGTCGTTGATCAATGCTGATTCTTCCGCCTTTAGGGGACAAGAAAGTGCCCTGAACCTCTATCCGCTCCTCCGCCCTCTTTGACAAGGCCGTTGGCAGAATGAGGCTGGCTTCTTATGCCGGAAGTCTTCGGCCGCCAATGCTGATTATTTATCAAAATTTAGGCAGTGGCGAGGATCGAACCCGGGACCGAAGACATTATCATTACGAATCAAAGACGCTACCCCTAGACCACAGGTAAAAGCTAGGCAGAATTAAGCACATTTAAAATTACGTGAACCTTAGCAACCCTCTCATGCTGATAAATCCAAATTAACTGATTAATAACATTTATTTGAAACTTATTTAAATTATTTTTTTTACGTATTTCGGCCTTGGCACACATTTTCTAGATGGAGTGGGTTTTTAAATATTTACTGAATTCTTTCCGGGCGTTAGCTATGGAACACAAGACTGTCTCTGTTAGCATAAAATGGTTAAATATTGCCAAGCCGACCTGAACGTTTAATTACCATTGACAAAACACACTTCACTATACGTTTAAGTTTTTGCTTTAGAAATGGAAAGAACCAACAGATTCACAACTTCAACGTTAATTATCCGCCTATGAATGCACAAATGTAAAACCATTAATAAATTCAGTCAGCCTCAGGATCGCTGTAAAAGAAAAATATTTCGTAATTCACTGCTAATTTTACCTGCTCCCGATTTACGGGTTTGGTTAATTTTATAGCGGAACAATTTCTAAAATGTGCCGCTGTTGCAAATCGTTCGGTCGCGGCACAGCCCAGCAACACCAACGATAATCGCTAATAGTGCTGAAAATTCTTTAAAGAAATATTATAGATGACATGGGCAAGCTAATTTTCATTAGTAATACACAATTTTGATAAATTGTAATGTATTTAGACTATAACAATAATCAAAATTACACACCTTGATAATTTCTCCTCTAATGGCGGCTAAAGATAGACACAGACAAACGAAGTCCACTCATTCATATAACGCTACGTCACAGGTTCCTCTCTCTCTCAGCTCTGGAGGAAGACGACAAAGAATGCACATTATGTTGCGCTATTTATATTATTGCTGATTGTGAATGTCTCTTTGTAATGTTACAACATTATTTCCCTCTGTGGCTACATTTTACATTTTTTCATCGCAGATATTAACATATTTCGTAATTACATTATGAGTATAGAAATATTACAATCATACATACATCGAGAATATTATTACACAAATATATTACAATAATAACAAACGTCCTTTACACAGAATTAAATAACATTTTTTGTTAAACAATCACAGTACATTCGAATTGATTCATAGCGGCGTACATAGTACAATTAAATGTCATTTCATTTTATTAATAGTGTGTGTGCTGCCAGGGAACGTTACAGTTCCTTCTTCATAGAGAGATGCCTCCAGGGAAGAGAGCCACTGTTGGACAGCTTTTTTTGTTTGGTCATCACCGTCAAAACGCCTTCCTCTGAAGTATAGTACAAGAACAAGTGGTAGTAAAAAGGTGCGAGGTAGGGGCTGTATGGTGGGTGGTTGAACTGCACAGAACCGAATTGCTGAGTAAGGTTTTGCGCGACGCCTGCAGAATGGGGACGTGCGATGTCTTGAAGCACCACAGTGCCTTGCCTGAGTATTCCAAGTCTTTCGGTTTGAATTGCGCGCCTGAGTACACTCAGTGTTTCGCCGTACCGCACCGCACTGACGGTTTCACATTTGGGAAGGACTGTCCTGTAACAGAGTGCACATGATATTTTGTGCTGACGACGATGTTTCGAATTTTTGTTTTTTGGGGTATCATGTGTGCCTCCATTCCATCGACTCTTGTTTTGATTCTGGAGTAATACGACAGACCCAAGATTCATCACCGGTCACAATTCTGTTTAAGAATGTATCTTCCTTGTCACTGTGCAGGATAAGAAACGCCAAAGCATTGTCAAGTCACTTCGTTTTGTGGAAATCCGCAAACATTTTCGGAAGCCAACAGGAACACAGTTTGTAAAAATTTAACCGCTTTCTGACAATTTCATACAAAAAGTTTTTCAAATTGTACAAACTCATCACAAAAGCATTCTTATTGTGAACCGTCTGTCTTCACGAATTTTCTCATTCACTTTCTCAACCAAACCAACATTAACAACAGATGTCCTCTACTCCTCGCCTTATCAAGAACACTGGTTCGTTTATCATCGAACTGTCTCATCCACTTTGTCACCATTCCATCAGTCATTCCATTTTCACTATAAATCCATACAAGTCGTCGGTGAATTTAAGATTACTTAATATTCTTTGCATTCAAAACCTTTTCATACAGCGCATTTTACAGTCGGCGGGCTCAGAGATTGTCTTAGACATTTTGAATGATCACTAACAAATGTAAACACAATACAGTCCGACTGTAATGGCATCAGTGGAAAGACAACGGACCTGAGTGATGAGAGTGAATGTGCGAAACTGCAACACTAGTGCTATGGTGGCGGAAGAAAGGAACGGTATTTTCTTTAGGAACACGCCTCGTACACGTATCAATTTGCAATATTTGCAACCTAACTTTCTGAGAAACAGAGTAACTTGAAAACTAAGAATCTCGAAAATGGCAAGTAATGCTAGAAGGACTTCTACTTTTTTTACAGGATACTTTTCAATTGTTCGGGTGAGGGCCTGCCCACGAGGGTGGGCTAGTGACCTGAGCAGTGACACTCAAGCTAGCCCATGGCACCATCCACACACTGAGCTCACCTACTGTTAACAACAAATCCAACACGGGTCGTGAATCCACAGTTAAAACCGGCAAACCAGAAGACGTTGGTTAAGGAAAGAGAGTAAGGTAAGCAGCCCCTAAGAGATAGTAAAAAAAGAAGAAAAACAGGAAAACAACTGAAAGAAATAGCTGTCTCCTCATTTACGTGCTCGTTACCGCCGTACTTACTGAAGTACTTTTAACTATGAGTGTGCACTTCTACTGCGTAAGTTATGACGGTATCAAAAGTTATGAGAATTTGTTGCTATTATGAACGGTTCAGTTACATTAATGTGACCACCGCTTATGTTCGACGTCAGTGTGCAACGGCAGATGGAAGCACTAGCGGTGCAAGGTATACGATGATATGAAACTTCCTGGCAGATTAAAACTGTGTCCCCGACCGAGACTCGAACTCGGGACCTTTGCCTTTCGCGGGCAAGTGCTCTACCAACTGAGCTACCGAAGCACGACTCACGTCCGGTACTCACAGCTTTACTTCTGCCAGTATCCGTCTCCTACCTTCCAAACTTTACAGAAGCTCTTCTGCGAAACTTGCAGAACTAGCACTCCTGAAAGAAAGGATACTGCGGAGACATGGCTTAGTGCTTCGGTAGCTCAGTTGGTAGAGCACTTGCCCGCGAAAGGCAATGGTCCCGAGTTCGAGTCTCGGTCGGGCACACAGTTCTAATCTGCCAGGAAGTTTCATATCAGCGCACACTCCGCTGCAGAGTGAAAATCTCATTCTGGAAACATCCCCCAGGCTGTGGCTAAGCCATGTCTCCGCAGTATCCTTTCTTTCAGGAGTGCTAGTTCTGCAAGTTTCGCAGAAGAGCTTCTGTAAAGTTTGGAAGGTAGGAGACGGATACTGGCAGAAGTAAAGCTGTGAGTACCGGACGTGAGTCGTGCTTCGGGAGCTCAGTTGGTAGAGCACTTGCCCGCGAAAGGCAAAGGTCCCGAGTTCGAGTCTCGGTCGGGCACACAGTTTTAATCTGCCAGGAAGTTTCATATCAGCGCACACTCCGCTGCAGAGTGAAAATCTCATTCTGGTATACGATGATAGTTTGATAAATCTGGTAAAAAAGCAAGAAAAAAATGTTTGTTTCACAAACAGCTCACCATACTTCTCGACATATTCTCCTTTCAGGGATACATACTTAGTCCAGCGAACCTCCAGCTTTCTCATGGGAAAAATAGGCTCTGTCAAACTCTGCAAACTACTCGCCGACTGCAAAATTTCTTTCCAACAATCCATGGTTTCAAGTTATGCAACAGGAAGAAGACACTTGTGGCTAAGTCTGGTGAGTAGTGTGGACGAGGAACCAATTCAAAATCCAATCCATGCACTTTCGCCATTATTATCGCGAATGTGTGGGATTTTTGCATTATCCTGGTTAAAGAGCACTTATTTGCTTGCCAACCTTAGTCTTTTTCAGCCAACGCAAGTTTCAAATGATCCAACCGTGAAGGATAACACGGTCCAGTTGTGGCACTCGCTTTTTCCAAGTAATCTTTGAGGATTATTCCTTGCAGATTCCAAAAAAACAGTGGCCATCGCCTTACCAGACGAAAAAACGGTCTTCGAGTTCTTCGGCGCACTTTCAGCCGCGTTTGTCCATAGTTTTGATTGCCGCCTTCACTCTGGTGAGTAATGATGGATCCAGGTTTCGTCAACAGTCACAAATTGGTGCAAAACATCTTGGGGATTGCGATGAAACATCGCTAAATATTATGCTGAAATCTTATGCTGGATGCGCTTTTGGTAGACTGTGAGCAATCGCGGCAGTCGCCCCCCCCCCCCCCCCCCACCCCGCCCACTCCTAACACACAGCTTCTTCATAGCCAGTTCTCTGTGCGGGATATTTTTCACTCGCTCAGTTGAGACACCTATAGTCTCAGCAATCTGACGAATTTTCATTTCGCGGTCTAGCATTGCCATGTCGTGTATTTTGTCAGTGGTTTCCCTTGTGATGTTCTCAATTGGACGCCCTGACCGCACTTCGTCTTCAGTGCTTGTCCGACCCATTTTAATTCATTAATCCAAAAGTAGATGCTCTTCAGTGATGGTGCAGAGTTTGTATGAACTTCATCCAATTCTGTTTTGGTTTGTACTGCAGTCCAACTCCTCAAATGAACCTGTATGATAACAAGGCGAAATTCGGTTTTCTCCGTTTAGAATCTCAGTCGGCACACTGACCAACTCCGACGGCTCTCAATTCATTTATACAAATTATACATTTAAAACAGTTCAAGTTTTTTTTAATGAAATTCAAAGGTAGTTAGAGATTAGTCTCCATCATTATTTGAAAACCATGCAGCAATTTTCCAGTAGTCGCTGTGTTTTCATAACATACCACTTAAGCTGCTATTTTCTGTGCCATTGTTTTAGTAAGTGTTGCCAACTTCCGCGGTTTTGCCTTCTCTTGTTTTTGTTTAACTGCATGTATGTTGTGACATTTTTAATATACTTAGCAGAGCAATGGGAATTGACATCATCTTTTGGGATGCTTGCCTATTTTGTAATCAATTAATGTGCACAGCTAGTCGTTTGTCATATTCACTCGTTCTGCTAGTAATTTGCTTCTTTTCTGCCTTCTGATTTGCATGTGCGACAATTTTCTTGTATGAAAAGTTGTATTGACACACACACACACACACACACACACACACACACACACACACACACACACACACTTACATCAAGACACACAAAGTCCAACAGGAACAAGTGAGCGCAAAAACTGGGAAAATTGGAAACGCTTAAAAAACAAACGACTCTCTAGCCACAGAGAATGATAGATGGAGTGTTACGTTACGAACACACTGACTACACGAAAAATTAGGGGCTTACGGTCAGTTTTCCACATGTGGGAAAGCTGCATGGGTTTCAAATAACAAATAAGACGCTGAACTATAAGTACACTTCCATTTTGATGGCGTTAGGACAGCAACCAAACACAAATTTAGTTTCAGTTCCTTTATTCAAAGGGTGCCGTTACCGGTTTCGAATCGTTGTGATTCACCTTCAGACGGTTTACACGCTTTCTTTATGGCATTGTAAGTAGGCTGTTTAGGTTTTTTTATTGGTAATGCCGCCGCCACGTAGCGCTCTGTATGAAAATCACTGGCTGTGCCGTGTGCAGTCTGTGGCTGGTTGGCATTGTTGTAGTACTCTCCATTGTAGCGTTGGGCAGTTGGCTCTTAGCGGCGCGTAGCGTTGCGCAGTTGGAGGTGAGCCGCTAGCAGTGGTGGATGTGGGGAGAGAGATGGCGGAGTTTTGAAATTTGTAAGACTGGATGTCATGAACTAATATATATATTATGACTATTAAGGTAAATACATTGTTTGTTTTCTATTAAAATCTTTCATTTGCTAACTATACCTATCAGTAGTTGGTGACTTCCTTAGTTTGAATCTTTTATTTAGCTGGTGGTAGAGGCTCTCGCTGTATTGCAGTAGTTCGAGTAACGAAGATTTTTGGTGAGGCAAGTGATTTGTGAAAGGTATAGGTTAATGTTAGTCAGGGCCATTCTTTTGTAGGGATTACTGAAAGTCAGATTGCATTGCGCTAAAATAATATTGTTTGTCAGTTTAAGCACAGTCATGTATAATTGTTCAAAGGGGACGTTTCATATGTCGACCCTTAGCCGAGGATACCTCACTGGAATCTTCTGATTTTTTTCTTGTAGTTTGTGTAATTAGTGTAGGTTTTGTTTATTGCTAGCGCGTAATTGTAGAGAGAATCTCCTTTGTAGATGTAGTCTTTCATTGTTGTACAGTAAAACAGTTGTGGCGTGCATGTAGATTTGCACCAAGTATTTCGCAGCTGCGCTTGCAATTAATTAGATATTATTTTCAGTGCTATGTTAATGTGTTCTCTTATTTTTGCTCTTCAAATTGTGCTTTTCTGTGTTATCGTGTGAAATATTGTGACAATAATGGCGTGTGAATAACGTAACACTAGGCTCCATAGTAAACTGAGAAATAATAGTTACGACGAGCGTAGCTTATCAGCACCACTGTGTAGTGAATTAACAGACATTCGAAGTAGTAATTTGGTAATTGTGCATAGGGAAATGGAACGGAAGGCAAATAATGGTGTAGACAATGAAACAATTAGTGAACAGGGAACCATT
Source organism: Schistocerca gregaria (assembly GCF_023897955.1). Lineage (NCBI taxonomy): Eukaryota > Metazoa > Arthropoda > Insecta > Orthoptera > Acrididae > Schistocerca > Schistocerca gregaria. The sequence goes on from NC_064923.1 coordinate 409,473,404, forward strand.
ATCGATCGATCGGTCGGCAACAGCTCGCCTCAGGAATCCGAAATGACAGAACACAATATTGCAAATACTGTAGACTTAGGTTTCGGATCCTCACTGTTTTCTCAAATGAGTCAAGACACATTTTCTGCTTGTCAAAATGTTAATGTTGCCGGTGAAAATGCACTGCCAAAAAGCATAGAGAAACAGATTCCAGACACTAATACATTATTATTGCAATTAATGCAACAAATGGAACAAAATCAGAAACAAATGGGACAGAAGCTTCAAACGTTAGACACAATGGAAAAAAATCTTCAAAAGTTAGACAGAATGGAACAAAATCTTCGGAAGTTAGACACTTCTCTTGAACAAACACGTGAATATTTAACTAATGAGTTACGTAACATTGAATCGAAATGTCAAAAAGTCTGTAATGACGTAAAAACACAAATTTGAGAGCATTTTCAACCTATTTTTAGCGGCATGAAAATGCATTACAGAATCACGAAGCAGCCATAAAAGAACTGCGAACTATTGTTCATGAAAATCATGAGACCGTGCAAGTTAAAATTGACTCAGTTGCATCTACCGATTCGGTTACACAACTTGTAAAAATTCAGGAAGACTTAAAGGACACAGTAGATACGATTTCAACACAAATGGACACTCTGAAACTTGGTTCAGAAAAACACACAGAGGAAATAATTTCACTATCGGATAAAGTAGCCGAACTTTTCAGATCAGTTCACTAACTTATCTATGATCTGAATGACACAAAACCTGTAGCCTTCACTGACACTGAAGAGTAAGAACAAATTAGAAAATTCAAACAGAATCAAAATCAAATCAACACACAGTACAAAAGAGAAATGCGGGAAGTACAAGATCAGTTGGCTCAAGTAATACAAGAATTACATATTTCAGAGGACACTCGCGCTCCAACACGGGAAGAGGGACATAGAAACACAGAACAACCACAAAATAATAACACAGAACACTTCGGAAATTATGAAAGAAATTGGCAAGGCGCATTGAATTTTGAGATGGAACAGCCGAAACGATGTAACAATGACCGACATGCGACTCGCCGACATGATGATTTTGACTATAAGCTGTTCATTACTACACGTAAATTCAAAACATTTAAGAATTCTGGCAACGACATTCATCCACAAGCGTGGCTCCATCAATTCTCTCATTGTTTTCCTCCTAACTGGTCATTGGATCACAGATTAGAATTTATGTGTGGCTACTTAGAGAATGAACCAGCTATAAGAATGCGATCAGTCATTCACGATTGTCACAGTGAAGGAGAATTTTATCATGCCTTCCTCTCAGCATATTGGTCTCAAGCTACACAAGACCGAGTAAAACATAGCATCATTACGATGAAACATTTCGAACAATCTGAATTTTCCAGTCTTGTGAAATATTTTGAAGACATGTTACATAAGAATCAGTATCTTTCAAACCCATATAGCCCCTCAGAACTCATCCGCATTTGCTTAATCAAATTGCCTGAACATTTACGACATATTATTTTGGCAGGACGTTGCAAAAAGGACAATGAAGATTTTCAGGGACTGTTACAAGAACTGGAAATTGACACTGACAATCGCGGAACGCGAAAACAGGAGCACAACAATTACAGGTCACACCTGTCACAATTCCGCGTTGACATAAATAATACACGACAAGGCTATTCGTACAACGTAAATAGTGACCAAAACAGACACCAACCATATGACAACCGTTGGCAGAGTAGTAATAATTACAGGGAAAGATCACCTCTCCGCGGTAGGGACTATCACAGAGACAATCAGAGAAACAGACAATATGGGAACCAAAATAATTATTATCAAGGGAGACAGAATAACTTTAGACGCAACGGTCCAGCGCGCAGTTACGATTCAGAGAGAAATTCTCCATCACGTGACCGACAAGAAAGAAACTATGGAATCTACCGACATGACGACAGACGATATGATCGTAACGACAGACCTGAATTGCAGCAGAACTGGCGGGATTCAAACAGAGCAGGGCCCTCTCGACAAGGTGAATTTGTAGAAGTTAGGTCTCCAAATCCCAATAACGACGCGCGCCAACAAAGATACAATAGACAATGACTCATACCACTGGCAGCCACAAAACGTACGCCTGAAACTGACGACGGAGCTGCTGTAGCTAGTAATTACGTAAAAATGGAAGAGATTAGGGACATCTTACTCCAGGAACACGACGTAAAACATAACAACATTGCATATCCTGTGATTCACATTACAGTAAATGACGTAAAATTTACGGCAGTACTTGACTCTGGCAGTCCCATTTCAGTAATTAGTGAAATGACGTAAAATTTACGGCAGTACTTGACTCTGGCAGTCCCATTTCAGTAATTAGTGAAACAGCCTTTAGCAAATGCAACAAATAGAACGATTGCCCCACACTTCCGTTACGTAAGATTAAATTACAAGGTGCAATCTTTGGGAAAAGTGCAGATGTACGCCAACAAACCAACTTAGAATTCTCTTCTCAAAGCCACAGCTTCTATATGAACTTTCTTATTGTTCCATTGTTGTCGAGGGAAATTATATTGGGAGTAGACTTTTTCAATGAATACAAAGCAATCTTAAACTTTCACGATGCTGAAATAAGTTTAGAGAAAGAAGGTAAGTCAATAGCTTTGAAATTTGAAGATTGGCTCTCAAACCATGACGAGGAAATTAATCGGCTTTACCTTCTGTTAGACAACAGTTCGGAATTTTCTACGGAACTAGACACTAACAATCACTCTGCAAGTACTGACAGGGATGATATCGACGGCATATTTGAAACTAATGAGTTAATTCAGAATAAAATTCAAACAATTGAGAATTCTAATGACACTGATAGGCAGGACCTTTTTGAGATTTTACAAGCACATTCCACAGTTTTTACTCACAAAACAGGAACAATCAAGGGATTTCAATACCAATTTCGTGTTCGTGAGCATACAAAATTTTGTGTTAGACCATACGTAATTCCGGCGCATTATAGAGACCGTGTTAAAACAGAAATACAATCTATGCTTAACGAGGGCATTACTGAGCCTGCAGTAAGCTCATACAACAATCCATTACATGTTGTTGAGAAGAAAAATGGATCTATCAGGCTTGTCTTAGATTCGAGACAAATCAATACTATCATCATTCCTGAAACAGACAGGCCGCAAACGTTGGAAAAACTTCTTCAAAATTTTAATGGTATAAAAGTGTTGTCTTCCATTGATCTCAGATCCAGCTTTTATCAGATCGAACTTCATCCAGAATGTAGAAAATACACAGCTTTCCTTTGTTTCGGCGTTTGTTGTCAGATTCGGAAACTTCCTTTTGGTTTGAACATTTCTTCGGCAGCATTAATTCGTGGGCTAAATTCCATATTACCTGATTTCTTAAAATGTCACATCACCTTATATGTGGGTGATATTCTATCAGCAGAAGCCTCATGGGAACAACATAATCGCATCCTCAACGGTTTGTTATGTATTTTTGCAGAATCTGGAATTACAGTTAACTTGGAAAAGTCTGAATTCGGTAAGTCAAAGGTGAGGTTTTTGGGACATATTATTTCTTCTGAAGGCATTCAGCTGGATCCTGAAAAGTTAGAAGGAATCAGAGCCATTCCAGCTCCATCCACAAAAAAACAAGTCCGCAGTTTTCTAGGTCTCGTAAATTTTTACCGTCGTTTTCTGAATATGCAAATTCTAGTTACACCAAAACTTTGTTCTCTCACTGGAAAAAATACTATTTGGAACTGGGACGAACAAGCACAGTTGGAATTCAATTCTTTGAAAGAATCGCTACTTAACGCGCCAATAGTAGCTCATCCAGATGTCTCACAAGATTTTTGCCTCAGCACGGATTCTTCTAAAGTTGGTCTTGGTTCCCATTTATTTCAAGAAGCCACAGAAAATGACATTACTGTTCAGAAAACCATTGCTTTTGCTAGCAGAGTGCTAACAAAATCTGAAAAAAATTATTCCGTTACTGAATTAGAAGCTTTAGCTATCGTTTGGGCATTTAACAAATTCCGTTTCTTTCTTTATGGTAAGCACGTAAAAGTATACAGTGACCATCGTGCATTACAATTTCTTATGTCTTCAAAATTAAATCATGACAGGTTAAAACGTTGGGCATTGTTTCTGCAAGAAGTCCACTTCACAATAGTCTACATTTCCGGCAAGGAGAACATTGTTGTGGACGCACTGTCACGAGCACCGGCTGGGCTCGAGAAAAGTAACACAGAAAGCAACCTCGAGAAAAATTTCAGTATTCTTTACATTCAGAAAGTCGCCTTTGAAAACTTCATCACCACATATTTAAAGGACATTGCTCATGAATAAGATAAAGATCCGATTTGGAAAGACATCAAAAGAAAATGGCATGAAAAGACACACACACAGATTCGGCATTATTATCTGGTTGGAAACAACATACTGTTCAAACGCTGCACTGTTGATGACAAGCTATGGGTACTTTGCATTCCAAACTATTTCGTTAATAAGCTTATTTGGTACATTCATTTCAGCTATGCACATTTTGGTCCACGAAAATGTTATCATATTCTTCGGACGACTTGTTATTTTAACAATATGGAAAATAGAATTCGAAGAGTCTTGTCTATTTGTAAACTTTGTCAAAAGGCGAAACCATCTACTGTCTCGCATCGTGCTCCATTGTTTCCTATCATTCCTTCTAAATTAAAAGAATTTGCTGCTGTTTATCTCTTGGGACCGCTTGTCAGACCATCTAATGGATTTTCGTACGTTCTAGTCGCTGTTGAACTTACTTCAAAATTTGTTTCTTTCACGCCGTTACGTAAAGCCACTGGACGGTGTGTCTCCAACGCCTTTGTTAAAATTTCTTACGTGAAGTTGGACACGTTAGTAAAGTCATTTCAGATAACGGACCGCAATTCCGATCTGCTGTTTGGTCACGCATGCTTCGTAACCATAAAATCAAATCTGTTTTTATTTCATTGTACTCACCACATTGTAACCCGTCTGAACGGATTATGAAATAAATCAATAAGCTTTGCAGACTTTATTATCACAGAAAGCATCAGCATTGGGACAGATATTTACACTTATTTCAAAACGTGCTGAATGAAATGCCTCATGACTCCAGTGCTTTACCACCTGTTCTTGTACTGAAGAATAAAGAACCACCGAACAGAATCAGAGAGCTTGTACCTTTTCCGAATACACGTAAACTTCGACACAAAGACATAATTGATTTGGCTATTAAAAATATAAATTCTGCTGCAGACAAAAGGAGAAAATTACCTGGTAAAGCAAATGCAAAGAAATTATATATTGGTCAGAAAGTTCTCATTAAAGATCATTCATTGTCACATAAGAAGAAACACTTGAGTCACAAACTTTCTAGTTTACAATGGACCTTACAGAATCCGACGTGTACCACATGATAATTGCGTTGAAGTTGAAACTCTGCGTACTAGGAAGAGTAAAGGTTTATTGAAACATAATCTGCTTTTTAACTTTGTCTTTGCCATAAAACATTTCATTTCACATTTCTAGTATGCTTTGTCACACTGAGAAACTGTTAACATGCAACAATGTTTTGAAGTTAACTATCCAGTCTAGAACCTAGGGAACATTTTTAAACAGAAATTACAAATCCATTGTTATAGTGAACAGACGACACAGTGTTGTTATTTGTACATTCTTCCTTGTTAGTTGCACGATTACGTAACGACTATAAGGCTTACATACTTAGAACATATACTGTTAATGAGATTTTAATGCAACATTTTGCTTTAGTTGAAAAGACATTTTTTTTTTTTTGAAGTACTTTCTGTGAGATTAAAGATGACTTAGCATTTGGTTTCTTTGATAGCTACACGATTATATTACGATGCTACTAATGTGTGACACCATTTACATTGTGCTTTTGTGGTGTATCTGTTTTATATCTGCACAGTTTTTCTGAATTCGTCTGGAAAGGAAAACATGTTTTAGTAGTAACTTTGTGGTATAGCTACAATGAGACAGCCTTTTCTGTAGCACAACAATACGTTACAGTACAGTACTTACTTCATCACGGCAATAAGCGTAGTAACTACGATACCTATACCCAAAGCATTTCACTTTTGTTTATCATGAAGTAAGTACATTGACTTCTGCAGAACTTAGCTTTCGGAGGACGATTACTACGACACTTCCACAGAGATTATCTTACAACAAGACGCACAGTCTAGCGCCACAGTACACGTATTTGAGTGATTAATTTAGTACTTAAAACATTTATTTTTAAAGATATTTGAAGTAGAATGATACAAAGGTTTTCCGTGATACATTTCATTCCATTGCTGTAATCTGTAACACCTGAGGATATAATTACATTAATCCTCGGGGAGGAGGGGGGGGGTACACGCTTACTTTGTGTACCATGTGTTTGGCAAGCACAAGGAGCCCTAGCTAATATGGTATTTGCTTATACAACTTTACATATCGGTACCATATTTCCCTAACACAGAATTACACAGCTATCTGATCATTTAACTGAGAGAGACAAATATTTATTTTACTACATCAGTGACAGATGTTTACATAATTACACAGTTGGATAACTTCACACTTATGAAATTGTATTTTGTCTGTACTTTGTGAAATGTTCCTATTTTTTCGTAACCATTGTGATACTATGAGAGCTATAAATGATGTATTTAGTATGAGATCATGATTTTTAAAGTACGTTTGAGGTAGATGACACTTTTGACATGAGCAGATATATATTTTTTTTAGGTTTTGAAATTATTGGAGGAAGCTACGACGATTTTGAGATTAGGCTGAGGTTTTATGATGTTATGATGACGATATGTATTATGCTGTTGCGGTATGTTTATGATCAATAAGCTGATGCTATATGAGTTATTTGATTATGCTATGCATCTGTTATGATGAAATATTGAAGAAGTGTCGACGAATATGTATATGTGTAATAAGGTAAGGAATAATGAGTAGTGGTTAGGGACTCTGGTTTGTGAAAAAGGATGTTGGAAACCGAGAATCATACTTTAAGAGTTATGAAATGTGTGTATATGCGTGAATGTATCACTATGCTGGCGAAAATTTTTTGGACACTATTATATTTAAAGGATTCTGTTTCTACAGATTTGTAACGCAAATTCTTGACCTGTGAATTTTTTTTATATGAGACTGCCACTGCAGCGGAAAGTGGTGTCGTAAATATTTCGGTAAGAAAGTTAAGTGACCACCTGCACGTAATTCGTCGTGGGCACCCAGCTGTGTGACAGCCAAATGGAAACATGCCATTAGTGTGTGCCTTTCAGAGGCACAGGTGAAAAAAAAAAGAGGCCATTATCCTCGGTATTGACATTCCTTTGTAGAAAGCACCACAAATACGACACCCTCATTTCTTGGAAACATTCTTACATCTGCACACCTGATTATGACAAGCGTCTTTCTACGAGAGTTGAGAGAACTTCTACTGACTTATGAAATGCCATATAGCTATTGAATGATGTTTTTATTCTTTACTTTGCATAATTGCTTATTTAATTTGATATCTGTTTTCCAGCTGTGTTACAGCATTGGTTTTATAAAATAAAATTAAATGCATTTGCTAATGTGAAAACTTTCTGTCAACAGATCTGTTAAATAATAATTTTATGATCCACATTCTTCAAAAAAAAAAAAAAAAAAGGAGCACTTGGAAAGGAAAGAACAATAAGAAAGGACAAGTAACAGTAACTGCATACATAATTTTCTTTTCAAGTACTTGGTAATTTATTTCATAGAATTAGTTTTGTGGTGCACCACTTTAATGACAGACATTAAGATGTGAATATTCATTTCCCTTATCTGCATTGTTGTCTTTACTGTAATATTTTTTCTGCTTGAGCTTTGTCATGTTTAGGTATAAGCTATTGCATTTGCTGCTGCTGTTTGCCAGGTATAATGTTACTGAATTTGACTTTGTATTACTCTGTTAAGCCAGTTTTACTACGAATTTATTTTTCTTGTTTGCTGCGCATTGCCTTATATTAGTTTTAATATTGCTGCTTGCTTTGACAACTTCCATTTTTTTCATTGCTCTTCATATTAACTGTTTTGTGCTGCTGCATTGCGTCGTCCCTTAGTTTAGCATCTGAGCTCAGTAGGTTTAAGTTAGCTGAAGAGGGGATAGACTATATAAGAAACTAACTATGATGAATTGGAAGAAAAGCATTGAGAAGCTGTAAGAAAATGGTTTGGCCAAAAAAGTAGTGTACAGTGGAGAAAAACTATTTTTGAAAGAGGATGTAAACAGAATACAGAAAGCATGTTTGGATAGGATTTTTTTTTTTTTTTGGCTGGAGCAAATGTTGAAATAAGAGGGACGATCTATGGAATGAAGTTTTGGGTTGGACTGCAGTACCAAATGTTACCCTGAAAACAAAACCTGTCCTTTCCTTTTGTGGTATCCCACTATGTGTTTGTGTACCCTTGTGTATTTATTTTCTTCCTGTCTCTGTGTACTGTTTCATAGGATTGTTTCTCTTCTAATACTAAGTTACGTTCACTATGATGAGGAATACTGTTATCCTCAAATATAATTTGCATTAATAACATGTTATTTACTTTGTAAAGATGTTTACACATTATTTATTCTGTTTTGTTGTAATGCTCATGTGTGAAGCTGATGTTTCAAAAGTTATTCTGATCTTTTATGCATGTACTTACGTCAATATTCCTGTAACACGGATGTATATGTTTATTTCTATTCTCTTGTAAAGTCTGTGTTATTACAAATGTTATCTGTACTGTTATGTTCTTTAATGATGTATTTTGTACCTTTGTTATTGTATTCTTATGTTATAAAATTGTAATTGACACCAGTTCAGCGAATTAAGTAACTAGTAAGTTACATTTCAATGCTCACGTTTCTGTTGCTCACAGTATATGGACAATATGTGAGAAGTAGGGACTGATAGTGTTTGCATATGTGTTAATAATTCAGCAAGGGACTGGATAACATCATTGCTCGTTCTAAGGACTTCTCAAAAAAAAAATTGTGAGTGCATAAGTGGTGGTTCATGGACTTGCTGTATTCTCTGCAAGACTCTTCGATGGTGATCGTGCACCTGCACAGTCGCAACAGATGGCTGCTGGCCATCTCTACAAGGACTACAGTGGGTCTGCATCTTTGATGGCCCACCAATACCATTATTTCTACAAGGTCTACAGTGGGTCTGCATCTCTGGTTGCCCACCAATACCGTAATCTCTACCAGGACTACAATGGGTCTACTCTGTGTTGACCTACCTACCAATATTCTTCAAAACTTCGACTGACTCTGCTGTGGGTTTGCTCTGTTGTGGCCCATTACCTGTCTGCATGTCAAGAGTCGGCACTGTCTTTCCGTTCGAAGGACAACACTACTTCTTTAAGACTGCATGGAAATCCACTACTACGGTGTGCATTTTCTTTTACTACTCAGACTTTGAGAAAACACTGCAATTTTACTTTGATGAATGATCAGGGATGTCTTTATGGACTTTGAGAAAATTTTAGCTTTTGACCAACATTGTATCGATAAGTGTGTGCATTTCATTTCTTTGTTATTGTAATTATGAAAAAATTTTCAAATCTGTATTGGTCATGGCCCAAAACAATTGGTAAATTTTTTGTGGGGAGCATGGGGGCTATGTAAGTAGGCTGTTTAGGTTTTTTTATTGGTAATGCCGCCGCCACGTAGCGCTCTGTATGAAAATCACTGGCTGTGCCGTGTGCAGTCTGTGGCTGGTTGGCATTGTTGTAGTACTCTCCAGTGTAGCGTTGGGCAGTTGGCTCTTAGCGGCGCGTAGCGTTGCGCAGTTGGAGGTGAGCTGCCAGCAGTGGTGGATGTGGGGAGAGAGATGGCGGAGTTTTGAAATTTGTAGGACTGGATGTCATGAACTGATATATATATATTATGACTATTAAGGTAAATACATTGTTTGTTCTCTATTAAAATCTTTCTTTTGCTAACTATACCTATCAGTAGTTGGTGACTTCCTTAGTTTGAATCTTTTATTTAGCTGGTAGTAGAGGTGCTCGCTGTATTGCAGTAGTTCGAGTAACGAAGATTTTTGGTGAGGCAAGTGATTTGTGAAAGGTATAGGTTAATGTTAGTCAGGGCCATTCTTTTGTAGGGATTACTGAAAGTCAGATGCATTGCGCTAAAAAAATATTGTTTGTCAGTTTAAGCACAGTCATGTATAATTGTTCAAAGGGGACGTTTCAACATGTGGTGTGTTTTTTACAGATTAATTGTCCTAAAATATAAAGAATACATAATTATAAACACGCCACACACAGATGGTTGAGTTACAGATTTTCGCTGCATGTGACTTACGTGAAACGTCGGTTTGGAGAGTGTGTTTTCATAACATTCGTCCAACAGATGTGGATACAGTCCCACTGCATTCTTATTGTTGCACACGTAAATTGTTCTCACTGAACACTTTAGATTTATTTATGTGTGCAACAATAAGATTGCAGTGGGAATGTATTCACATCTGTTCGACGAATGTTCTGAAAACAAACACTCCAAACCGACGTTTCACGTAAGCACATGCAACGAAAATCTGTAACGCAACCATCTGTGTGTGGCGTGTTTATAATTATGTATTATTTATATTTTAGGACAATTAATCTGTAAAAAACACACCACATGTCATAAAGAAAGCGTGTAAACCGTCTGAGGGTGAATCACAACGGCTCGAAGCCAGTAGCGGTACCCTTTGAATAAAGGAGCTGAAACTAAATTTGTGACTGGTTGCTGTCCTAACACCATCAACATTTGTCTTCAAACAACAGCCAAGGTCTCTATAATGTCATCATATGACAAAATTACCTTTCCATTTTATTAAAAAAGAATTCCATAAACTGTTTTAATATAACCGATGTCTGACAGCGATGAAATATGTAATAAATATCAGGGACACTGGTTGAAAATACCTTGTTAAAAAAGTAAAAAGCGCCTGGGTGCACAAATAAAATAAAAAAGTTGCAACAGGTAAAAGATGATTTTCTTGAAAGTAATGCAATTTATACAGTATACAGCTGCTGCGAAAACAGCTACAAAAAATACTTGTTAATGAAACTCCTGCTGTGTCAAGTGGCTAAAATGGCATGAGATCTAGACGAAGCACTTCGTTATTATTATCATGTAAAATGATTGCTGATGGGATGCCGATACGCCGTTATATTCGTACTTTATCGGCCGGTTGTGCACCTTGCCACTGTTTGCGCGACTCCCCCTGTCGGAGGTTCGAATCCTCCCTTGGGCGTGAGTGTGTGTGTGTATGTGTGTGTGTGTGTGTGTGTGTGTGTGTGTGTTGTCCTTAGCGTAAGTTAGTTTAAGTTAGATTAAGTAGTAAGTAAGCCTAGGGGCCGATGATCACAGCAGTTTGGTCCCATAGGAACTTACCACTACCGTGGTAACGACTGCCTGTCGGCTGTGATGTCACTGGTGCTCACAGAGCCGCCATTTGTGGGCGACCGTTGATTCTAGGTTCGATGCTCACACATCAACCTTGCGATCGCTGGACCCCACACCGGGCTGAGCTGCAGGCCGCCATCTCTTTGACGGTCATTGTCAGTGACTTTTATTTTAAAATTGCGCTCTCCCAGTAGTCGATAGTGCGAGCCGCGACAGAAGTTTCTTCAGATTTGATCCAGTGACTGTTATCTAGAATACGTTCAGCTAAAGCGGATTTTTCGAGGTAGCGTAGGCGATAAAGCTTCTTGTTCTCCTTCCCACCTTGTTCTACAGTGCGAAATGTTTGTCTGAGTTAGGACTAGCTACACTGGTAAGGTATATTGTAGAGCTCAGTAGCTTTGACTGCCGCACCTTTAACTAGTCTCAGTAGTTACTGGACTTTTGTTGAGGGTCTGAAAATCGATTTGATTTCGTAAGCTCTTCAGCAGGCTGCTAATCTTGCCCGACAAAGAGCCACAGAAAGGCAAAAAATCAGGATTATTTCCCCGCAGTCTTACTGCTATTCTCGTGTGAGATCACTTCATTTATTTGGTGAATTTTGTAGCTTTTGTTCCTGAAAACCTTGTGTACCTCCATTGCTCAGGTTATCGAATTCTGATATCGTTCTTACACGACGTAATAATGTTTGGAACACCTGTACTTCAGTGCGAGGTGATGATGGCTGATGATGTGCCAAGTACAGACGTGTGCGTAGGTTTTCTGTAGACGCTGTGGCCAAGGTATCCTTTTCGTTTGTGGCGTACGAGGAGTCAAACAAGGGCAAGCAATTCTTTTACCTCCACAATGAACCAGCTATTACTGTTAGTGCTGTCAAGCTTTTCACGTGTGTGGTGCCAAGCGACGAACGTGTCGTCAAAGTATCGGAAGGAAAAAAATGGTTCAAATGGCTCTGAGCACTGTCGGACTTTACATCTGAGGTCATCAGTCCCCAAGACTTAGGACTGCTTAAATCTAACTAACCTAAGGAGAACACACACATCCATTCCCGAGGCAGGATTCGAACCTGCGACCGTAGCGGTCACTCGGTTCCAGACTAAAGTGCCTAGAACCGCTCGGCCACAGCGGCCGGGTATCGGAAGAAATAACTAGGTTTTAACGTTGCCGTGTCTAAGGCAATATGCTCGAAATTCCTCATGCAGAAGTTTAGAGTGTGCCTAAATAGCTCGACCAAGTCAGTTTCGAAGAAATGGCATGCTACATCCATAGAGTGTTTGATGGATACGTTCATAAACACAGCCACCACATCGAAACTGACCATAATGCGACTCTCACTAAATCGAGGACGGTTAGTTCGGCTGATAAAATCGTCTGACTTCGTAATATCATGTGCACAATGACACACATGCGGATCGAGGAATTGACCAACAATGGTGGATACGATGAGGCGTAATGGTGTCCCATTCTTGCGGATATTCGGCAGAGCATAAACAGGAGATGGTCTAGGTAATCTAGGGAGAAGATTCTTGACCACACTTTCTTCCAGCGGTGAATGCCTAAGAAGCTCAGATATCGTTCTTATAATTGGCGGTATTGTGTAGCGTAAGAGTGTCTGGTAAATATCTTCACCCATTAGGGCGCAGATCTTCATATAGTAGCCCGCGTGATGCATAACCACGGCTCCGTTGCCCCTGTCAGTAGCGAGAACCATAATACTTTCAGCACTGGGTAGTTCGTGCACATCATTGTGGTCTGCCCTGGTCATATTTGATACTGGTGACTTGCTTTCGTGGGGATACAGCTCGTTTCTTGCCGTACTTCATCCACTGCCTCACTGGAGAACTTGCAGACAGACAGTTCGACGCCCCTTGTTACGTCCCTCAGCCAAGTTAAGTTCTTTCTTAAGTCCGTGTCTACGTCGCTCTGCGTCAAGCTGACGACGGTGTGTTCCATGATGTGTAGTATGCACCGTGTCGTTGTTGAGAAAGCTGGCAGGTTCGCAAGAATACGTCCGTGTACATCCAGCTTCTTCCTGTTCTATTTTTTGCCGTTATGTGGCAAGATGTGCCGTGCTGAAAAGCCAGGGTGCTCGAGAAAACCATCACCAGATTAAATTTGACGAAATCTCTGCCGTAAACTGTCCTAACCGCTTCTGAGACGTAATTAAAGAAGCCACTGAAATAAAAATCGGTGGCAGTATCCTCAATAGGGCTTGCAGCTCATTGTGGCGATCGCAAGGTAGGAGCGGTAGCTTCGAACGCATACACAATGTATGCCAAATGAGCCGATGCCGTGAGCACTAGTGACGTCACAAGCTTGAATCTTGAGTATACATGGGGTGTCCCATGCTGATTTAAACTTTACTTATCCCCGCTATTCATGGTGTGCCATATGATGCATCATTACAGTTGCAAGTGCGTCGATTCTTTTATCTGCCAGTATGTGGCAGGACAATAACTAGAAGTGTAATCCCTGCACAGGAGAGCTCGTTTTCCGAACCGCTGTCATTACGTGAGCGGGAAACCTGGAGTGTGATCGTCAAGGACAGCACTGGATGACGTGGTTTTTATGGAAGGAGGGTGTGAACACTGTGGATATTCACAGGCGATTGGCGGCAGCAGTGTGTGGAGAGTGGAGAATGGGCGAAAGGAGTATTTGCAACAGACAACGCTCGTCACTTTATAAGTAGGACAAACATGGCTATCATTGCTCATATGGGGTTCCAAATACTGCCATACCTACCGTATTCTCCTGACTTGGCCTCTTCAGCTTATCATCTGTTCGCGGCTATGAAGAAATTTATGTAGGGTTTCGTTTCGCAGAAGTCTAGGAAATGCGAGCAGCTGTTTTGCAGTGGGTGCGACAGACACCTAAAGAGTTGTTCGAAGAGGACCTAGAGAAGCTACCACATTAGTGACACAAGTGTGTGCAGCTCAGAGGAGACTATGTCGAGATTATACATGTATCTGCCAACTCATAGAGGTTTTTTTATGAGGAGGGGGGTGGTGAGAGAATAAGAGAAAGAGAGGGGGAGAGTAAATAAAATGTTAATGAATATGGAACGCCCTTCCTATAAGGGTTTACCGACAGCCCATCAGTAATGATTCAACTAGACAATGGCCAAATACTTAGTCAAAACCGCATCTGATTGTCAACTCCGTGTACTTCACAGAAGAATTTCCGTATTTGTAACAGTATGATGTGTGTGTGAGAGTGTGTGTGTGTGAGAGAGAGAGAGAGAGAGAGAGAGAGGTCTCGTGTGTGTGTGTAGAGAAAAATAGAGAGAGAGAGAGAGAGAGAGATCAGACATACTTAAGTATAAATCATTATAAAAATGTTACATCTTAAGACAATCATATAGATGGTCAGCACATAGCCACATCTCTCAATTTTAATGTGTATTATAATTGCAAAACTGACTCAACCCACATCATAGTGACAGACCGCCTTTTTCATCCACAGAGCACACAAATAACTAAGCTTTCCAGTTTTTATTAGTCAGTCATACATGGTCTTTGAAAGGGAAAACCATTCAAAAACATGTAGTCTGTTAGAGTGCAGTGGAGTGAGAATTACTAAGAGAGCCAGGGAAACAAACAGACCAAGTACCGACTGGAGATGGCAGGAAGGCTAGGTTTAATATCTCGTCGACATCGAGGTCATGACAGACGGAGCACAAACCCGGATAGTGTCAAGGATGGTGAAAGAAATCTGCCATGCCCATCGAGAAGAACCATCCCTGGATTTGCTTGGAATGTTGTGGTGAAATCATGGAAGACCAGTCGCGGGATTGGACCGTCGTCACCCTGAATGAGAGTCCAGTGTGCTAACCGTTGCACCACCTCGCTCGATCACAGACTGGAGAGGAAGGATTAATTCTACGTCTGCATTTATCTCTACACTCTACGAACTGCGGTAGGAGCACGTTAACACCCCATTCTGCTACGTATTACGGTTCTTTCGGGTTCCATTCGCGTAAGCAGCACAGGAATAACGACTGCTTCACAGCGTCTGTCTTTGCTTCTTATGTTTGTGATTCATACCTCTGTTACTGGTATTAAATGAAACTTTGTCAATAGGGTTTTGCGGAACAGTGCAAGGTTGCCAGTTCAGGTTTTTCAGCATTTCTGTGGTACGCCGCCGTGTGTCAAACAGACGTGCCTTTTTTATGATGCTAATAAAAACTGAATGGAGTTGGGCAGGAGCTATAGCCAGGTGAATGGACTGAGACGACACTTTATGGGAATTCAAGAGATGAGGAAAGAGCCAAACGACGACCCGACTAAAAGCAGGTGGGAGACAATAAAAAATATATAGGAGTGACATAATCCTCTTATAGGTCACTGTCTATTGCTCAGTTTTTTTCCCAGTTAGTGTATTCCACCTCTCATGCAAGATTCGGGAAGGTTTTCAAATTACCCACCAACCGCTAGCATAAGCTCTTCGTAATCTAGTAAATAGGGCGGATATTGCAGCAGTTCATTCTCCAAGTTCCTTAGCTGTGGCTGAACACATTGTCCTCAACAAACGTGTTATTTTTTGTGGATAGACTTATTGACCTCAACAAACGTGTCATTTTTTGTGGATGGGCGTATTGTCCTCAACAAACCGGACATTTTTTTCTTTTGTGCCTCTTTGCATATTTTGTTTCCACTCACCTGGCTCAGAAGCCTACAAAGGTAATCAATAATAATAAACCAGTTACAATCATCACACTCTGGCGATAGACTCATAGCATTAACATCGATTTTTTTTAAAACAATCCAAGCATGATTAAGAAATTCAACCACATTTTCTTTGTCTCTTTCTTTTGATACGGTCACTTTGTCAGGTATTTCACGCACCTTGAAGGTTGCCTCTTACACCTGCAACTTCCAGTTTTCCATGTTTTATACATCTGATAACTCGGGAGTAGATTTGTTATGATATTTCTGTGTTCACTAGCCGACACCTCTCATGTAAAGAATTGTTGCAGAATGGTACTGGTCTGTTTTGAAGACACTCTTTGGTGAGCGGTAAGGTTCAGTTAACAGGGTTGCAGCACAGCCAGTGTGAGAGCAGTATGATAAGTGTTTGAATGTGGAACAAAAGGCTCTGTTCTGTACTACTGTGTCCTGTGGTGCTGTGGTGGATGCACGATGGAAGTGTGGCTGCTCTGGAGACGACCATCGACCTAGTGTAGCAAAAACGGTACTCAACTGAAGAGCCGACACATTTCCATTGATCGACTGTCGAATCCCGAAAGTCCCGTGTGCTCTGCAATCCTAACTGACAATTTTGTTGGGTCAACATGTGAACACGTAGAAATGGTCTGTTGCGGAGCTCCATGTTCAACAATGTATGATGAACGGTGTACTCTGATACACTTGTGCGTGCAACATCATTGTGTTCTTTCGTCAGAGATGCTACAGTCCCGTGTGCACTGCAGTCCTAACTGACGCCGGCCTGAGTGGCCGAGCGGTTCTAGGCTCTACAATCTGGAACCGCGCGACCGCTACGGTCGCAGGTTCGAATCCTGCCTCGGGCATGGATGTGTGTGATGTCCTTAGGTTAGTTAGGTTTAAGTAGTTCTATGTTCTAGGGGACTGATGACCCGAGAAGTTAAGTCTCATAGTGCTCAGAGCCATTTCCCCTAACTGACGATGTTGTTTGGTCAACATGTGAACATGTAGAGATGGTCTGCTGCGGAGCTCCATGTTCAACAATGTATGATGGACGGTGTACTCCAAAACACTTGTACGTGCAACAGCATTGCGCTCTTTCGTCAGAGATGCCACAGATTACTATTCACCATACTTTACAGAACAGACAAGCCTCCGAAACCCACGTTCTGTGAAGAGTCGGGGACGTCCAACCATCTGGCCGCTGGCGGAGTTTTACTGTCTTGCTACCTCTTTCCTTATGTGCTCACAACAGTAGCACGTGAACATTCGACCAATTTCGCAGTTTTGGAGATAATAGTTCGCAGGCTCTGCGTAATAATAATCTTCTATTTGTCAATGTCGCTAATCTCAATGGATTTTCCCATTTGCAGCCCCTGGCTTTGCTATTATGATCCCCGGTCCGTGTCTGCTCCGCTTACGTACTTTTGTTAACGCGTCACGTGCCCGCGACGCCGCGAGGCGGCAGCCAACATTGATCAGTGTACGTAGATACCGTCTGCTAACTGTGTTGCTTATATAATTGGTGGTAAAGAAATGATAAATCAAAGCGTCATATCTGTTACTGAAATTTTACTACTTGGACAGCGAAAAATACAGTAAGAAATAAACTTTCATAATTTTACGAAGGTTGTCAGCGAGAAAAAGTTTCGTGAAGATCTGAAATTGCGTGTAAAGTTTGTTGAGAGTCACTAAGTGCTCTCATTCTGAAATATTGGATGAATTCAGCCCGGTTATACCCACGCCATCGGTTACACTGCGTCAAGACAGACATAGGGCTTCTGATTGCAATACTTGTTTACTGTGTTAAACTTTTAACGTAAGATAAATGCCTCTTAATGAGTAGAAAATGACACCGTTTTAATTTTTTTAAATCGGTCTATAATTACATGAAATATTGAAAATAATATTTTAGATGAACTTTCAGGGGGAGTGTGGGGTACATAGGTAGTAAATATCGAAATTATCCATTAGTTATAGGTGGAGAGCATCCATTGACTGGGAAAATTACACGTTTATCACAGGAGGCAGAAGCAAAGATTCATGTGAAGTTCTTCTAGGAGCGCTCTCAACATACAACCTTGAGCAATTGGTTAGAAAACCAACTGTAGATGGGAACATATTAGATATCTTGGCGACAAACAGACCTGACCTTCTTGAGGAAGTTAATCTAGAAGAAGGTATTAGCGACCATAATGTGGTTGTGGCTTCTATGTCAGTGGAAGTTGAAAAAAATAAAAAAAATAAAAGAGCGTAGAGTTTCCTTGTTTTCTTGTTTGGGAAAGCAAAGAAAAGTGTTATCAATGAATATCTTCATAGTCAGCTCCAAGCATTCACCGCGGGACACAAAGATATTGAGCATATTTGGTCGGAATTTAAAGGTATTGTCCACCATGTGCTAGAGAAGTATGTGCCTAGCAGAAGTATAGGGGAGGGAAAGGATCCATCTTGGTACAACAAACATATTAGGAAGTTGCTGAGAAAGCAGAGAATTTTGCACAGTCGTTTTAAACGTAGTCACTGCCCCGCTGACAAACAGGAATTATGCAAAACGAAAACAGCTGTCAGAAGGGCAATGAGAGACTCTTTTAACGAATTTGAAAGCAATATTTTATCTGCAGATTCTAAAAATAACCCCAAAAAATTTTGGTCGTACGTAAAATCTATGAACGCTACAACTAATTCAATACCTTCTCTTGCTGACAGTACGGGTAACGTAACTTGTGATGATAAACAAAGGCCGAAATTCTAAACCTAGATTTCAAAAACTCGTGTACGATAGAGGACTGCAGCACCGTCCCCCCTTTCAATTATCGAACAACCGAAAGGATGGCTGAAAGTGTTTAGTGTATCTGGGATGGTAGAACAGTTAAGATCCTTAGACGCAAGAAAGGCATCTGGCCCTGACGGTATCCCCATAAGATTTTATGTTGACTATGCTACAAATATAGCTCCATTCTTATCCGTCATCTATCAGAGATCATTGGAACGGCGTAAAGTTCCACGGGACTGTAAGACGGCCCAGGTCATAGCAATCTATAAAAGGGGTAGAAAATCGGATGCACATAATTACCGGCCAATTTCACTGACACCGATTTGTTGCAGAACCATGGAACATATTTTGTGTTCAGACATAATGACCTTTCTAGACTCTGAGAAGCTCATCTGCAAAAACCAGCACGGTTTTAGGAAACAGTGGTCATGCGAGACACAGCTGGATCTCTTTGTGCATGATATACAACCGGCTCTAGACACCGGCTCCCAGGTTTATGCCATAATTCTCGACTTTCGAAAGGCGTTCGACTCAGTTCCGCACTGTAGCTTGCTACAAAAAGTGCGCGCTTACGGTCTATCCAATGACATATGAGGTTGGATAGAAAGTTTTCTAACAGACGGGGAGCAGTATGTCTTCCTGAACGGTGTAACTTCAACACAAACGAGAGTAACTTCAGATGTTCGCCAGGGCAGGGTAATAGGTCCTCTGGTTTTTACGATTTACATAAACGATCGGGTTGATGGTATTGGCAGCGGCCTTAGACTGTTTGCCGATGATGCTGTAGTCTAAATGAAAGTAGTATCACACAAAAGTTGTGAACATATCAATAAGGATTTGCAGAAAATAAGTGCGTGGTGTAATGACTGGCAGTTATCTCTCAATATTAGTAAGTGTAACCTACTTCGTATAACAATGCGAAAATCCCCATTAATGTATGAGTACAAAATAAATGATCATTCTTTGGAACCGGTAACTCCCGTCAAGTATCTGGGTGTGACTATTCGAAATGATCTCAAATGGAATGATCACATTACACAAGTAACGGGTAAGGCGAACTCTAGATTGCGGTTTATTGGTAGAACCCTGAAGTGATGCAGTCTTTCAACAAAGGAAATAGCTTACAATACATTAGTTCGTCCAGTTTTAGAGTATTGTTCGTCTCTATGGGACCTTTACCAGTTGAGTCTGATTCAAGAGATTGAGAAGGTCCAAAGAAGAGCGGCAAGATTCGTGACCGGTACATTTAGCCATCGCGAGAGCGTTACAAATCTCATAGAAAGTTTGAAGTTGGACACACTTGCAGATAGACGACGCGCTAAACAGAAGGGGCTGCTCACTAAATTCCGAAATCCAATATTCACCGAGGATGTAGAGCATATATTATTACCACCAACTTTCAAATTGCGTAATGATCATCATTCAAAGATAAGGGAAATAAGAGCTCGTACTGAGGCGTTCAGACTGTCGTTTTTCCCTCGCGCGATCCGCGAGTGGAACAGGGGGCGGGGGGAATGACTTAGGCCCGAATTGTGCCCTCCGCCACATACCGCTTGGTGGCTAGCAGAGTATACATGTAGATGTAGATATAGAAGCCATGAGATAGGCAACATGCAATTGGTAATGGGATCCTGGTCTGAGATAGTCGCTTAGTAATACAGATCACTTAGATTAATTCTGTTGTCGTTTCATTATATATATATATATATATATATATATATATATATATATATATATATATATATATATATATATCACTTTTATAACACTGGCCTTGAGTAACCAAATCACCCCAACTTTAACTGTAATTCAAAGTAAAATTACGTCCTGTAGTAGTCTTTGTTCTAAATAGGTAACTTAAGCATTCAGTTATTTTGTACAGAAAGTGTAATGCTCTCCAAAGGCTCAACTTATAGAGCTTAGTTACTCCGTCAGCAGGAAAAATTCTGGGTGCCTCCTTGGGTATTATCAAGTAAACTCTGGGTGTTCATGTGGTTAGCAGGCGTCTAGAAGGGCAAACACCTAAGCGTTCATTAATGCTATAGCTGGTTGGCCGTACTAACTGACTGCATGGCGAAAGGATTAAACATATAAAGCTTATCATTTTAACGCTACGTATGCTTTTCAGGATCCAGACCAATTGAACATTTTGAGAATTCAGAGCCTCCAATGAACGACAAATAGCAGGTCCAAGATGGTCAGATCAACTGCTCTTCAGCTTCATTAGCTGCAGATTATATTTGAGCTTCAAGCATTAATCATGAAAATGACATTGTTGTACGACTACATATCACGACTACGCCTTCAGAGTACTTGGCACTGTGCCTCAAAATCATTGCGAACCTCTTGCTGAATACAAGCTTTCACATTCTAATCTCAAGGGAGGAACGTTAAGCAACTAATCCTGAAAAACGAGTCCTTAGATAAATACAAATCGTACTTAACTCTGTACATGTCAGAACAAGACCTATTTTGCAAAGTATTTCCGCTTTATGTGACTGCTTTTAATGATGGTCATCATGGGGAATGAAACTAAACACATTAGCGATCGCACCCCTAACAAAATCCTCTAATTTGCAAGAAAAAGATGATGACTTGAAATACCACAACCAAATTCTGTATTGTCAGTAAGCTTTAGAGCGTGCATCCGCTTTCTGGTTTGTTACAAAATACCGCGAGAAATGCATCGAAAGTCATGTGGACAGATACAGAATGGGTAGAACGAAACTAAACCGAAAAAATTGTCATTTTCTTTGCAAAATGTTATATTTCTTTGAAGACACAACATACCTTTTAGACCGCTTGGTCATAATGTCTCTGTTTTTTCAAAAGCGCCCATACAATCAAATAAAGGTAACTTTAAGAACCCATGAAATTCCATGTCGAAGAATGTGGAGATACTGAATTATCTGCGCAGTATAACTCTCATAGTAAAAGACGTACAATTCTTAGTAAAGCTATACTAAATGACTTCATTGAATGCTGTGGGGCAGAAATTACTTCGCAAACATTAAACAGAATAAAAAAAAAAACAGATTCTGCAGTATTGGGTTTGATGAGACCACTGAGATTAGTCGCAATACTCAGATAACCATTTTTCTGAGTCCTATTTACCAAGATATGATAAGAGAAGGTTTCATAGGTTTTTATCTGTCAGCGGGAACCAGAACAAAGTCTGTGTACCCAAACTCTCAAAGTTCATAACAAACGTACAATGCGAGTAAATAAAGATTTCTCTTCAACTTCTGAAAGTGAAAGTGGTCAACAGGAGTTTCTTGATTATGTAAAACATGCCAATATTTATGACCAAGATGAAGCAGATGAAGAGAATAAAGATATCCCGAATAACTGTAGTAAAATTAGGTAAAACTGTGCTAAACATTATGAGAAGTCTTCATCTGGATCTTAGTAAACGCACAATTGCACTGGTATTGCAACTGATCGATGCTCGGTTATAAATTCAGAGGCTGTGGGACCAGTCGCTACAAAAAAGAAACAATGTAATAATGCATAACGAACCCCTTGTTTTAAACATTCTTTAAACTCGTCTAAGCGCTCTGATGTGCAAAAGAAGTTGTCTCTTTTTTTCAGCTTCGCCGAAAAGAATTGCTCTATTCATAAAGCTCGCAGGAAATCAGCTATTCTTCATGTTTGAATAAAACAAGATGGGTAGAAAGGCCCCTGCCTGCAGATCCTTTTCTAAAAAACATTTAAAAAAGCATTGAAAAAATCGTGTCATAAGCGTGTGCATCTCTTTGCGTTTGCCTATGTTTGACTTAAATTCCTGGACACAGAATCAGTCGTTAGAAATTATTGCGACTGTGTATAGACGGTAAAAGGATGGATAGGTAACTTAAGCGACCACTCCAATCCTAAACTGACTTGTTAGTAAGCCTCCATCATAGCTCGTCGGTTTAACGTTTGCTGTCTGAACTGTCTTCTCTCACTTCCTGTCACTAACTCACACAGTGCGTTAAAACATATAGATACCTCTTAAAATAAGACAAAATAGCAAAAGGGCTGAAAAGCACGCTCTAGATTAGTGCGAAACGTTATGTCACATAGCTGAAGGTAAGCTTCGGTCTTTCGTTTACGCCAATTCTAAGCACACAGCTTGACAATTGTTAAGAAGTAACAATACTGTTATAGGTTAAGTGAGCATGCATGCTAAGATCTTGTGAACTCCGTTATGTGTGTGTGTGTGTGTGTGTGTGAAATGAACAATAGTGGAGCATGTGTGGCATGTTGAAACTATACAACATATTCGCAGACTCCCCGTTTTCTGCTAAGAATTGTATAAAGTGAACATGCCTGTTAGTTTATATTTGCTACTTACATTTTTACATAAAACAGCGAACCTTTTTTGGCATTTACTTTCTGACTTTACCATATTTAAATATATTGGCTGGATGTGATTGAAAAATGGTTTGTACTCAGGTTTTGAGGATGACCGTTATAGACCAAAATTAAGTAGATGAACTCGAGTATTATGGAATAGTCGGGCAATATGGTATACCGTGATTTCTTATCCGTCGAGCGGTGCTCCCAAACAGGAGATGCATCGTCTGCTTCAAAACGTTTGTTTGATGCTCTGTATCGAGTCCAATTCCTCTCCAGATATGATGTGAGTTATGCCGCAGAAAAATTGTTTTCGTAATTTAACAAAAAATTTTACTTTACATTTTAAAAATTGTGCCATAATTATTGAAAATATACACTAACAATTAATACCGTCCAATTTATTAAGTAAATTAGTAGTAATTCGTTATTACTCCATTTTTGCTATGGTTAGAGTTGGTTCTGCTTCTGTGTTTTGAGGTCCAACATGGCATGTCGGGCAGTATAGAATAATACTTCGTTTTTCATAAAACTCAGCTTGACTGTGTGGCTACTGAGAGCAAAGATTGCAGTTTTGATTTACACAGATAGTTGAAAGTAAAGTTCTATTACTTATACGATTTCTTTTAAGAGTTTAAGAGCAATCTCTGAATTGTATTTTGAGTACATAGAATGTATTTCTTCCTAAATTCACGTGATTATCTGCATTGTTTACAAACCTGCTCCATATTTGGTGACTGTTCCATATTAGCGTACTGATGTAAGGTTTTTAAACGTTTTCAGTGGAAATTTTTATAAATGAAATTAAGAGAAATACAAATATTTATTGCCGCGTAGCTGAAGTCTACGATAAAGTGGTTTTAGAGCTAAGAATGAGTGTACTTTGTAGATACAACTACAAAAGTGAATGGCATTCCATAATGCCAGAACTTCATCTATCTGGTGCAATATGTTGTGGTCCATAACTGGAATAAATATAAAAAAACCACTGTGTTATTACGAGGGTTGGAACATTAATGGTGGCAACTGATGTAAAATAGATACGTGTTTCAAAGTTCCACTTTACTTCAGAATTGTCACGAGCATGGTGTACAATCCGTTGCTGGCGATGTGGAAGTCGTAGGATACCATTAGCAGCTCGAGTTGTGTTGATAATTCGAAATAATGGTCTGTCCCCAATATATTACTGTAACACTTATGAAACAATGTCACGAAGTACTTTCTCCTTCTTAGGAATCAAATCGAAGACACAAGGGATCAAATCTGGGGCGTACAGTGGATGGTACAGCATTTCTCAGCCCCATCGATCGAACAAATCAGTTACAGCAGTGTTATACAAAATGATGCGTGGTTTCTGCAGAAAGTGGTGCCGCTCCTTCCTCGAAGCTAATCGCTGGTTATGTTCCAAAAAATGAGCAGTAAAACAGCACATTGACGGTCAGCCATTGGAGAACGGTATGTGTTAGAAACGCATCGTCACAGTGGTATGTGTACATCATCATAACTTTCACACTGAAAATGGCAGCCATCTTTCTTTTCGAGAATACTACCTATCTAATCCATACAGCCGGGGCGTTACGAACTGAATTAGCCTGTAATTCTAGATGAAGCCCCCAAAACGAGCAGATGGGTCGTCTACTATGGAAGAGTTAAGTGAAGTGGGGTATCCCATTCTCCTTCACTGGAGAATACCAAAGGACCACTGCTGTCTAAAATAAAACATTCCACTCTTATTTAGTAATAAATATAACAGTACGAAAGTTTATATAATAACATAGAAGATTTCTGCTCCGATTTGTCTGTCAGGTGTTCCGCCAATGGTAGGCTTCTTGTATGATCTTCGTAATGCTCGCCTCCCTATGTCTTTGTTTACTGTGTACAAGGCGGCGTCCATCTTTGTACCCTTCTACAGTATTACACCATATTTAGTAACTCTGAAGAAAAACTATTATGTCCAAATATACCGGAACTGTTACATCAGGTGTACCTGCGGGATGGGAAGCACTTAACACTATCATGTCTCTCCGCTCAGCTCATGAATCGTTGGGCGTCAGTCAGCTCAGTATCGCGGTTAAGACTGGACATTTCTTCTTCACTGACACTGAGACGACCTAGACCAGGATATCTGTCACGTTTTGAAGACCCTCATTGAAACCCGTTATCGACCTTGCCACTGTTTTGTCAGGAATGCAGATTGTCTGCAAGCCTCTTGAAGACTTTGGCGACATTATCACGCTGTACATCCTGCGGCACACTCAGTTTTTATCCAACTTCGTTATTCTTGCTTCGAAAATATCGTAAGCAAGAAACCAAGAAACTTGTTTACTGTTGAGCTACAGTTTCCTTCCTATGCTTTCAAGATAAGTTCATCGAAAATACTTTCAGTCAACTGTGAAGATAATATTTCCCCGCACAACTTTCTTGTATTTCTCGGCAGTGGAGGAGCCTCGCGGACTATTCTAGAATAACAGCATTTCTCTTAGGTGAGAACGCCTCCGACTGCACTGCCGCTGCATTTCATTCCTATGTTAATGAGGATATCTACATCAGCGTTCTCTTCCCACGTGTTTTCCACACCGTGGGTGCAACAGCATCTGATACAAAAACAAAGGCTACCAAGAACGACATATTATCCGGCACCTACGTTCGCTGACTGCATCGATGTCTTTCACAACGACAGAGGATATAGCTCTTCCTTATCACATTATCTTGTTGCCACTTGAACAGAAAAAGTACGATCTGTGATAGTCATCTAATTTCAGGGACGGAAAGAGTTCTGCTGTTTCGTATCGTAGAGAGTATTTCCTTGAGAAAAACGCTGTCAGTTTTAAACTAACCGTGAAATTATCGTTATTCCTATACGTTGCTTGTCAAATCACGTCTTTCAGTATATATTCCGATCACTTTAATCAGACACTTGCGTAATTAAACTTGTAATTTCTATCTCATTCATATCTACTGCCACCGTATAAAAATTTTATTACTTACGTACTACCCATTCATTTACGAAAAGCGTTTTTGTCCTCATAGTGATTGGGATTCATGAATACAAACATCTTCAGTTGCCTGAAATTATCAATGTATTTTTTTGAATTTATTAGTACGTGGGGTAAGTGATAATCGTGATCCTTGACGTTTTCCCGGCGTAATGAGTAATCTCTGTGGTTTGTGATTTGCAGCCGGATGACGTCGACGTCGTGCCACGATATTTCCGCTGACAATTCATCCCTCTTCAGATGAGTTTTACACTAGAGATCTTGATTCACATCGCTGACCTTACATCGAAAATGGGCGCTGCAGCAAAAGCACATAGGTTTTCGCTGTATGACTGCCCTCTGTCGAGTTTAGTGCCGTCTGTCGAATATTGCCCTATCTGAGCCACGCAGGCGCATGCATAATGGTGATATTCCATGGCCCTCTATAGAATGCGGGCCAAGGTCAGTATGATGACAAAACTAACTGTTGCTTGACGTGTCATTAGGTGTAAAACTTTCGTCTCCCTGAGAATATAAAATTACTGTCTCCAAGTTTTATCAAGTTGAATGTCGCCATCACGATCAATAAGATCTTCCAACAACCGTGCTTGCATAGATTCTTTCGTAATTAAATCCCAGAAGGATTTCGTCATGCCCAAGACTTTCGTGATACTACAGTGTTGTGGAGATACGATACTTGGATATGATTCTCGTATTGCCTGTGAAAGGCGAGTGTAGTAACCATGTTCCACGCGCCTTTCATGAAATGTGCAATGAAGGTTCAAATGGTTCAAATGGCTCTGAGCACTATGGGACTTAACATCTGTGGTCATCAGTCCCCTAGAACTCAGAACTACTTAAACCTAACTAACCTAAGGACATCACACACATCCATGCCCGAGGCAGGATTCGAACCTGCGACCGTAGCAGTCGCGCGGTTCCGGACTGAGAGCCTAGAACCGCTAGACCGCCGCGGCCGGCTCTGCAATGAAGGCTTTTCCACAATGAGATGTTATCAGTAGACTAGTTGAGTAGGAGAGTAGTGGGCATTACAGATAACCTGTAAATGACCTTTTACAGGAAATCGTTGATGTCAACATCAGCATTCCTGGAATCACAACATCAGTGGTTCATTTCCCCTGGAATTCTTCTCCTCCCTCCCCCCATTTTCCTGGAATTCCTTCCCCCTCCAACCTTCTCCAACGGCAAATGGCGTTATGTATGGGCATCGACATCATCATATTCTCGGACAATCTCTGTGGGGCCTGTGGCACTGGACAATGGTGTGCCAGCTCAGGCCCCTACTCCTCGATTTTTATATTTCGACATCATGAGTGCCACCATTTGCTGTTTACACTTCGAGTAGTTGAGAGGACAAAGAGGCCCTTCTGGTGTAGGGCAATATGCTTCCATTCTAACTCGATGCTCTGTCATGGGAGGATTATGGTTTGCATATTTGTTATAACAAATTAACTTTTTCTTGTCATTCAAGTTAAACAAGTTTTGCCATTTGCTATAATGAGAAGACCAGCAAAGTTAAAAAATGTTGAGGTAAGATAGTCTGACGCCATAAAATGACGACATTGTAGCATAGCCTGCAAAATAATGGAACACAGTCGATTGACATCAAATCTAGAAATTGGCATATTTGTAGTAAATTGGGAGTACTGGGTGTACAACTGGCAAACTGGTAGGACACCAAATCCGGAAATTGGTAAAACTGGCAGTCAGATAAGGTGCCAAATCCAGAAATTGGTAAAACTAATAGAATAAGTTAAATTGAAGATATACCAGCTGGAAAAAAATTTAACACTTTATGAGGATGTGCTTCTACCTGCTTCATAAATGAGTCCATTCTTGCATGAAAATATGCATGCAATGAAGATGAGCATTTATATTAACTAAGTGCTGTGATCTATACTATGCGTTAATGATTGCTACAGACAAGCTGAACTACTGGAATCCATTTATTAGAGTATGATTTTGTAAAGCATGTGTTTGTTATAATACGAAATACATGACAGTCAGTTAGCAGCTTGCTTGAACTCACATTTTTGCATGTCTCAGCCAGTCCTGGAAAATGAACACTTGCACTTTGGCTAAGGCAGTGGCTGCTAGAAGTATTGGCTCACTGAGTAAGTGCATTTGCTGGTGCCACTTTGTCAGCACTTGTTGATATGAAATTGCAGACAAACATTCTGTCTACTGAGTGAAATTGATGTTGTATGCAAACCACTGCCTATGCCTCTGCATAAGTGCCACTTTAAAGCAGGAAGAGAAAGATATTTTTCATCACAGTACCATCAGATAAGGGTATTACCGAATTATGATTGAATCCTACAAACAATGTTATGTCGTGGGTGTTAAGGAAAAGAACCAGTGTATCTAATACAGACTATTATCTAGCTGTCTGCAGTTTTAATTATTTAATGAGAAACCCATACACTATTATGTAGGAGGTAGTACCTCATCTTGCAGCATATGTTTGGTCGTAGTATGCTCTGGGTGTATAGCCGCTCTCAGCTCTGCCTGCAATGCAAGACAGCCTCCTTGTAAGAATGTAATAAGTTTTCTTCATCTGATCCTGTGAAGTGTGGAAGGTTAATTGCCATAGTTCTAGCACCAGGGAGTACTCTGGCCAATCTCGTTTTGATAGCAGGTGGAGATGTTTGTGTTCTTACATACAGGGTATCTACAAAGTATCTACTTCCCGCACATACATGTCTGGCTTTTTACACATACTCACAAAGGTATGACTGCAACTTTGCTTGAAAGCTGCAAGTTTTCTCATGCCACCAACTAGTCCGTTTATGAGAGATGCACTGCGACCCAGCATTGGGCAGTTGTTCATGGCTATGAGTGAGACCCAGTAGCCGGCACACATCTAGTGCACACTGTTTCTCAGTAAACAGACACAGTTCTGCCTTCTGCTGGTTGTGAGGTCTAAAATCAGCAGGTAGCTACACACAAGCGACCTAGAATTCCGAGAATAAATTTCACTGACATTGCGTTTCCAGGAATGTTGATGCTGACATCAGCTATTTTCTTTCCAGATCAGACAGTGATACCCTATTTATTACATGCACAAACAAAGTTGACACTCGGCACTGTGACTGATATTAGTGACTGTAAAGGCATTTCCCTTTTACAGTAGCTCCCATCAGCCACTGTGTCGATTGTCAACTTTGTTTGCACAAGTAATACTCGGTCAATATACACACACCTATTGGCCTATATTGGCTCACCACTCTGCAACAAACCACAGATGGCCTTCGAAATCTGATGGACTGGGCACTCATTGTATCTGACAGAGACACCCCAACCAAGGGTCACACAACTGTTCATGAAAGGTGATGGAATATGTTGTCACAATCTGAAAGCCAAGTAAGTCAGCCATAGCCAACTGTTGCCCCTCCACAGCATTGGATGTTCTATGGATTAGCCGAATCTGCCACAAAAATCTTGGTCACGATGTGATCCTTTAGAGATTCAATTATTAAGGAATCTATGGAAATACGTTTGGTGAAAGAAGTTAGTAAGCATGATGGTGGCATCCAACTCAATAAGGCTTAGGGAACGAGCGACGTGGCACAGTGGTTAGCTCACTGCGCTCACATTCAGGGGGATAACCATCCTGATTTAGGTTGTCTATGATTTCCCTAAATCACTTCGGGAATTGCCAGGATGGTTCCTTTGAAAAGGCACAGCTGACATCCTTCCACATCCTTCCCTAATCCAATGGGACCAATGACCTTGATGTTTGTTCCCCTCTCCTGAAGCAACCAATCGCCAACCAAGGCTTAGGACATGGTGATTTCTTTTATATCTCCAGAAAAATAAAATTTTTGTGCCTAATGACAAGTTCAACAATACTTAATTTTGTTATTTTGACCACCCTGTGTTAACTCTGCAGACCTGTTGTATGATACGTATGATGGAAAATCGCCCTTTCCATTGTGCATGTGCACCTCAGATGGAGCAATGTTCAGCAGAGAGTGGTAAACATGACAGACAGTAAGTAATGAGGCAAAGATAATGTACATGCATGCATCACCCCATCAAATTCTGGCATAAAGTCAGTGGTGTGCACCAGCAACCTTCAGTGTGAAACTCACCTAAAGCTGGGGGGGGGGGGGAATGGTTTTGAGACAAAATATCTTGGTGATATGCCAATGCCATTTGGCTGCAAGCCCAAAACCATATGGAATATATAATTAATAGGAAAAATTGACAAGGATGTGAAAGTATACAATAGCAGAAGCAAACCCATTGCAGTAAACATGGGTCTGCAAATGAACGGTTTATAAGATAATTGTCACTGTGTGGTTACAATCTGCATCTGACTTCAGTCTGAGATAGTGACATAAATAAAACAGTACTGTGTTTGAAACGTAAATGTTTCTATTAAGTCCCAGCTAATTTGGCCCAAATTTCATCCACAGCCATTGGTTGGGGAATGTGGTACAAGCATGAAGGGGTGCCAGACATCAGATACCAAATAGTAAATAGGGAGAAAATAGGGAAAAGACAAGATGGCAGTGAGGAAGAGTATGCAGAATCGCCCAAACGAGGTTAGGTAATAATATCGATTTCATAAATACAATGGTATAGTTAAATTTTCACTGGAAGAAAAGAAATCAGCATATAAAACCCAAGAAATGAAATGAAAGAAATAAAATTGTCAAACAAAAGATAACTAAATGATACAAAGGAAATAAAATTCTCAAATAATAGGCTAGAAAGTCGCATAAAAATGAAAGTGTGAAATGCAAGGCAAGAGAGAAGAAACTGAAGAATTAAAAATAGAGGCGAAATCGGAACTTCAAGGCGTAAAGTATAATCGGGAAAAACAAAGATTGCACTTCAAGGAAATATACAAAACCTCATAAATAGGAATTGGTGGGGAAATAAAATTGGTAAAAAGAAGAATAATAGAAAACTAACAACAAAATAATGTCAAAGTTTTTCAAACGAGAAATGTAAACAAAGGAAATCAGAGGAAAACAAGAAAGACAACATGAACCAACTGTTCCATTTACATATGGAGTACAGTGATAATGACTACTTAAATGTCTCTTTACACTAGCGAAATGGTTTCATCATATCATATATGGTATGTACAAGGCAGCTGCGTATATCTGCACTCCTCACTGACTACTTGTCCCTGAAACTTTGTAAGGATGTTTCCATGGGATAGTTGGAGTCTATCTTCAAGTGTCAGTAAGTTCAGGTTTTCAGGATCTTTGTGACCTCTCCCATGAGTCAAACAACACCTGGGGCTGTTTGTGTATAAATTTTGTATAAATTCGTTATCCCTTTTCAGGCTTCTTTGGTAAGGGCCCCAAACACTTAAGCAATGCCTAAGATGGGCCACGTGAGTGTTTGGTAAGGAATCTCCTTTGAAGACTTTTTTCAGATACTGTTTTATTAAACATTACTATTGTTGCTATTGTCTACCATGTCGTTAATACACAATATGAACAGCAAGGGTTCCAAAACACTTCCCTTTGGCAAACCACCTCAAGCTACTTTAATTACTTCTGTTAATGATTCTCCATCCAATACAACATGGTATGCCCTCTCTAACAAGAAATCATCAGTCTAGCCACAAATTTCAGTTGATACACCTGAAGTCTATATTTTCGTTAATATTTCTTGTTGTGGTTCGTGTCAAATACTTTCGGATGGTAAAGAAATACAGTATTTACCTAATTTCTTTTATCCATGGGATGTCACATGAGTGAAGTGTGAGGTGGTTTAACATGTTCGATTTTTTTGGAAGAAAGAAGGAAAGAAGAGTAGAGTTTAACGACCTGTCAAATATGCAGTCATTGGAGATGGAGCACAACCTTGGACTGCAAAAGGATGGGAAAGGAAACTGAAAGGGCCGTTTGCAAAGGAACCATCCTGGCATTTGCCTGGAGAGATTTAGGAGTGTCACAGAAAACCGAACTCTAGATGGCCAGATGGCGATTTAAAGTGTCATCCTCTCAAACATGAATCCAGTGTGCCAACAACTGCGCCATCTCGCTTTATCCTATTTTATCGGAAATCAAGCTAGATCCCTGAATAACCGGACATCACCCATTGGTATTTTTTGTGATCTCTCAAAGGCCTTTGATTGTGTAAATCATGGAATTCTTTTAGATAAGCTAAATCATTATGGTTTGAGTGGGGCAGTGCACAAATGGTTTAATTCATACTTAACTGGAAGAATGCAGAAAGTTGAAATAAGTGGTTCGTGTAATGTTAAAACAGCTGATTCCTCAAACTGGGGTGCTATCAAGCACGGGGTCCCACAGGGTTCGGTCTTAGGTCCTTTACTGTTCTTGATATACATTAATGACTTACCATTCCACATTGATGAAGATGCAAAGTTAGTTCTTTTTGCTGATGATACAAGTATAGTAATAACATCCAAAAACCAAGAACTAAGTGATGTAATTGTAAATGATGTTTTTCACAAAATTATTAAGTGGTTCTCAGCAAACGGACTCTCTTTAAATTTTGATAAAACACAGTATATACAGTTCCGTACAGTAAATGGCACAACTCCAGTAATAAATATAGAATTTGAACAGAAGTCTGTAGCTAAGGTAGAATTTTCAAAATTTTTAGGTGTGTCCATTGATGAGAGGTTAAACTGGAAGCAACACATTGATGGTCTGCTGAAACGTCTGAGTTCAGCTACGTATGCTATTAGGGTTATTGCAAATTTTGGTGATAAGAATCTCAGTAAATTAGCTTACTATGCCTACTTTCATTCACTGCTTTCGTATGGCATCATATTCTGGGGTAATTCATCGTTGAGTAGAAAAGTATTCATTGCACAAAAACGTGTAATCAGAATAATTGCTGGAGCCCACCCACGGTCATCCTGCAGACATCTATTTAAGGATCTAGGGATCCTCACAGTAACCTCACAGTATACATATTCCCTTATGAAATTTGTTGATAATAATCCAACCCAATTCAAAAGTAATAGCAGTGTGCATACCTATAACACCAGGAGAAAGGATGATCTTCACTATGCAGGGTTAAATCTGACTTTGGCACAGAAAGGGGTAAATTATGCTGCCACAAAAGTCTTTGGGCACCTACCAAACAGCATCAAAAGCCTGACAGATAGCCAACTAACATTTAAAAATAAATTAAAAGAATTTCTAGATGACAACTCCTTCTACTCATTGGCTGAATTTTTAGATATAAAGTAAGTATAAAAAAAAAAACTTAATCATTAGTGTCATGCAATATTTTGTGTAATGTAATTTCTTGTACAGACATCTTTTATTAACCTGACACGTTCCACATCATTACGAAGTGTCATATTCATGATCTATGGAACAAGTATTAATCTAATCTAATCTAATCTAATCTCCCATGGAAGAGGTCATTCTCTTAAAGATACCTCATTGTGTTTGAGTGAAGAATATGGACTACAGTTCTAAAACAGATGGGTGCTAATGATTTTGTATAGTAGTTTTCTGGAACAGTTTGCACCCACTTAGAGAAGTATGATTTATGCTTTCTACTGGACAGTCTTTTGTCTGAGAGGAGAGGTATGTGGTGTATAATAGTTAAAAGAATCGCTAATGGCTGCTATGCTAAAAACAGGTCTGACACAACATGGAAAATTTGGCAGGAAATCTCATCATAATGTACGCTAACTCTATCGCAGCATCTCTCACAATAGTTAGATTGGCATCTCTGTGTTGTTTTCATATTTACAAACCAAACGTGTGATGAAGCACATTGCTTTACTTTGGATGTTTTTGCCTCCTCTAATAATTCCACCTGGCTACAGTCACAATCTGATAAGCAATATTTAAGAGGGTTTTGTAAGCTAATATTATGAAAATGATAGACTGCTACTCGCCATATAGTGGAGATGTTGAGTCGCAGAGAAGCAGAACAAAAAGATTGGCTTTCTAAAGTAGACAACACATACACACACATTTACACAAGCACAACTCACACACACATGACAACTGTCTCTGGCCACTGAGGGTCTAATATACAACAGTCTTTTTGTTGTGCCTGTCTGTGACTCATCATCTCCCCTATATGGAGTGTAGCAATCCATCCCTTTCATAATACTGTCATTATTCCATTCTGAATTTTCCATTAGTTGGTTTTGTAAGCTACCTCTTTGCAGAGTTTCCTTGTGCCTCTTGCAATGAATCTCAGTCTTGCACAAGATTTTAGACAATGTTTTCAAGTAATCATTAATAATTCAAAAATTACAAATAATTGATTTTTAATACTGGTCTAGTGTGATTGCCAATAATATTAGCACTGATTAATTGCCACAAGGCTGAGATACAAACTTGGTAGTGGGTAAATGTAAGAAGAAGCTAAATATTTTTTTTTAAATATTATTTATTGTGCAGAAATGTTACAAAGCTGTATCACTTTTCAACATAATCTCCCCCATCCTCAATGCAAGTCCTCCAGCGCTTACAAAGTGCATAAATTCCTTTAGACGAAAATTTTTTTGATAGTACGCGCAACCACTCATGCCCAATGTGGCGTACCTCTTCATCAGAACGGAACTTCTTTCCTCCCATTGCGTCTTTGAGTGGTCCAAACATCTGGAAATCACTTGGGGCAAGGTCTGGTGAGTATGGTGGATGAGGAAGACACTCATATTGCACGTCTGTGATTGTTGCAACTGTTGTACGGGCAGTGTGGAGCCTTGCATTGTCATGTTGCAAAAGGACACCTGCTGACAGCAAGCCTCGACGCTTTGATTTGATTGCAGGCCATAGATGATTTTTGGGGAGATCTGTGTATGATGCACTGGTGACAATGGTCCCTCTAGGTATGTAATGCTCCAAAATGACGCCTTTTTCTTCCCAAAATAGAGTCAGCATAGCCTTCCCTTCTGTTCGAAACTTCTTTGGTTTTGGTGATGAGGAATGGCGACATTCCTCGTTCGCTCTCTTCATTTGCGGTTGGTGGAAGTGAACCCAGGTGTCCTCCCCAGTAACGATTCTTGCAAGGAAGCCATCACTATCTCCTTTAAAGCACCGAAGAAGTTCTTCACATGCATGAACACGTTGTTCTCTCCTTTCAGGAGTCAGTTGCCATGGCCTCCATCTTGCAGACACTTTGTGAAACTGGAGCATATAATGCATAATGTGGCGTGCTGACCCATGACTAATCTGTAAACATGCTGCAATGTCATTCAGTGTCACTCGGCGGGTTTCCTTCACTATGGTTTCAACTGCTGCAATGTTCTGTGGAGTCACAACTCGTGCCTGACCTGGACGAGGAGAATTTTCCACTGAAGTCACACCATTTGCGAATTTCCTTGTCCTTCGTAGACTTGCTGCTGTGACAAACATGCATTAACGTAATGAACCTTCATTCGTCAATGAATTTCAATAGGTTTCACACTTTCACTACACAAAAACCGAATAACAGAACGCTGTTCTTCCCTGGTCCAATCGCAAATGAGGTAGCCATCTTTATACTGATACTGCAACGGTATGTGTGCATCTGCACTATGCTGCCACCTACAGGCACGCTTACCAACTTACAGGATAACGGCGCGACATTTCGATTTCTTATTACAAATTTGAGGTTTTCATTTGACCCACTCTCATATAAAACAAAGAGTGAATAGAAATGTCTAGTGGTTGACAGGTTCTAGGAATATGGAGTTAACCCACAGAAATGCTGCGTTCTGTTATAATGCAACTGGCAGGTGCAGTGGAAGTATATCAGCCTACTTAATGAAAACCTGAGAAAATTGTTGCAAATTATGCTACACTACTACACATCATCAAATTAAGCAAATCATGGACAGTTGAATCATATGAACATCAATTAACTAAGAACAAAGAGTAAAACAACGAAACAATGTAGAGGTTCTTGAATGGGAAGAAAAATAATTTACGAGTAGTAATGGATGTAAAAGAAAAATCCATGTTAAGCTTTCAAGTGTGGTCACTTCTTCAGAAGGACATTCTTGCAATGAAAATCAGAATCAAAGTAGATACTAAGCTTTTTTTTATAGGAATGTGATATTTGACATTTGACAGTGTAGTTCTTCTGCATTAACAGTATCTAAGACAAAATCTAAAAACGGCCTGACTAAACTATAATATGAAGTTCAGTGTATGTAACATTTGCAGATATTCTTAAAAATAGGTTGTACAATTTCTTAATTTAGATGATTTTAAAATTCACTTAATTTATTGGACTACAGTGTTTATTTTCTCCATGCAGTGTAATTGTTTACAGCAGGAACCAAGGACAAAAATTCCCTGTGTCCTAAATATTGTATTGTGGCATTCTCTGTGAAATGCATTGAAAAGAGAGTGGTAAAGATGCCAAAGAGAAAATAGGGCTCTTATGATGTGAAACACACAGTACTCTATACAGATATAGTTGTGGAATTCATACCTGAGATGTTCACCTATAATATCCAAGGATAATCAAGTCAATCTCTGTTTTCCTCTTACATCTTAAAATTATTTCTTAATTGTTTCCTCTTTTGCTTCTCCTCTACTTGGTGAAATACTCTCCACCAATGCATATAATTGAAGAGCACTCCCAGAGTGTATTTCTTTTTATGATTATCAAGAAAAAGCATTATTACACGTGACTTCAACAACCAAGTACAATGTTATGATGGAACATTCGGTTTCTGATGTGGTTAAAAACATTTATGTAGCACTTTCACATGATTCAACAAATTGTTTAATCTTGGCACTCAAGTCTTTCTTCAAATATAATTAGTTTTCCCAACAAAATTAGTTCATTACTGTAGAAATACTATTCACTTATAAATCATCATATGTGGCATCATATGTGTATCTGCTTGAAACATAAACAAAACATACCTCCTTCTCTCCCTCTGTGTCCACCTCTCCCTCACTCCCTCTGTCCACTTCATCCAGCCACCTCTGTCTATCTCCTCCTCCCCATTGTGTCTCTTCACCTCCTCCTCCCCCTACCTTTTTGATTTCCTCCACCCCCCTTTCTGACCATATTTTCCTCTCTCTTATCATATCCTCCTCAAACTATGACAAAGATCAACTGGGTATGTATATTATGTCTTCTGTCCTGTGTCGTATGTTATCTCTCTATCTAGAAAAGCTTATGCTGTAACTGTACACAAGTAGTTTTATTACTCAGCAGATTACAAGAATGACACTTGTCACACTTTTATTTCACACACATATATCCAGCAAAACTAAAATAATTTTTATATGCAAAGCACAATCACATCCAACCAGTTTCACAATGTCCAGTACATAGCAAAAAGCAACTGTTCTGAGATTGGTTCAGCTGAGATGACTTTAAATATTATTCCTAAAACTGGTCGGACTCTAGCGATTGACAATGACTTTAAGAGTCAATAACACCACATAGTTTCCATAGTTTACATGAAAATACAAGGTACAAGTATTATCACTTTCAAACCTACACACAACATATACATAACAGAGTCAGTTATGTAATGTGTTATTATAGCAATTCTGTTATTTGCAAGGACTATCAAAAACTTTTTTAATTACTATAGCAAAGCTATTCTTAATAGAAAATCACTCTAATTAATCCAAGGTTCTAACTTTATGCAACAATACGTCATAATTCGGTTTAATTAATCCTGCAAAATTTTAAACAATTTTTGGTTTATTCTCATATACTGTTATTGATTGCATAATATATTGACACTCTTCCTGAAATAAAATAAAAATTAAATTGGTTTAAAACTTTTTGTATGTAATTATTCTTTGTGTCTTGTTATTTATTGCAAAAATCTATCTTTTCTTTTGTTGACTCAAAGATATGATAAACTTCCTCACTCAGATGCTAGTACTACATAAATAGTGTCCTTGGTCTGGAATCCTTATTACTGAAATATTAACGATAATTTTACTTAACTTTATTTTTTAGCACCATTTTATAGTTGCTTCCTGTTAAATATTACCTCGTTTAATTAGTTTCAAGTTTTTATATTTTTAATTACTGCAATTTCATGTGACTAACACAAAGAATAACAAATACCTTTGGTTGAAAATACTGTTATATGTCAGACACACTCACAAACAGTTTATCATACGCAAACTTCTCTTTAGTGAACCTATCTCCCTGCTCAGTACATCTCTATCCTTGAGTTAATTTTAAATTTGCATTCCCATGTATTGGGGTGTCTGTCAGTAGAGTTTTAATTGATGTTGTGGAAGCATGAAATTTTCTTTGCGTCTACTGTCGTACATAAGTTTGAAATAGTTTTCTTCCATTAGCTCACTGGCAGTACGTAAAAAGATGATAATTTCAAATATGTACAATGGAGGGATATATAATGTTTTTAAGTTTTTCAATAATGGGTGGCAGGGTGTTCTTGGAGGGGCAGCAAAAATTTTCTAACAATTCTTTTATGAAGTAGCAGGATTCGTGACATGTAGCTTGAATATTCCCCAAAAATTAAACCATATCTAATTATGGATTCAAAGTAACTGTGCTACACCACTTTTCTACAGCTTATGTCTATTATTCCAGATAGTATATCCACTGCAAAGGTAAGGCTGTTTATTTTTGTAGTTAAATAATCTAAATGTGCTTGCTAGCTTAGATTTTTGTCCAAGTTTAGTCCCACAAATAACTTGATTTTTATGTACAATACTGGTGTCACTGATTTATGATTGTTTGGTTCTACACTGTGTAAACAAGGTCTTTGAAAATTTAAGTTTAAAGCCATTTTGTTGAAACCATATATCTAGGTTGTTTAGTGTGTTTATTACACAATCCAGAATTTCTCCCATATTTTGTTTTTCAAGGAGTGCTGGAGTATCACCAACAAATATGACTGGTTGGGCATTGATATTAAGAGGTAAATCATTTATGTACAAGAGAAACAGTATTGGCCCAAAGACTGAGCCTTAAGGGACTCCTTGTGATACTGTATCCCACTGAGATGCATAGTTTATAGTGTTACATGTTATGATTATCCTTTGTCAGATTATCCTGTTTGTCAGAGAAGACCTGAGCCACTGCAGAGCATTTTGCCTAATGCCATATCTGTGTAGGTTATGAAGTGCTTCACAGGATCGAATCCCTTTTTAAGGTCACAGAAGATACCTTCTACTTTGTTGCATTTGTTTAATGGTGAGCAGATTTTTTCAATGAATTTATTAATATCAGTCATGGTTCTTTTGCCTTTCTGGAACCCATATTGGTTTTTAAGAATGACACCATGTTTCACAATAAAATTTGTTATCTGGACTGCAGCTATTTTTTCAAATATTTTGGATAGCACTGGGAGGATAGAGATGAGGCGATTATTTCCCATATCCTCTCTTGATCCTTTTTTGTCTAGTGCATACTTAAGCACACCAGGGGGTCACTATTCTGCTCCAGGAAAAAGAAATTCACACTGTTTTGATAAGTATTCACATTTACATCGATATTGTTTCATTTACGAGAAACTTATCAAAATATTGGGCTATTTGAGCATGGGTTGAAATAGTTTTGTTATTTTGTTTGATTTTTGAAATTTTCTTTTATTATCTGTTGTAACTAATTCTGATTTAATAACAGACCATACTGCTTTAGACTTATTCTTATGTTCCCTTTAGGACTTCTCATTTAATATTCATCTGGCAGCTTTAACAGCACTTTTAAATATAACTTCATAATGTTTCGCATAGTTAACAAATTTAGGATTTTTATAATGTTTCATTTCTTCATCTAGGTCTTGTTTTCGAGCACTATTTACTTTTAAGCCTGGAGTAATCCAGTTTAGTTTACTTTTAACTTTTGGTGCCAGATCCTAGGTGGGAATTATTCATTGAATACCTCTAAAACTTCTTACAAAATTATCAGAGATCTCAGTGCCTGACACACTATTATTCATGGGCCATTTCACTGCATCTATCGTGTCATGGAATAGGTTCAAGTTACTTCTACCAAAGTCTCTTTCCATAAAACCGTTCTGAACATTTGGTTTACTTTTTTCTGACAGCTGAATAAACAATGCAGAACGGTCAGAAATTCTTAAGTGTACACAATACTTGTTTTCACTGTCACTCACATAATTTGTTAAGATGTTGTCTACACAAGTAGCTGAATTTGCATTTTTCTCTAGTGAATCCACAAAAATTTAGTTTAATGTCAACAAACTGCTTTGAGTCACTGTCTTGACTTTCACATTAAAATCAGCTGCTATTATAATATTTTTCCTCTTTTATTTCTTAAGTTTATTAAGAACACACTTGAGTTTGGAGAAGACAATGTTAGTTACTGCACTTCCCAGAATTCTGTAAATTGATATGACTATTGTGTTCATGTCTTTTAGTTCAACACAACTACTTTCAAAGGAGCACTCCTCATTTAAATAATCAGAAACTGTCTTCATTTCATAATGCACAAGCCTCCATGGGATCTGTCTTTTCTGCAAAAGCTGATTGCTACGTTGAAATGTTTCAGTTTATTTCAACCAATGCTCATTTAAACAAGCAATTTTGATATTTTGGCTTTGATTGAGAGTAATCTGCAGTTCTTCAATTTGATACTACCTGCCTTCAGACCATTTATATTCCAAAGCATTAATAGTTTTTTTTACTTTTCTTTATCTGTCTAAGTACAGATTTTCGTAGCTTTCTTATCTCAGTGTTTTCCTCACATAACTTACCAATAAAGAATCCTTCAGATGGGCTGGTGGAGAGACTCTTCTCTTTTTAAGGAGAGAGTAGTAGTAGTAGAGGGGTTTTGGGCACACAACAGCAAGGTCTTCAGCGCCCGTTCAGTAACTTAGTGAGACGGGTGTCAAGAAAAATCCCAGAACAGGAATATAAAACGGAACAGAAAACATGGGTAATAATCGTCGAAAAACATGTGCTCACCCACACCAAAGCATTGGATGAAGCAGAGCGTCAGCAGTAAAACATGGACAACACAGGAAGAAAATGATAGAAGAAGCTAAAACAATGTAGCACATGGAAGTGGCTGGCTGACCGCAAGGAAAAAAGGGGAGGAGTCAGCCACTCTGCAATACACTAAAACCTCCAGCCTAAAATTTTAGGCCAGAGTCCAGACACATCACAAAACTTAATAACCCTAGACACACACGTCTCATCATTAGCTAAAACAGAAGGCAGATCCCCAGCAACTTGTGCTTGTGCCCGTGCATCACGGTATAAAATGCAGTCTGTTAAAATG
Source organism: Schistocerca gregaria (assembly GCF_023897955.1). Lineage (NCBI taxonomy): Eukaryota > Metazoa > Arthropoda > Insecta > Orthoptera > Acrididae > Schistocerca > Schistocerca gregaria. Next base: position 409,514,790 of record NC_064923.1, read on the forward strand.
TGCCGGACAGAGATGTGCACACCACTAGCATCCTCCCGCCGAAATAAAAAGCTATGTGTGAGAGGACAGTGCCCGATCCGAAGACATGTGAGGGCCACCTCCTCCCGCTTGAGCAACCGGCAGGAGAAACGCCACGACCGAGTGATTGACTTTATCAACCGCAGTTTATTGGCCATCACCACCAGCCATTCGTCCTGCCACAACTCCATGCACTTCCTGTGGAGTGCAGCGATGACTGACTGCAAGGGAATAGGACACTGGACCACATCCTGCTCTCTGCAGGCCTCCTTGGCAGCCCGATCGGCCTGTTCATTGCCCCAGATGCCAACATGACCAGGCACCCAGCAGAAGGATACTTCTGTACCTCGCTGTTGGAGCAAGTACAGTTGGTCATATATCAGCTGGACCATCGCCTCAGTCGGATACAGGTTCTGCAGTGATTGTAAGGCACTAAGAGAATCGGAGCAGAGAAGAAATTGATCACCCCAAACATGATTCATCTGCTCCAGTGCCTTCAGGATCGCGTGGAGCTCCGCTGCGAAAACGGTATATTCAGCAGGGAGGTGAATCTGGGTAACTTGATCAGGGAACACTACAGAACAGCCAAGGAAATTCTCCTGTTTGGAGCCATCAGTGTAAACGACAGTGAAACCGTGATGCACATCTAAAATGTTAAAAAACAGACATTGGAATGTAAAATCTGGTGTGCGATCTTTCTTAAAATTAGTCAAATCTAAAATAAGTTTGGGTCTCCGGAAGAGCCAGGGGGGGATCTGCTCCAACCGCGATGCAAAACATGAAGACCAGCCATAGACATCGCAGCGAGGCAATCCTGTGCGCGAATCCCATAGGGCTGCGTCGCACCTTGCCGGGTATGAAATAACTGTGCCAGAGGAGGCTGAGCAATGGCAGGGTATGCAGGGGTGTATGGTGTGGACAAAGTTTTATACGCCTGGCGCACTGTAAGTAGCCGTCACCCCATAGGAGGCTTGGTATGGGGCTAGTTCGGAATGCCCCAGTGGCCAATCGAAGCCCTTCATGGTGCACAACGTCCAACATCGTCAAGTAAGAAGGCCTCGCAGACCCATACACCGTGCACCCATAATCGAGCCGAGATCGCACAAACGCCCTGTAAAACTGGAGCAGGCAAGTCTTGTCAGCTCCCCATGTACTGTGGCTAAGACATTTTAAAATACCTAAAGCCTTAAGTGATCGTCGTTTCAGGTCTTTAAGATGAGGTAACCACGTGAGCTTTGAGTCAAAAATGAGCCCCAGAAACCTCACCGTGTCTTTAAAAGTGAGAATAGTGTCCTTCATCTGCAACTCAGGAAAGGTTAAAATCGAACGAGAACGGTTAAAAAGAACACATAGATTTCTCGGTGGAAAACTTAAAACCACTCTTCCGCGCCCAGTCAGCCAAACGTCTAATCGTAAGTTGCAACTGACGAGTTGTCGTTGCAAGGCTTGAAGAAGAGCAAAACAAAGAGAAATCATCTACAAACAAAGAACACTGAACAGGACTTTTCACTATGGACGTAATGCTATTAATAGCGATGGCAAAGAGAGTCACGCTTAAAACGCTACCCTGAGGGACACCGTTCTCCTGCTGAAAGCGATCAGACAGGACGTCACCAATTCGGTATCTAAAATATCGTGGCGAGAGGAAAAACTGAATAAAAAGAGGAAGACAACCCCGAAAACCCCATTCGTGAAGTTGCTCCAGGATGAGACGCATCCAAGTGGTATCGTAGGCCTTCTCAATGTCAAAAAATACACCTAGAAGGTAATGACGGCGTAGGAAAGCTTGTTGTATAGCCGCCTCCAGTAGGGCCAGGTTATCGAAGGTGGAACGAAACTTCCTGAACCCACACTGAAAGCGACTAAGGAGTTGCCGGGATTCTAACATCCAGGCGGCAGTTGACCATTTGCTCCAAGGTCTTCCCTATGCAACTAGTGAGGGCAACACTATGGTAGCTACTCAGGCTCGTGCGGTCTTTCCCAGGTTAAAACTGCTTGACGCCACGCGCCAGGAAAGTGACCCGACGCCCAAATTCCATTAAAAAGTGCGAGGAGGATTTCTTTCTTGCACATTGTGAGGTGCCATAGCATACTGTAATGGACCCTGTCGTGACCAGGAGAGGTGTCACGAGCTCCAGACAATGCAGAATCCAGCTCCCACATAGAAAATGGGCAGTTGTAAACTTCGTGAGATGTGGACTGGAAGTTCAGACTACATCTCTCACCAACGGCCCTATGGCGCTGGAAATCTGGATCCTGACTGGTTGTTGCAGTAACTGTGGCAAAATATGCTGCCATAGTCTGGGCAATGTTTCGCGGATCCGTGTGGAGAGTGCCGTTATTCATTACAGCAGCTATGGGACACCTCCCTCCTCTGCCAGAAATTCTCCTGATGGTCTCCCACACAATGGAACTTTTGGTGGAACGATTAATGGTGTTCTACATCTACATCTACATCCGTACTCCGCAAGCCACCTGACGGTGTGTGGCGGAGGGTACCCTGAGTACCTCTATCGGTTCTCCCTTCTATTCCAGTCTCGTATTGTACGTGGAAAGAAGGATTGTCGGTATGCTTCTGTGTGGGCTCTAATCTCTCTGATTTTATCCTCATGGTCTCTTCGCGAGATATACGTATGAGGGAGCAATATACTGCTTGACTCTTCGGTGAAGGTATGTTCTCGAAACTTCAACAAAAGCCCGTACCGAGCTACTGAGCGTCTCTCCTGCAGAGTCTTCCACTGGAGTTTATCTATCATCTCCGTAACGCTTTCGCAATTACTAAATGATCCTGTAACGAAGCGCGCTGCTCTCCGTTGGATCTTCTCTATCTCTTCTATCAACCCTACCTGGTGCGGATCCCACACTGCTGAGCAGTATTCAAGCATTGGGCGAACAAGCGTACTGTAACCTACTTCCTTTGTTGTCGGATTGCATTTCCTTAGGATTCTTCCAATGAATCTCAGTCTGGCATCTGCTTTACCGACGATCAACTTTATATGATCATTCCATTTTAAATCACTCCTAATGCGTACTCCCAGATAATTTATGGAATTAACTGCTTCCAGTTGCTGACCTGCTATTTTGTAGCTAAATGATAAGGGACCTATCTTTCTATGTATTCGCATCACATTACACTTCGCTACATTGAGATTCAATTGCCATTCCGTGCACCATGCGTCAATTCGCTGCAGATCCTCCTGCATTTCAGTACAATTTTCCATTGTTGCAACCTCTCGATACACCACAGCATCATCTGCAAAAAGCCTCAGTGAACTTCCGATGTCATCCACCAGGTCATTTATGTATATTGTGAATAGCAACGGTCCTATGACACTCCCCTGCGGCACACCTGAAATCACTCTTACTTCGGAAGACTTCTCTCCATTGAGAATGACGTGCTGCGTTCTGTTATCTAGGAACTCCTCAATCCAATCACACAATTGATCTGATAGTCCGTATGCTCTTACTTTGTTCATTAAACGACTATGGGGAACTGTGTCAAACGCCTTGCGGAAGTCAAGAAACACGGCATCTACCTGTGAACCCGTGTCTAAGGCCCTCTGAGTCTCGTGGACGAATAGCGCGAGCTGGGTTTCACACGATCGTCTTTTTCGAAACCCATGCTGATTCCTACAGAGTAGATTTCTATTCTCCAGAAAAGACATCATACTCGAACATAATACGTGTTCCAAAATTCTACAACTGATCGACGTTAGAGATATAGGTCTATAGTTCTGCACATCTGTTCGACGTCCCTTCTTGAGAACGGGGATGACCTGTGCCCTTTTCCAATCCTTTGGAACGCTTCGCTCTTCTAGAGACCTACAGTACACCGCTGCAAGAAGGGGGGCAAGTTCCTTCGCGTACTCTGTGTAAAATCGAACTGGTATCCCATCAGGACCAGCGGCCTTTCCTCTTTTGAGCGATTTTAATTGTTTCTCTATCCCTCTGTCGTCTACTTCGATATCTACCATTTTGTCAACTGTGCGACAATCTAGAGAAGGAAGCACAGTGCAGTCTTCCTCTGTGAAACAGCTTTGGAAGAAGACATTTAGTAATTCGGCCTTTAGTCTGTCATCCTCTGTTTCAGTACCATTTTGGTCACAGAGTGTCTGGACATTTTGTTTTGATCCACCTACCGCTTTGACATAGGACCAAAATTTCTTAGGATTTTCTGCCAAGTCAGTACATAGAACGTTACTTTCGAATTCATTGAAAGCCTCTCGCATAGCCCTCCTCACACTACATTTCGCTTCGCGTAATTTTTGTTTGTCTGCAAGGCTTTGGCTATGTTTATGTTTGCTGTGAAGTTCCCTTTGCTTCCGCAGCAGTTTTCTAACTCGGTTGTTGTACCACGGTGGCTCTTTTCCATCTCTTACGATCTTGCTTGGCACATACTCATCTAACGCATATTGTACCATGGTTTTGAACTTTGTCCACTGATCCTCAACACTATCTGCACTTGAGACAAAACTTTTGTGTTGAGCCGTCAGGTACTCTGTAATCTGCTTTTTGTCACTTTTGCTAAACAGAAAAATCTTCCTACCTTTTTTTAATATTTCTATTTACGGCTGAAATCATCGACGCAGTAACTGCTTTATGATCGCTGATTCCCTGTTCTGCATTAACTGATTCAAATAGTTCGGGTCTGTTTGTCACCAGAAGGTCTAATATATTATCGCCACGAGTCGGTTTTCTGTTTAACTGCTCAAGGTAGTTTTCAGATAAAGCACTTAAAAATATTTCACTGGATTCTTTGTCCCTGCCACACGTTATGAACGTTTGAGTCTCCCAGTCTATATCCGGCAAATTAAAATCTCCACCCAGAACTATAACATGGTGGGGAAATCTACTCGAAATATTTTCCAAATTATTCTTCAGGTGCTGAGCCACAACAGCTGCTGAGCCCGGGGGCCTATAGAGACATCCAATTACCATGTCTGAGCCTGCTTTAACCGTGACCTTCACCCAAATCATTTCACAATTCGAATCTCCGTCAATTTCCTTCGATACTATTGCACTTCTTATCGCTATAAACACGCCTCCCCCTTCACTGTCCAGCCTATCTCTGCGGTATACATTCCAATCAGAGTTTAGGATTTCATTACTGTTTACGTCTGGTTTCAGCCAACTTTCTGTTCCTAGTACTATATGGGCGTTGTGACCGTTTATTAATGAGAGCAGTTCTGGGACCTTTCTATAGACGCTTCTGCAGTTTACTATTAGCACATTAATATTGTTATTCCTTGTTGCATTTTGCCTACTCCTGCCTTGCCGCGTCTCAGGAGGCGTCTTGTCGGCCTAGGGAGGGAATTCTCTAACCTAAAAAAACCCCATGTGCACTCCACACGTACTCCGCTACCCTCGTAGCCGCTTCCGGCGTGTAGTGCACGCCTGACCTATTCAGGGGGACCCTACATTTCTCCACCCGATAGCGGAGGTCGAGAAATTTGCACCCCAGCTCTCCGCAGAATCGTCTGCGCCTCTGGTTTAAGCCTTCCACTCGGCTCCAAACCAGAGGACCGCGATCGGTTCTCGGAACGATACTACAAATAGTTAGCTCTGATTCCACCCCGCGAGCGAGGCTTTCCACCTTCACCAACTCCGCCAACCGCCTGTACGAACTGAGGATGACCTCTGAACCCAGACGGCAAGAGTCATTGGTGCCGACATGAGCAACAATTTGCAGTCGGGTGCACCCAGTGCTCTCTATCGCCGCCGGTAGGGCCTCCTCCACATCTCGGATGAGACCCCCCCGGCAAGCAGACAGAGTGAACACTGGCCTTCTTCCCCGACCTTTCCGCTATTTCCCTAAGGGGCTCCATCACCCGCCTAACGTTGGAGCTCCCAATAACTAATAAACCCCTCCCCCCGTGTGCCTGCTCGGACCTTGCTGAAGGAGCAGCCACATGTCCACTCACAGGCAGAGCGGGCGATGCCACACGGCCAGCCTCCACATTGACCCTCCGCCTCGTGCGCCGCGAACGCCGCTGAACCCGCCACTCCCCTTGGGGAGAGGGTGGCCCAACCGCGCCCGGTACCCGCGAAGATGTCTCGACAGCAGGGACAGTGGGTGAAGCATCTAACACCTGGGGTGCACCATGCGACGCACCAGACTCCCCACTGCCGCTACACTCCGAGGCAGCAGCCTGAAGACGGCTGACCGCGGCCATCAACACGCTCAGCTGTTCGCGAAGAGTGGCCAGCTCCTCCTGCGTCCGTACACAGCAGCCACACATCCTAGCCATCCTAAGAAATCAATTTACTATAGAGTGTTAATCAGCTTTTAACTAGACTGCTAATTCACTAAAGGCGGTTGATTATTGACTAAACTGTGATTGCTAACCACTTCTTGTAGAAACAAGGAAAATAGCACTACCTGTCTCTGGACGGTATTGAAAACAAACACTAGCACTACGAGCACTATGGCTGACTAAAGGGACTCTCTGACTGTATTCGAAACACACACGAGATCTATGGAACACTTAATAGCACTCTACTATTAAAGCTTCCTAAAAGCAAAAACACGCAGAAGAAGAAGTGACAAGTAAGAAAAATACAGATAATACTTAAATTAAGGTAGCTCGCTGCACAGCACACGTGAAGCAGACGGCGGTTAGGGCGACACTGACACTACTGGCACTATGGCTGACTAAAGGGACTCTCTCTGACTGTATTCAAAACAAACACGAGATCTATGGAACACTTAATAGCACTCTACTATTCAAGCTTCCTAAAAGCAAAAACACGCAGAAGAAGAAGTGACAAGTAAGAAAAATACAGATAATACTTAAATTAAGGTAGCTCGCTGCACAGCAGACGTGAAGCAGACGGCGGTTAGGGCGACACTGACACTACTGGCACTATGGCTGACTAAAGGGACTCTCTCTGACTGTATTCAAAACAAACACGAGATCTATGGAACACTTAATAGCACTCTACTATTAAAGCTTCCTAAAAGCAAAAACACGCAGAAGAAGAAGTGACAAGTAAGAAAAATACAGATAATACTTAAATTAAGGTAGCTCGCTGCACAGCAGACGTGAAGCAGACGGCGGTTAGGGCGTGTTCAGGAACTGTTGCCATGACCTCTTCTTGCTCTCACAAATAATGCGGCGACACCTTGCCCTCGCCACCAGAAATACTGCAAGATTCTCAGCAGTCGGCCGAGACTTGAACCGACGCAGAGCCGCACACCTGGTCCTGATGGCAGAGTGGCAGTCGGCACTCCACCAAGGCACAGGTGGCCTCTTCCGGGGGCCCATGGACTGTGGAATGGATGCTGCAGCGGCGTGGTGGACCGTTTCGGTAATGTGATCCACCCACACCTCAACAGTCGCACAGTGTTCGAATTGGGCTAACTGGCTATAAAGTGTCCAGTCAGCTCCACTGAACACCCATCGTGGTGGTCTCCTTTTGGGGTCCACGCCATCTGGCAGGTGAATCCAGGAATCCAGCTGGGGAAATGATCACTGCCATACAAGTCAGCGACCACTTCCCAGTGAGCACTGGCGGCAAGAGCTGGAGAGCAAAGCGAGAGATCAATGGCAGAGAACGACCCAGTCGCTGTGCAGAAATGAGTACTCTGTCCTCCATTGAGCAAGTAGGCACAGGATGACAGGAGAAGCCTCTCAATTGCTCTACCCCTGGGGCAGGTAATTGGAGAGCCCCAAAGCACATTGTGTGCATTAAAATCACCACAAATAATGAATGGTTGGGGGAGCTGTGTAAGATCGTCGGTGAGGACCACGTCATCAAGTGCCTCATGTGGGGGCAAGTAAGGTGAACAGACAGTCAATGGTTGACGTACTTGCACAGACACAGCGACAGCCTGTAAAGTCGTCATAAGCGAGAGAGGCGAGGAGTGGTAGTCCGTCCTGACGAATATACCTACACCTCCTCTAGCTCTCTCTCCACGCAGGTCGTCCTTTTTGTGGAGCGTATAGCCTCGCAGCTCAGGGGAGTATGAGGGATGGAAATAAGTCTCCTGGAGACAGAGACACAGTGGTCTACCCTGAGAGAGTAGACGAAGTTCCTCCACATGCGTCCTGAACCCTTGCAAGTTCCACTGAAGTATGGGAGCCATCTATGTTGGGGGTAGCACCTTCATCCTGTCTCTCCGACGGGGCGGGGAGACCACAGCAGGTGGAGGGGCAGGTGTGGGGTGAGCTGATTGCCCCACACATACGTCGTATTCCATCAACTCTGGTGAAGAGTCAGATGAAGCCTCACGTAAAACAACAGCCACATGGTCATACGGTTTACCAGGGGATTTGACCCGGTGTTACTGCAGTACAGGAGCTTTTTGTGATTTGGTGGGCTTTGGGGGAGCTGATGTGGGAGTGGTAATTGGCGCACTGAGCTTGGGAACAGCCTCAGCTGTTGGAGGCGAGAGGCGCTGGCCCAAGTTCGCAACTATACCCTTGTCTGCCATTCGAGAAGGGGATACCGGCTCTGAAACACTGGCTGTGTTGCAAGTGCACTGACAGCTGCAGGTGTTAGTGCCAACACTCACCACCTCGGTCTGCGTTGAGGCATCGACTTTTGCAGTAGGCTTCTGAACCAGGGATGCGAAAGATGTAGCAATTTTGGGAGGTTGCAGTCCCTACTCCAAACAGGGTGGTTCCCAGAGCAATTAATACATTTAGCCGGAGACGAGCAACCAACACCTTCAGGAGCAGCCTTACCACAGTTGCCACAAGTCGCTTCGCCTTTACATCCTAATGTGGTATGCCCAAAACTCTGGCATTTAAAACAGCGCATTGGGGTCGGGAAATAAGGCCTCACACTAAGGCGAAGGAAGCCAGCTTTAACATGTTCAGGAAGTTTTGTGCTACTGAAGGTCAGAATAAAGGAGTCAGATTTGACAAGATTGCCATCAACCCTCTTCATGATGTGTTGGACATCAACGATACCTTCTGGAGCCCACTCACGTTGCAGTTCGGCCTTGGGAATATCAACTAGATCCTGGCATGTCACAACACCTTTGCTGTAGTTCAAGGTGCTGTGCAATTCAGTGTCTATGGTGTACTCTCCAAGACATTTAGCAGATTGGAGGTTAGTTGCTTGCTGGGAAGTGGAAGTTTCCACTAGCAAGGTCCCATTACGTAAGCGCTTCACCGATTTCAAGGACCCACAGATGCCCTCCAATCCCTTTTGTATATAGAAGGGCGAAACCTTCTCGAAACTACCCTCCTTCCGTTTCACAATGAGAAACACATTCTGAGCACCAGAATGCATCCAGTTACTAAAGACTGCACTTGTCAAAGATGTGCTGCAGTCAGGGGGACTGACTGCACGAGCCCTCTTCAGAGACTGGGTGTTAGAACCCTCCAGCGGCCCACCCATTCCGCTGGGAGGAGGAAAAGAGGAGTTTGAAGAATCCATCTCGGTCCCACGAGCAGCTAGGGAACTAGAAGTCCACCTAGACAGAGCCCCGCGTGCCTAGGTAAGCCTTATACAACTGAGGTGCGGCAGGTTCCCCAGAGGTTGCCCGCTAATGACTGTTCCACCTCAACAGCCATGCATGTCATCGGCGCGCAGCACACCTTGAGATTGAGGGGTTGTTTATAGAGGTTTATTCCATCCTCGCGATCCGGGCGGCCAAGCCAAGATCCCCACTCCCGGAGACACACAACATTCGACCGCCGCGCCGCACGGTGGTCGTTGAAGCATGCCCAGAGCTTACGGTGACAGGGGACTGGCGGCGCTTACCAATCCCCAGCTCAGGAACCCCGGGGTCGCCAAGCCCGTACCCAGCAAATGAATGCTGAGCCCCTGAGGGCTGTTAAGGAGACAGGTAACTCCTGTTGCTTCTGATGTTGTTGGTGTGTTTCTGTTATTGGTGTTTCTTTTCTCCTTTGGCTCACTTCATTAGACACTACAACTGGTTCTCTTACTTCCTCATTTATTTCCACAGGACAGGCTGGAACTGCTTAATACTGTATATCTACTGTCAATCTCTGAGAGGTCTTTCTTTTGTTCCGTTTCTGAGGTTTGGGATATGTCACTGCACTTTGTATGAAACCGCTTAGCATTTTGTCGAACTGTTGTAATTTCCTGAGATAGAGGAATGGCAGTTCAACTAGATGTGTGGTGAATTGTCTCCATAGTTGCCACGATTTTATTACAGATGGGTTTTTCCAATGGCCATGACTGGTGAAGAGATCATGGTGCATATCCCCTGTGTGGAGAAAGAATGTGTTCTGAAAGGCTTTGGTAATTTTATTGCACAGAATGTTGGCTTTCTCTATCTCTTTGTTTACACAGGAGAAATTTGGGACGTCATATCTGTGCAGAATACCTACCACTATCGTTGTTTGTTTTTCCAGTAACATTAGTTTTTTTTAGGTATCTTGTAGCTCCTTTAAGATCATATTTCTAAATGTCGTTTGCGCCTGCCATTTGAACTGGGCAACGTTTATTTTTGGAGCAGTTCTTGACGATTTCACACATCGGAGCTCCTGATTTAACGTAACTAGTGGCATTTACTCGATGATCAAATTTTAAGATGTTTGCGATTCCTCTGCCATGACTGTTGGAATATAAGCAGATTTCAGAGTTATTCGTCAGGTTATCACATAGTGTTGGATTGTCACTACTAATTGCTTTCGTCTTGTTTAATGCATGTGGCATGAATAAAGGTTTAATCGCTGCACCCAGTGACGGAAGTGATTGTTCTGTGTTGCTCTTGGGTTTATTATTTACCTCCAATACTAATTTTCCGTTCCGAATAAACCTTGAATTAGTTATATTTGGTGTCAAACTATCGTATTTGTTGATTGGCATCACATGACGGTTCGTCCATTTAGCAAGGGATATAAAGTTTTTGTTTTACGAACTGATCTGAGACGAATCATTTGTTGACTTCACAGGAGTTTGAGTAATATTCCTTACCGAATCTTCAAGCATGTTTTTGTTGTATGTTTTTCAGCGTTTTTCCTATTGTCAGCTCATCCAATTGCACATATCTGGTACTTGTCGTTCGAAAAATCTACTGGTAAAACAACGATCTGAAAGTTGTATTTAATTGGAAGATGTCTTCATAGTCTTCTTGCAAAAGGTCAAATGAGGAACTGAAACTGAGAATTATATTCCATTTTTTTAGAATTTTGAACTTTATGAAGCGCAGTTGTTTTGGTATTCTACAAGGATAAAGAACACACGTAAATGAAAAGCTTATGCCCTACAATTACAATTATAACAAAAATAAATTTTGTGAAATACTTGCAGCCAGACCACTCTCGAGGCCGCCCGCCAGACTTGCTTACAAGGCAGTGACTTGCCGGCAACGATCATAGCCAGGCGACGGTTTCGTCTTTCGTGTATGAACTTTGGCACTTTGACAGTGTTGTGATGAAAGAATTGTTTACAAACCGGTATTATGTAATTGGATAAATGTTAGACCATGCTAAATAAATGCGTTCGAAAATTAAAACATGGGAAGGTGAGGTTCTCATTTACTTGCCCTTCTTTTCTATACGTAAATCTGTTCACATTTATTTTCCCGCATCTAATGAAGGGGAATGATTATCATTCTTTTTGTGCTAAAACTCCCTGCATTTAAAGCAGTGTACGTACTACATGGATTAAAATGTACAACAACCTGTTTCATTTCACATACGAAAATAAATCAGCAAGCTTTTAACTGACGACGAGTTTTATTTTTCCCTTCTTCCTTGTTTTGTATAACTTCATAAATATGTGAAGTTAAATGGCGTTAAATATAGTACTCCCACAGCGATGCAATGTTTGTGCAAGTGGATATAAACATGAACTTTACTAACATTATTATTTATACGATTTTTCAGGAGTAGAGAACAATCATTTGTACTTTGATTTTTGTTTCAGACATAAGCTGTGGAGAGCACAAGCCAAAAAGATGAGAAGAAAACGAATACGGCAAAGAATAGCACAGGAGAGGGATGCTTTGCTACAGAAAGGTTGATAGCCGGTTGTTTTAAATTTTTGCTGTTCCTAAAACTGCTGAGGCTACATGAAGCACTTCTAGGTTCACAATTATGCTGCTTCCCTGATGTATTTGTCACTTAACACGAGTGTTAAAGTGAGCTCCTGTTCTCAAGATTTCAGATATTCTCTTCAAATATTTTCCACCACTTGAACAAATCAGCTTTCAAATTTCTGCTTTTCCACTTGCTGTATAACAGAATTAACACTTACAACTTTCGCAAAGTTAGATTTTTACCTCTGTGCTCTTTTTATTTATATTTATTTTTTGTGTGTAGCCACAGCTGGCGAAAACTGTTATTTATTTCATAATTTATTCTGTCTAACCTTTTCTCCCTTTAATTGACACTGAATGCTTCTCATCATCCTTATTGTCATCATCTTTTTGACCTGCCCTGGTCCTAGTAATATTGTTACAATCTTAATTTGAAGTTTTCCTTTCAACTCATCATGGGATGTTTCAAAATGCTTCTGCTGCAGGACTAGGTATAATCACAACTGTTTTTTACTGATGTATGTGTACTACAATATTGTTTGCATTTAAAGTTCTTGTAAGCTTTCATTTGTTTCTGTGTCCAGTTTTGTGTAGGTTGCAGTGCAGTACATAAACTTCTTATTGATCATTATTCTGTTCTCCTTCCGTGCTATCATAACGAAGCATAGCTTTTGACAAAGTGTTTGTTTACAAAATTTTGTTTCATTACTGTCTTAGTTATGGAAACATGATTCATTGTGTAAGTGCCAGACAGAGAGAGAGAGACGGAGAGAGGATAGAACTTGCAGGCTTTCTAAGCAGTGAGCATAAAATATTCAGCTCATACAATCAAGATGTAGTGCACAAATGGAGTAAACTTAAAACCATTATACAATGTGCTTTAGAGATGTATGATCTGAGCAAGATTGTGAGTTAAGGGAAAGAGCATCTATGGTTTAATAGATGTATTAGAAATTTGCTACAAAGCAGAGAGAGCTTAATCTACTATTCATGTGAAGCCAAACCCTACTTGACAAACGTAAGCTGAATAAAGCCACTTTGAGTGAAAGGAGAACAATGTGAGAATCATTTGTTGAATTTGAAAGAAAAATTCTGCCCAAATATCTTACAAAAACTCCTTAAAAGTTTTGGTTGTATGTAAAGTTGGTAACTGTAATGAAATAGTGTATTCACTCACTCGGTGACCGGGCTGACACTGAAACACATTGTGAAGGAGAGGGCGAAATACTAAATACAGACTTTCAAAATTATTTCATTGTGGAAGACCATAATATAGTTCTGCTTTTCAATCATTGTGGGAGTGGCGAGACGGTAGATATTGCGGAAAGCAATTATCGAATAGAAAATCAGCTAAAATTGCTTATCATTGGAAAGGACGGGATGAGATACATGTGATGTCAGGAGATACAGAACAACTTCCGCCTTTTCTAGCAATATTTTCTTGTAGGTTGCTGGACAAACAAAGGAAAGCACATGTCATTGCCAAGTTTAAAAATGATTGCTGAATTGAGGCACATAATTATAGGCCTATACTCCTGACGCCAGTCTGTCGTAGAATTATGAAACGTGTTTTATGCTCTTGCATCATAATGTTTTTGGAGAACGAACATATTGTACCTTACTCCATTCATCTGTCAAACGCTGAGTAACATAGACAAAGGCTCCCAGGCTCATTGTGTTCTGTGACTTCCGGAAGGCATTCAGTGCAGCAGACAACACAAATGTTCATTAACAGTTGTCGGCTTTGACCAGTGTCATAATGTTAATGGCTGCAGTAACATCACTTTTTGATGACTATTTACGCAGTTTGATGTTAGTTGGTGAAGCCAGAGATTGTAGAAGCAAACAACCTGGTTGTGGTGTCAGACTGCTAAATAGCTTAGCCCACTGTCTAGGTTGGTTGGGAGGGTGACTGTTTGAGAGTTGGTGAAGCTAACAAACGTGGAGTGGGGGGGGGGGGGGGGGAGAAGCAGGATTAAGCAAAAAACCTGGTTGTTGTGGCACACTGATATGTAGCCTAGCCAGTTTCAAAAAACTCCCTGCTGATATCGCCTTATAGTTGCCATATTGTTTATAATGTTTGAAGCATGTTTACATCATCAGTAGTTATAGCTGATGACTAGTACTGAATGTTCCTCTTTGTCCCGATACAGTTCCACACTACCTTATAATGAATAAAATATGCGGATACTGAGTATCGGACCAGATTTGTGATTGGATTCAAGACTTCTTTGTAGAAAGAACTCAACATATTGTTCTTAATCGAGGAATCAGCTGTAAAATTGATTTCTGGAGTACCACAAGGGAATGAGCTTTAGAGGAATGTTACTGTTTACACTTTATTTGAATGATGAGGTGGATAGATTTGGAATTTACATTAGGCTACGTACAGATGATGATGTTGTGTTTTGGAAAGCTGCAATGCCAGAAAATTGAAGCAAAGTAAAGGAAGATGGGCAGATGATCACCATGTGGTGCGTGTACTAGCAGTTGGCCCTTAAAGTAAAAATGTAACAAATTGTACATAAATAGGTGAAGAGACTGACTGCCGTTCGAGTACTGTTATTTGTGACGACTGGAAATGATAACTGTCACAGAATTCCTAGGAATAACTGTCTGGAGTGTCTTAAAGTGGAATAACCACATAAAAATAATACTATCAAAAGCAGATGCTAGGCTGAGATTCATTCACATAACCTTAAATAAAAGTAATTCATCCACAAAAGAAGTGGTTTATTAATCACTTGTTCTGTGGATCTACATCTACATGACTACTCTGCAATTCACATTTAAGTGCTTGGCAGAGGGTTCATTGAACCACAATCATACTATCTCTCTACTATTCCACTCCCTAACAGCGCACAGGAAAAACGAACACCTAAACCTTTCTGTTTGAGCTCTGATTTCTCTTATTTTATTTTGATGATCATTCCTATCTATGTAGGTTGGGCTCAACAAAATATTTTCACATTCGGAAGAGAAAGTTGGTGACTGAAATTTCGTAAAAAGATCTCGCCGCGATGAAAAACGTCTTTGTTTTAATGACTTCCATCCCAATTCGCATGTCGTATCTGCCACACTCTCTCCCCTATTACGTAATAATACAAAACGAGCTGGCCTTTTTTTGCACCCTTTCGATGTCCTCCGTCAATCCCACCTGGTAAGGATCCCACACCACGCAGCAATATTCTATCAGAGGACGAACGAGTGTAGTGTAAGCTGTCTCTTTAGTGGACTTGTTGCATCTTCTAAGTGTTCTGCCAATGAAACGCAACCTTTGGCTCGCCTTCCCCACAATATTATCTATGTGGTCTTTCCAACTGAAGTTGTTCGTAATTTTAACACCCAGGTACTTAGTTGAATTGAAAGCCTTGAGAATTGTACTATTTATCGAGTAATCGAATTCCAACGGGTTTCTTTTGGAACTCATGTGGATCACCTCACACTTTTCGTTATTTAGTGTCAACTGCCACCTGCCACACCATACAGCAATCTTTTCTAAATTGCTTTGCAACTGATACTGGTCTTCGGTTGACCTTACTAGACGGTAAATTACAGCATCATCTGCGAACAACCTAAGAGAACTGCTCAGATTGTCACCCAGGTCATTTATATAGATCAGGAACAGCAGAGGTCCCAGGACGCTTCCCTGGGGAACACCTGATATCACTTCAGTTTTACTCGATGATTTGCCGTCTATTACTACGAACTGCGACCTTCCTGACAGGAAATCGTGAATCCAGTTGCACAACTGAGACGATACCCCGTAGGATCGCAGCTTGATTATAAGTCGCTTGTGAGGAACGGTGTCAAAAGCTTTCCGGAAATCTATAAATGCGGAATCAACTTGAGATCCCCTGTTGATAGCGGCCATTACTTCGTGCGAATAAAGAGCTAGCTGTGTGGCACAAGAACGATGTTTTCTGAAGCCATGCTGATTACGTATCAATAGATTGTACCCTTCGAGGTGATTCATAATGTTTGAATACAGTATATGCTCCAAAACCTTACTGCAAACCGACGTTGGATTCTTCATTATAGCTCACAATTCAACCTAAGTTGAATCAATCAAAGCGATAGAAAAAATCCAATGAAGAGTGGGACATTGAATCACAAGATCATTTAGTCTATATGAGAACCTTACCAGGAAGGGGAAATGAGAAAAGATAGTCATACCAGAAATGCCCTCTGCTTGCAGTTTCAGATCTAGAGGAAGACAAGGAGACTGTACCTACAGTAGCATCACTTTTAGTAAAGCATTGCCGTGTTCAAACCAACTTTCTGGTTGAGGAAACCTTCATTTAAACTCCTTAAATATTAAACATATGTACAGCTTCCAGAAATGGTAATTCGAAACCAAGATTTAAGTTCTTTCACCCTTTTCGAGATGATATTTATACTGATTTTGCTTTTTGTGGAGTCTTTGCAACATATCAAAATTTTTGATTATTCCCATGGAATAATTACCTGAAATATTTTTAAGATTATGACTAGATCTTTATAAATGGTCTTCTGTTGTTGCTACTAACGTTAAAAACTATTAAAAAAAAAAAACAGTCCTCCTAAATGTAGATTTTACGAATGTAGGCTTGTTTTGTGATTTGAAATCTCTTGCTGTATTCATATATATGTTGTGAAGAAGGAGAACAGACCACATCCCAAATGTGATCTTGCATCAGTATTGTCAGCTACTTGTTGTAGTTCATTATGTCAAAGGCACTGTGTATTTCCCATCAAGATTTTCATTGCAAAGTGCCTGACACAGCATGATATTCCCTTCTGAAACCATTTTGTTCTTTACTCAAAATTTTGTGAGTGCTGCCCATTGCTCACTAAACAACTCTGTTGGGTAGTAGAATGAAAACTGCTCCAGATTAATGTCACACACCAGCACGACGGCCAAGAACAGATGAGCAGAGAGGGCTGTGAGATGATGTCAGCCAATAGTACACTGATAGGCCCTTCTTTAGGGTGACACTGAGACAGGAGCAGCGTCTGCATGAAGAGAATATAAGCGTCGTGCTGCCTGTCCGTGGCCCAAGTTGAAGTTGAGCCGACCCATGAATGCTACAGCATTGACTTAGAAAATATATTGATATACTGAAGAGCTTGCTTATGTTTGTCTGTCACCCCTTGCTTGCGACATGTCTATATCTCACAAAGTTAAGTGTTGTAATAATTTCCTTTTAATACAATTTACTTGAAATGTTATCAAGTGATCCGAGGAAGCAGCTTTCTTGGGCACCCTATATTAGATGAGTGGGCAGAACACAACAAAAACTAATTAATTTTTGATGTTTTGAAGCAATATAGAATTGATTTAATGTTTTGGAACTGATGTGGATAGCAAATTACACTAAGCTTAATCTTCCAAAATACTGTTTATTATAGGTCCTTTACTTGTCAATAAAGTCTTAATTATTCTTGAAGCGAAGATTTGTATTTTGTATTACTCTCCGCTTTATGTTTACACTCTTCTTGTCTTTTGTTGGTTTGTTTTTGTTATGACTTCAGGTAGTCACATCCTTGTTGCTCTTCCATGTTTTTTATTTCATATATACATCTTCAATTGGGTCACCCTTTCTGACATGTTCATATGTTTTACAACCCAACAAAGAACCCCCTACGTCCAAGTACCACCAGTTGTCTATCTGTTCTTCCCAGTTCCGTTTCATTTTCATGAGAGCTGTAATTACATCTGGCATCTCAGTTTATTCTGATAAATTTGTTTATTTCTTGTTTCTCCGTGTATTTCCCAGCATATCCTTCTCACTGCTTGCTGAGCAACCCCAAGTATGCTTAATGAGTGATTTATACTGTTACCAGTTGGAATTATATCTTGACAGCTTTATTTGTAGTATTCAGGAGGTTTCTGTATTTCCTAACATTACATTTTACTCATGACTTTTTACTTGAAATTTGCAGTTCCTTGATAACCTCTCAAGATGTGCCATCACATTACTTGAAATTAAGTTTATGATGTTCTATTTATTTAATCTTATAAATAATTTTTATGTCACACTCCTTTGCTCACATATTTCATGTATTTTTTTATCCATAAAGGTTATGCAAACAGTGCACATAATTTTCAGCTTCTCTTTCATTGGTAAACCTCACCACAAGAATTGATCTGTTTGTTCAATGTGTTCTATTGACACTATTGCGAAGGAACTTATTAAGAGCTGCGGAGTGCAGTAAGAGAAGGAAATATAAAAAACTAAGTCTGTTTTTTGGTTAACATGAGCAATTACTACTCTGCTACATTCTACTGATAAATAACCAGGACAGAAACTTGACAATACATTAACCTTCACAAATTTGAATAGTAATATCTGCTGCACTATATACTTTTTGCAGCCTCTACCATATGGATCACAGCTGTTGTGCAAGTTTGTGGAAATGTCCCACTGTTCAATTTTTGAGCCTACAGACTGATATTATTCAGTTTTCTTCATACTTACAGTATTTGCAGCTCAGTGCCTCGACATCAAAATCTTCTAAAGCAGTGTTATGAACTTCTAAAAAAACTCACAAAATTAATTTTATAATGATCTCTGAATGCTGGCACATTGAAGTCATGATTAACAAATATTGCATCATTTTTTTTTATAAAAATATCTTTCTGTTTTAATTACTATATAATACTTTTGGTATAAAAAAGAAAAACATCAAATCTGCACTAATAACAAAACTGTCAAACCATCTTGTCTATCTGTCTGAACACGCTAATCTCCATAACTACTAGACGAATTTTTGTGGGGTTCCACATGTAACTTGACGGTGGCATGGGGAGCAACAAATAGACTTTATTTACCCAAAACTAGAAAAAAAGGTTATTTTAATTTCAAGTTTTGTTTTTATGGGACTTCGGAATGAACAGGGGGCAAGCTAGGGTAGTCCATGCAGTTATGCAAAGCCACTGTGCTAGGATTGCGTAGTACTAGTGCATCTGCCTAGTAGTGAGCAGAAGACCTGGGCTCAAATCCTGGTTGTGGTACAAATTTTCATTTGTCACTTCAGTCTACGTGTATACAACATAGTTGTTTGAGATTTGAAAAGATCTCTGACATCATATAGTTGCATTTGATTAAAGCACATATTCCTTGGTTTCAGGCAATATCCCTGTTTCGGTCAGTGATGATATGATATTTGAATATAGTTGGAGAGCTGCTGCAGTGCTGTTCGAGTTTAGGGGGAATAGAAAGTGGACTGAGATGAGGGGGATGAGGAGGAGGAATGCTAGGGTAGTCTGTGGCCATTGTGTCAGGATGGCATGGTGGTTAGCACATCTGCCTTGTGAGCAGGAGACCTGGATTTGAATCCTGTTCTTGGTACAAATTTTCATTTATCGCTTCAGTTTGCATATATACATTATATATGTTTGAGACTTGAAAGCGTCTCTGGAACGACATAGTTTTATTTGATTATCCAAAACTGTCTGTTCAGCTTAGTGGTTTGGATGTTTAAGCATCAGAAAGTAAACCATATAACCAGTAGATGGCACTGTTAGTTTTGTACTACACCAAAGATTAGATTAGATTTGATTAGATGAATACTTGTTCCATAGATCATGAATACGACACTTCGTAATGATGTGGAACGTGTCAGGTTAATGAAAGATGTCTGTACAAGATATTACATTACGCAAAATATTGCACGACACTAATGCTTAAGTTAGCTTTTTTTCCCTCCCTTAATTTATATCTAATTCAGCCAATGAGTAGAAGGAGTTGTCATCCAGAAATTCTTTTAATTTATTTTTAAATATTGGTTGACTATCTGTCAGGCTTTTGATGCTGTTTGGTAGGTGACCAAAGACTTTTGTGGCAGCATAATTTCCCCCTTCTGTGCCAAAGTCAGATTTAACCCTGCATAGTGAAGATCATCCTTTCTCCTGGTGTAATAGCTATGCACACTGCTATTACTTTTGAACTGGGCTGGATTATTAACAACAAATTTCATAAGTGAATATATATACTGTGAGGTTACTGTGAGGATCCCTAGATCCTTAAATAGATGTCTGCAGGATGACCGTGGGTGGGCTCCAGCAATTATTCTGATTACACGGTTTTGAGCAATGAATGCTTTTCTACTCAACAATGAATTACCCCAGAATATGATACCATACAAAAGCAGTGAATGAAAGTAGGCATAGTAAGCTAATTTACTGAGATTCTTATCACCAAAATTTGCAATAACCCTAATAGCATACGTAGCCGAACTCAGACGTTTCAGCAGACCATCAATGTGTTACTTCCAGTTTAACCTCTCATCAATGGACACACCTAAAAATTTTGAAAATTCTACCTTAGCTACAGACTTCTGTTCAAAGTCTATATTTATTACTGGAGTTGTGCCATTTACTGTACGGAACTGTATATACTGTGTTTTATCAAAATTTAAAGAGAGTCCGTTTGCTGAGAACCACTTAATAATTTTGTGAAAAACATCATTTACAATTACATCACTTAGTTCTTGGTTTTTGGATGTTATTACTATACTTGTATCATTAACAACAAGAACTAACTTTGCATCTTCATCAATATGGAATGGTAAGTCATTAATGTATATCAAGAACAGTAAAGGACCTAAGACCGAACGCTGTGGGATCCCATACTTGATAGCCCCCCCAGTTTGAGGAATCAGCTGTTGTATTAACATTACATGAACCACTTATTTCAACTTTCTGCATTCTTCCAGTTAAGTATGAATTTAACCATTTGTGCACTGCCCCCCTCAAACCATAATGATTTAGCTTATCTAAAAGAATTCCATGATTTACACAGTCAAATGCCTTTGAGAGATCACAAAAAATACCAATGGGTGAGGTCCGGTTATTCAGAGCATTTAATATTTGATCAGTGAAAGCGTATATAGCATTTCCTGTTGAAAAGCCTTTCTGAAAACCAAACTGACATTTTGTTAGTACTTTATTTTTACATATATGGGAGGCTACTCTTGAATACATTACTTTCTCAAAAATTTTTGATAGAGCTGTCAGAAGAGAGATTGGGCGATAGTTGTTGACATCCGACGTATCCCCATTTTTATGCAATGGTTTTACAATGGCATATTTCAGTCTATCGGGGAAAACACCCTGCTTCAAAGAGCTATTACATACGTGGCTGAGAATCCTACTTATCTGTGGGGAACAAGCTTTAAGTATCTTGCTGGAAATGCCATCAATTCCGTAAGAGATTTTACTTTTCAGTGAGTTTATTATTTTACTGATTTCAGAGGGAGAGGTTGGTGGAATTACAGCTGTTTCAAACTGTGCAGGTATCGCCTCTTCTATTAATAGCCTTGCCTCTTCTAGTGAAGATCTAGATCCTATTTTCTCCACAACATTTAAAAAATGATTATTCAAAATATTTTCAATTTCTGATTGTTTGTTAGTGCACTTGTCATTCAATTTTATTGCACTAAAGTCTTCCTGTGCTCTTGGTTGCCCTGTTTCCCTTTCAATAATATTCCAAATTGCTTTAATTTTATTATCAGAGTTACTGATCTCAGACATGATACACATGCTTCTGGACTTTTTAATAACTTTTCTTAGTACCGCACAATAGTTTTTATAATATTGAACAATTTCGGGGTCAGTACTCCCTCTTGCTGTTAGATACAGTTCTCTTTTACAGTTGCAAGATATTCTTATTCCTTTAGTTAGCCAAGGTTTTTTATATGTTTTCTTGGAATAATGTTTCACTGTTTTCTTGGGAAAACAATTTTCAAATACCCTTAAAAATGTATTGTGAAATAAGTTATATTTCAAGTTTGCATTGGGTTCCATATACACTTCATCCCAGTCTAGCTCCTTTAGGCTTTCCCTAAAGTTTGCAGTATTTAATTGTTAATTGGACGCACTGCTTTGAAATTCTGATTTGATATACTGCATGGAGCTATGCCATATACTGTAACTAGCTGTGCACCATGATCTGAAAGACCATTCTCAACAGGATAAGCATTTATGTCCTTAAACTTATCTTGGTCTATAAAAAAGTTATCTATCAATGTCCTGCTGTTCTTTGTTATCCGAGTAGGAAAATCAATGATGGAGCTCAAATTGAAAGAACTGAGTAATACTACAAGGTCATTCTTCCTATTACACTCTTTCAGGGAATCAACATTGAAATCCCCACAAATGATAATTTGCTTCCCCCTGTCTGACAGATAGCACAACAACCAAAGAACCAATAGGTGGTGCCGTTAGTCTTTTCAGCTCAGTGTAAAATGTATTTTTGGAAGTTTATGTCACAGACAGAGTTAAGCCCTGCAGTCTTATCTTTACGAATACAAACCAACAGTGAAATTGCTTGGGTAGGATATACAGATTTTCTGATTTCACTTTGTGTATTAAAACTTAAAGACATTCCTTTGTTTCTTTCATTGTGTTTTATTTATGTTCTTTGCTGAAAAAATCAATTTACTAAGTTTTCTTTGTGATTTGTGTACCTACTCATTACATTCTGATTTCATTTTGTTCATGAATAAAAATACCTTGAAAACTGTTGAGGCTTTCTGAATACACCAGAACTCCTGAAAGACTGAAAACTGTGTGATCTTAAGAATCCAGTGAATGTCATGATGGGAGACTAGCTACAGATCGAGAATGTCAGGCTTTAAGTCGCTCTTTGAAAACTCCTCTCAAAGAGGTGCAATAAAACTCTTATTGAGCGTCATGCATTATCTCTTTTCTCATTTATCAGAACCTATCACTCATAGAGGCTTAAATTTCCTTCTCTCCAATGTAACACCACACAAGAGAAAAATTTTGACAGGAAGTGGCAGAGGTGAGCGAATTTTTGTACACTAAGTCTTGATTAATCCTAACAGTTTATAATTTTAACATGTTCAGTTCCAGGTGAGCTTATGTTATGCCACAACAATAAGCAAACTAAAGACCAGACACTGCAAACTGTACATGACTCACCCATATTAATAAAGCAAACGAGCCCTTCCTTTTTGTCCCCAATCATACTACTTCAAATATTGTATACAAAGAAGCTTTATAAATCAAAAATAAATTCCAGGCATACAGTCTCAAACACAGCTTTAAGTAAATAGTTGTGCTATGCCAGGTTTCTTACCTAGTAGACAGTAAGTACTTTTTTATTTCAAGAGATTGAACAACATTTTTGTAACAAATTTTAATTTGTAGTGAATACTCAGATTTGTGAGAGTACACACCACTGACAGAAAAAAGTCAGAAGTGCAGATTTTGAGAGGCGGTATGATGAATTTTTCTTTACCAGCACAAATGCTGTATTCACACTTTTTAAATGTGCAGACAGATCAAACACTATGACTACGAAGTCTTTCGGGACTGAGTGCTTGCATAAAAAGTTCTCGGTTTACTTGCCGTGTCATATTTGGATCAAATTTCAAGCTTTCGATGACTACCTCCATCATCTTCATCAGTTTTACCCCTGACAAAGATAGTCATCGAAAGCTTGGGATTTTATCCAAATTTGACACGGCAAGTAAACCGAGAACTTTTTAACCAAGTTCAAACACTACTTTTACTTACTTCAGGTTATTGCTTGGCTATACATTCTCATACTGGATTGCAACGTTATGCACATATCTTTTTCAGCTTCTTTATGACCTTTAGAGGAGGTCATGTCGTAAGGTTGTCTTCTTTGAACGTTCCCTGGTATGTACGAGGGATATTCGGAAAGTAAGTTCTGATTGGTCAAGAAATGGAAACCACTGTGAAAATCTAATAAAGTTTTGCACATATGTGTTCAACAGTGTCTCTAGTATGCCTGTCGATTACATCACTTCCCTCTTTTCAGTTCTGAGCTCATGGTGAGCACATAAAGATGCATAGAAAATAGTGTCTCCCGCCAAGTATGAGGTTCTTGTGAGAGATTTCGTCTGATGTTATGCAGCCCACATTACAGAACTGTCATACGGTTCCTACTTCATGACAATTCTCGGTCGGGGCAATGAAAATGCTCCTGCAGTGTTTTTGATGGGAAGTGTTTGATCACCTACACTACAGCCCGTAATTGGCTCGCTCTGTGTTTCATCTCTGCTCACATTAACTACAGGCTGTGAAGACAACATTTTCGCACAGAAAATGAGCTACAGATGAGTGCAGAGAATTGGTGGGAAGCACAGGTGGCTGCCTTCTATGACGGGTATTAGAAAGTTGGTACAATGCTACGACAGATGTCTATGTTGTAATGGTGACTATGTAGAGCAGTGGCTGGAAGCTGTAGCTAACTGTAGCAGATAAAATATTTCTGATTTTTGATGTGATTTCCACGTTGCGATCAATCGGAACTTACTTTCTGAATAGCCTTAGTATGACCTGTGATGGTATAGTGGGGAGGGAAGGGGGTCTGAGGTCTGTGTGTGTGTGTGTGTATGTGTGTGTGTGTGTGTGTGTGTGAGAGAGAGAAGAGAGAGAGAGAGAGAGAGAGAGAGAGAGAGAGAGAGAGAGAGAGAGAGAGATTAGCTGTTTTATGATTCACAAAGGGACAAACCATTACATAGTACTTTGCCACATATGTGAAATGAAATTAGAACAAAATGAAGATGGAAAAGCAGAACATAAGAAAATAAAGTAACTGTGGAAAAGACAACAGCAACAAATCAAGGCTTATATGTTGGGTGAGACTTACATGTGCAAAATAATAGTTCACCATTCTATTAGACTTCATCTGCTGAAATAGCTGACTCATATTCGTCCAGGTAACAGTCAAATTCCTATCCAGCCATCCAGATTTAGATTTTCTGTGATTTTCCTTAACAAATCCCAAGATGGTTCCTTTGAAAAGGTATATGGAGAGTTTAAAATGCAGGATTGAATATAACTATGAGAAGGAAAGTTGCTTCTTACCATATAGCACAGATGCTGAGTCACAGATAGGTACAACAAAAAGACTCTCACAATTAAAGCTTTCGGCCATTGGACTTCGTCAACAATATTCTCTCTCTCTCTCTCTCTCTCTCTCTCTCTCTCTCTCTCTCTCTCTCTCTCTCTCTCTCGCAAACACATCCCACACACACAAATGCAGTCTCAGGCAACTGAAACCAAATCATTTCAGTTACATGAGACTGCTGTTGTGTGTGGTTTGCATTGGTGTGTGTGTGTGTGTGTGTGTGTGTGTGTGTGTGTGTGTGTGTGTGTGTGTGTGTTTGCATTTGCAGTATGTGTGTGTATTGTTGACAAAATCCATGGCCATAAGCTTTAATTATTGTGAGATTGTTATATGGACAGTTCCCTTCCCAAGTTTGAGCTTGTGCTCGATCTGCAATGACCTCATTGTTGATTGGGTGTTAAACCCTAATATTCCTTATGTGTTGATTATCATATTTCATCCTGCAAAATCCGTGAAATTGCTGGATCTGTAGTTACTTGACATAGTGCACATAAAACATGTTTAGTCTTGCATATGATCAAAGCATGATATTGTACAACACATGGCCTAAAATTTGCTGTTAGGGTACTGCCAACATTTCATGGCAGGAATTGTATGCTCGTGTTTAGCTTTCTGATAAGAGAACTTAATTGATTAACTTAATTATATAGTCTTTATACAACAGAAATCAAACAAAAAGAGAATTTAGCGATATTTGTGTAAAGAGTGAAAAATGCTGTAGTGGTGATAATTGCTTCAGTGGGTGTGCTTTGCATTGAAATAGCCTTAAATTTCATTGTATTGACATAACCAACCTAGCAATCAATTTCAGAGCAAGAAGAAAGAGAGAAATCCCCCAGATATCAGGCATGGAAAGCGTCTCAAGAAGAACTAGAAAAATTCCAGGAAGAGGAAGAAGCCCGTTTGCACCAAGAAAGGCACAAAAAGTGGGAAGAAGATGAAGCAATGGCACAAAAATTGTGGCAGGAAAGACAGGAACACCTTGCAAGAGTTAAAAAGGAGAAAGAACAGCAAGAGGTAACGTGATCTGCCAGCAAATATCTTAATTTATAGTTTATGTGAGATGAAAGATGGGTTTTGTGCTCCCTCTCATCTCTCCTCTCCTCTCTTCTCCTCTCCCAGGTCCTCTCTCACCCTCATCTCCATTACAGCAGTAAAGTAGTTCAACAAAAGCTTGAAACCTAGTGCAATTTTCATATGCTTAAGTGTACCTGGGTGTGCCACCCACTGTTCACCTACAATAATGTCATTCCTCATTTTTCTTGTTATCCAGGAATTTCTCTTATTGAAATACACTGTGTAATATTTTGAAGAAATGAATGCATTGCATTTATGAATTTGAGTAACATTGTGTTTAAGGTTTTATGCATTAAGTATATGATCTGGCCTAAATTTGTATTTGTTTGTGATAGGCGATTGCGGAAGGAAGGAAATATTTTTTATTTTTTATTTATTTATTTTTTTGTATTTGCATCCCTGATGGGAGTAGAAGCTATTGCACATTGTAACACACTCTTGAAATATTTCGTAACAAGAATGATGACAATGTTGTTCTTTTTTTGACCATTCACAGTTTTCACTTAACTCATAACGTCAAAAGCAATATAAGTCCGTTTATTTATGATTATGGGTACAGGACAGTCACGGAACCAGTAAACTGTGAATAACAGTAATAACACTCAATAACCATTCAAATTATCATAAAAATTATAACACGTATGACACTTAGTGCAGGGAGCACCAGTTAACCTTATGCATAAATAAATGTTACACATTTTACAAAAACAGCCAGAAGGACTCATTATTGTTCAGTTGCATGATTGGTGAACAGCCATTGGAAGCAGCAGTAACCATGGAATATCTAAGGAGTGTGCATCTAGAGTGTCCTAAAGCAGAACAATTATGTAACATTAGTTACATGAAACTCAGTTTCCAAAATGACATTCAGTGAATTAATCCTAGAGAAATGAAAGTTTTGGTGGATTAATCCTAGAGAAATGAAAGTTCTGGCTTACAAAACCTTTTCTAATCTATTCTTGAGTATTTTTTGTGAGATGAGGAACTAGAGGAGATAGAGAAGGTACAAAGAAGACCACATTTTGTCATATGTTTGTTTAGTAAACATAAAAGCATCATGGAGAAGCCCATCAAAATCCAATGGCACACACTAAGGGAGAGGTGCTAGTGCATCATGAAGAGATTTACTGCCAAGGTCTGAGAATGTCGATTCAAGGAAGAGTCATGAAGTATTGTTTCATACAACATTAATATTTCATAGGTGTGAGTTTGTTGAGTTTTTAACTCTTTTTTCCCCTCCGAGTCCCATCTAGTGACATTGTGCAAAATGGACATATCAGTTTGTCCAGTATAACCTCCTGCCTGCCAAAAAAATGTTATAAATTTCAGTGTTTCTAGCTGGACCTTCCAGAGCCTTTGTGCAAGCAGGTACTGCTGAGTGACCATTGAGAATGGATGCGTCAAATTGCATGGAGACTCTGCAGCTAGCATTCGTTTGTATTGGCCAGCCCACGGCCGCATCTTGCGAACACATTTCGCAGTTTGTAATATTATGGAATAAACATATTTTTATATAACAGGTTGTTTTCCATTTTATCTTTGGAGTGGAAATGAGGAGGGAACAATGAATCCTTGTGCACTATGTGCTCAAACTCAAATATACCAATGCAGGACCAGAGACCTGTAAGTGAATTGCATGCAAGATGAAATAGACATATTTGCTTCTTTAATGCATAAGATTAAAAGATAAAAGTGGACTTAATAGTCAAAATTAAACAATGGAAAATCCAGTTTGGAATAGCAAAAATATGAATTAGGATAGACTGCTAGTAATGACATAGCGGAGGCATCGTGTAGTAAACAATACATTTAAAAGTAGACTTTTGGATATGAATCAGTTAGTCTTTATGTTATAATCACAATATATATAATCAGCTTATCATAAAACAAGAACAACTTCGAAGGTATTAAAAGTTTTTATTTTTTTTAGCTCCTTATTCGGCAGGAGTGGGAAGAGCAGCAAAGAAAAGAACGTGAAGCTGAAGAGGCTGAAAGAAAACTTAAGGAAGAAAAACAGCGTAAACAGGTAAATTAGATTTCCATCAGTAGAAGTAAATAATTCAGTTTTGAAATATTCATATATATTCTGATCTTGCTATAACCATAAATAACTATTTACCAGGCTATAAGACAACCTCCTTTCTTTGGAGTGGTTTTGTTAGAAATTTTTATTTTTAACATATTTTAACAAATCAAAATTACAAATTGGTCTGCTATTATAAAGCATGTTAAGACCTGCCAAAAAAAAAAGAAAAAAAGCACTATCTCAGATAGTTTTTAGTTTAATGTCACTGGTAGCTGCTAAGATAATGTTGTTCTGGATCGTAACATAAGTACCATCCTCTTCACAACTCTAATCCACCACCTTGTACTTCCTGTAAATTCTGTGATGCAAGCAGTTGGAAAATTCCCTTTTATCTCTATTGCCTTCATTCAGATAATTTCTCAAGCAAACAAGAAGGTTTCACTGTGTGTGCCTTGCATGGGCTGCACAACCTGCTGCTCCAATTTATGAAACCTGCCATGATTTGCGGTGCTGAAAGTTTGACATCTAGAACCAGTAATCTTAACTTGTTTTTCATCTAACACCATCTACGAACATTAATTTCCATGATACCAAATTTTCTTCCTGCTGCATAGTCTTTTGTGATCTCTGCTTCATGAACCACAATTAACTGAAAATTAGTGTCATATTGCCGGCATGGACGATCTGTGAATTACAAAATCATAGATCCACATTCCTCAAGAGAGTCGCAGTTGTGATTTGCATCCATTATCATTGCAATTTACTGTTCTTACTGCATTGACAGTTTAAGCTAACTGAATAACAGCAATAAGTTATCCTTTCAGCTCATAAGTGTTGAAAGAGCTGAAATCAAACCAATGTGGGCTGAAAGTATGCTCCATCATGTGTTGCCAGTCTTGAAAATTGACGGTCCTGTCTAACGGTATCTGCTTTTGTTGTGCCACATTTTGAGTGTTCTGTGTGAAGATATATATATTGGAATTCATTTGTTTCTTGTAGAAATGTAAAGTATTGTTATGTATTTTTGTCCATTTAAAAAGTCTGTTCAATCCCAAACACATCTGAATTCAGGAAAACTGCAATTTAATCATGATACATGCTCATAAAAAAGCGTGGTATGATGGATGCATTCATGACAAAATTGGTGGCCAGCTCAATACAACACTCCCCACATTTAGCCAGAAAGATAACACTGCACCCAGTCCCACACTTATGAAATTGTCAAATAACATCTGCATGTAACCTCAACTACCAAAGCTTCCTGTACAGATGCAAGACATCCCTTACATAAGACTATTACATAACATAAAAACATTCAGTGAATGTAAGAAAACCTTGTGTTTTACAGATGACAGATTGGGGCTAAAGTCTTGTCTTGTAGTTGGTTAAATATAGTGTTCACGGTAAAGCAACAGTCTTTCTATTAATGATGAGCCCTGCATTACTCTCCTATATAACCCCTAATTCACTATACTTCCTGCAAACCTTGTTAGGTCTTAGTTTGGTGTTTTATGTTTTTTCCTAGTTTATTCTTTGTGTGAAAGCTAAAAAATATGACCAGGAGTGTATAAAACCAAGATATATGTACAAGATACAAAAACATACAAATTTAAGTGAAAGCAGCCTCTCCACATTTAGTGTGCATCTTCATGAAAATCAACGCACTTCATCTTCATTTCCTTGTGCTTTAGCTCCGCTTTGGCCCAGGGTCAGCATGGCTATTGGCCGGATGTAGCATGGTTAGTTTAACAGTTCATTGGATCCCCTCCCTGTCATCACCCTATTATGCCCTCTCCCCTCAGGACAGAATGTGTATACTCCATCTGTCTTCATACAGTGTTATTCATCTAAAAGTTAGCAAAAGTGTTCTAAATGTTTGATAATTGTGTGATGGAAGTGTGACTTAGGTACTGACCTGGTCCTAATGGGATGGGGGAAACCACCTAAAAACCACATCCATTCTGACAGGCACACTGACCCTTGTTGTTAACCTGCTGGGTGGATTCGATCCAGGGCTGGCGCACCTCCCCATTGTGGAAGCTCCACCTTAACATTCACTACTATCTGGCCAGGTTGACATTCTACAAGAGACATCTACGCTAGTCCTCCAATTGTCTTAGAGCTGAAAAAAGAAGTTACATGAACATCTTAGAGGAAATCAAAATCAACATGTTTGGCAAAAGATTCCATATAACATTTTAAACAAACAAACAGAACTTACAAGTAAAAAATTATTATTGAGAACTTTTGATACAATTTTTGTCAATGAGAAGTAATTCAGAACAGAAAACAATCCTAATTCTTCATATGATTTAAATGATTTCCATCAAAGTTGTAAATTAAATGATAAGCGATATCTCTATTACGTAAATTGATATTGTAACAGTCATGCACAAATATTACAAAAACAGTAGGTCATAATTGAAGAATAACATATAAGGCCCTATAACACAAGAAAAAATTATACATACAACCAAATAATACTAATAATAGCTCAATTGTATGTAGGTACCATTTGGGAATGACCCGTCAGTCAAAACTGGCAGTGGAAAATAAATACAACCGTATACATTCCATACATTTTTTTAAGGCTGCGAACAGCATACACAACTTGGTGTGCAAAAGAGCCTTGGATATCTTATATAGGAAGAAATGTATAATCATTAGGATATCCATAGTCTCTAAACAGATTCTGACCAGGGATCCTCCTTGCGGAAATAGGGTACACCACTATTGCGATCAACCACAGGGATTACTTGGCAGATGGTCTCCACTTTCAAGCCTAACTGCAAGGATTTCATGGCTGAAATTCAGTATGACCCTTAGCGTATTTCCTAATCCCTGGAAACTTCCTAGAACCATTAATGTGGTTCTGTCTTCCTTCTTTTATTTGTTTCCAAAAATTAATGACCCTAACACCACATTTTAGTTTGCTTAATAATCAATCATTGCCACCTAATTATCCACAGCTTAAATCAAACATAAATGTTAACACCCACCTCTTCCATGGCTTGTCTACAATTCTTATCCCATTATTACCTTGAGTTTTATCTGTCGCTGACAGTGCCACGTCCCTATGCATCAATATCTGCCATACTGATTGCAGTGCTAAAACTGTCTTCTACCATCATTATTATAATTCCAAACCTGCCATATCATTATGTATAAATACAACACACCATATCATCCCTCACACCTACACCTTTGCATGGAAGATATACAAACATATCTGTGACATGTTCATAGGCACTTGCTTACTACCCACATATGCAAATTTGTTTATGGACTCACTAGAAAGGTCTTTTTTAGCCACTCAAAAGCAAAAACCCATAGTTTTCTTCATTTTTAGGGTTCCACATCTCAGTTGGTAAAAATGGAATCCTCATCAGACCACTTTGTTGTCCTTCCGCCTCTCTGTCTGTATATCTCACTTTTAAACAAAACTTTTTCTCAGGAACAGATAGGTGTATCAAGCTAAAATTTGTCACTTACTAAGGTGTATGGTCCCTTGTCGGTGTAATAAATCTTAGCTTCGAAGTTAGTGCTTAAGGGATGTGACCATTTATATCACATTTTTTCTACATCTACATCTACATTTATACTCCACAAGCCACCCAACGGTGTGTGGCGGAGGGCACTTTATGTGCCACTGTCATTACCTCCCTTTCCTGTTCCAGTCGCGTATGGTTTGCGGGAAGAATGACTGTCTGAAAGCCTCCATGCGTGCTCTAATCTCACTAATTTTACATTCGTGATCTCCTCGGGAGGTATAAGTAGGGGGAAGCAATATGTTCGATACCTCATCCAGAAACGCACCCTCTCGAATCCTGGCGAGCAAGCTACACCGCGAGCGCCTCTCTTGCAGAGTCTGCCACTTGAGTTTGTTAAACATCTCCGTAACGCTATCACGGTTACCAAATAACCCTGTGACGAAACGCGCTGCTCTTCTTTGGATCTTCTCTATCTCCTCCGTCAACCCAATCTGGTACGGATCCCACACTGATGAGCAATAGTCAAGTATAGGTCGAACGAGTATTTTGTAAGCCACCTCCTTTGTTGATGGACTACATTTTCTAAGGACTCTCCCAATGAACCTCAACCTGGTACCCGCCTTACCAACAATTAATTTTACATTATCATTCCACTTCAAATCGTTCCGCACGCATACTCCCAGATATTTTACAGAAGGAACTGCTACCAGTGTTTGTTCCGCTATCATATAATCATACAATAAAGGATCCTTCTTTCTATGTATTCGCAATACATTACATTTGTCTATGTTAAGGGTCAGTTGCCACTCCCTGCACCAAGTGCCTACCCGCTGCAGATCTCCTGCATTTCGCTACAATTTTCTAATGTTGCACCTTCTCTGTATACTACAGCATCATCCTCGAAAAGCTGCATGGAACTTCCAACACTATCTACTAGGTCATTTATATATAATGGGAAAAGCAGTGGTCCCATAACACTCCCCTGTGGCACGCCAGAGGTTACTTTAATGTCTGTAGACGTCTCTCCGTTGATGACAACATGCTGTGTTCTGTTTGCTAAAAACTCTTCAATCCAACCACACAGCTGGTCTGATATTCCGTAGGCTCTTACTTTGTTTATCAGGCGACAGTGCGGAACTGTATCGAACGCCTTTCGGAAGTCAAGAAAAATAGCATCTACCTGGGAGCCTGTATCTAATATTTTCTGGGTCTCATGAACAAATAAAGCGAGTTGAGTCTCACACGATCGCTGTTTCCGGAATCCATGTTGATTCCTACAGAGTAGATTCTGGGTTTCCAAAAACGACATGATACTCGAGCAAAAAACATGTTCTAAAATTCTACAACAGATCGACGTCAGAGATATAGGTCTATAGTTTTGTGCATCTGCTCGGCAACCCTTATTGAAGACTGGGACTACCTGTGCTCTTTTCCAATCTTTTGGAACCTTCCATTCCTCTAGAGACTTGTGGTACACGGCTGTTAGAAGGGGGGCAAGTTCTTTCTCATACTCTGTGTAGAATCGAATTGGTATCCCGTCAGGTCCAGTGGACTTTCCTCTGTTGAGTGATTCAAGTTGCTTTTATATTCCTCGGACACTTATTTCGATGTCAGCCATTTTTTCATTTGTGCGAGGATTTAGAGAAGGAACTGCAGTGCGGTCTTCCTCTGTGAAACAGCTTTGGGAAAAGGTGTTTAGTATCTCAGCTTTACGCACGTCACCCTCTGTTTCAATGCCATCATCATCCCGGAGTGTCTGGATATGCTGTTTCGAGCCAGTTACTGATTTAACGTAAGACCAGAACTTCCTAGGATTTTCTGTCAAGTCGGTACATAGAATTTTACTTTCGAATTCACTGAACGCTTCACGCATAGCCCTCCTTACGCTAACTTTAACATCATTTAGCTTCTGTTTGTCTGAGAGGTTTTGGCTGCATTTAAACTTGGAGTGAAGCTCGCTTTGCTTTCTCAGTAGTTTCCTAATTTTTTTATTGTACCACGGTGGGTTTTTTCCGTCCTCACGGTTTTACTCAGCACGTACCTGTCTAAAATGCATTTTATGATTGCCTTGAACTTTTTCCATAAACACTCAACATTGTCAGTGTCTGAACAGAAATTTTCTTTTTGATCTGTTAGGTAGATACAAAGTCACTCATCAAAACCTATCATGTACTTCCTGTTGGTCTAAAATCACAAAATTTGACAAGAAGAAAGATTCCACTGTACAAATAAAGGGAAACATCCAAAAGTGTTAATTTATAATTATATTACACGAAAATAAATTGTCATATGTTAACCGACTGCCAGTCTGTCCCTCCATCAGCAAGACCCCTTTTTCTCAGAAATTAATCGATGTATCAACTTAATATTTGTCATATATGGAGGTCTATGGTTCTTTGGTGGTGTAAAAAAAGTTAAGCTTCTAACTCAATGAACTCAAAAGACACGGTCATTTAAGTCGTGTATTTTGGTACCCAGAAACTCACTCATTAAAACCTACATGGTACTTCCCGTTGACTTAGAAAAATGGAATTTGGCTAGGAGCAAGGTTTCAGAATACAAGTTAAGAACAAAAAATCTGAAAATTTTTAATTTGCACTAATACCACAGGAGAAAAATATTCCTTTGTCATCTATTATCCGACTTCAAACTCGAAATTAAAACATTCTCGAAAGCCTTGAAATCCCTGGGATCAATATTCTGCAAGTATCAAAGTTGATAACAAGCAAAAATGGTTGAGATCCTCAATTCCCGGAATGGATGTGTCTATATACACAATTAATTCTCTACGGGACCCTCAGTGTGAGAGTTGTACTCGCACCTGGCTTTTTTTTTTTTTTTTTTTTTTTTTTTTTTTTTTTTTTTTTTTTTTTTTCCATCATTATTTCTACCAGGGCAAAACAGATAATGCAGGTGTACACATTGCGCATTTTGGTTTCACAGCCTTTCAATTATTCCAGCCAGTCAGTGAAAATTGCGACTTGTTACATAAAGTAGTTCATGTGTCTGCTTATCATAAATTTACTCAACAAATATGGCTCTCTTCAGCTCCCCCTACAAATCCCTACAAATAAAAGACAAAGGGATTTATTTACGATGGACAGGGTCATACAGGAGGGTTCATCATCTTAGCCATTTTTCGAGGAGCATGTTATTGAAAGTAGCATATGTATACTCAGCCATCATACACTTCACTGTGCTTTGGGGACCAGGTATAGCCCTTGCTTTGCCTCAGGAAATTGTTTGTCAATAGAAGATACATTGGGCTGTTTACTGCCAAGCCTGCTGCAGCCACCACAGCATCTTGGGGATCAAGCCACGCTGATGTGTGGTGCACAGGACATGGTGAACACACTGTCAATCTTCCATTGAGAAACAATCTAAGGTAAACCAGGGTTCATACCTGGTCTGCAAAAGACATCCGTTAGTATGGTGGCCAAATATGCAGGGTCACAATCTGCATGTACTACAGAATTGTTGGTGAACAGTAGTATAGAAATTACCTCAGCCTCCATTGTATGCAAGCCAAAAGATCTGTCAGTTTGCAAATGATAATTTCTGAAGCACTAAAGGTATGGAATTTAGCAGGAGTTTGAGTTAAGTTTGCCCAAGAAGGACCAAGTGAGCGGTCACTGACAATACCATCTGAAACATTCTCATCAATGACAGTTAATGTGACAGTTCAGACATTAATAAGGTGTCCTCCAGTACCAGATGGCAATCACATGAATTGATTATACCATTTATACCAAAGGTCTCTTCATTAGTGAATAGGACTGCTTGACAAAAAGTCAAGAATGGTTGTGGCTTGTTGCAGAAAATATTGACAAGATGTCTTTCTGAAGGAGAAAAATATACTTGAGAGGTCGAAAATCGTGGTAAGTCACTGGATGTGATGTCGCTCATCAAATGCTGAAGCATATGTGGCACGTTTAGTCCTGATAGAAAAGAGTTCTGGTCACCCCATACTCAAATTGATGGTGATCTGGGTCACAGTAGACCATCAATCATCACATATGACTGTGAGTGCAATGTGTTGTTTGTTTGTCAGATACTTGTCGCCGTGTTCTGTGATGGGTTACTCATGTAGGTACAGTTCCTCAGTGGTATAGGAGATTCACAATTGACACTGTTGATCTCAATAACATGAATACATGTATAATTTCTGCTGTTATGTGACCATGCATTTTGCACCAATTATCACCCACATTCAAAGTCAATTAACTCATGGCGTACTAGCATGTTCATTACATGTCTGTCTATAACAGATTGTGTAAGATAACATGTCTACACTCACACCATACCTTGCATCTAGCTGCAGCATTCGTACTTCATACATTGCACATCTTCAAATTGGACATACATTCCTGAGATTTTTTGCCATTCATTTAACATTTGCAACAATTTTAGCACGTGTCACAGATGACAGGGATAGCAGTGGTTTTCACATAAAATACATAACCAGGCTCTGGACATACACCGAGGTGGTAGATCAGTTCCCTAAAGCCATTACTGGATTGTGCTATATGCCTTCTGCAAGCTGTCGTTCCATTTACGATGTACTGGTTTGAAATGGAAAATAATTTCGCAGAAATGCTGATAAAGGTATAGAAGTTATTAACTTTGAGTGATACACTCTGTGGGTATATTGTGCTTAGAAATTGTGCATTGTGTCCTAATATTTCCAGTTCACTTCACCGTCCCATGTTGTTTCAAATATCAATAGCCCTGCATGTAGTTCATGCAGCAGACATTGCACAACAAAAATTAGGCATAAGAGAAATATCAGAAAGTCATCTATCAAGCAAAATAAGTTTCTAGGTTAATATAAATCAACTTGGTTTTTTATGTGAGTATTCAGTCACAGCCACTTACAAATATTATAAACTTGTGGACTTTGTGTATTACTTTATAATTGTTGTTGGATGCTTTTCGGAGCAGTGGTAGTTCAACTGAATAATTTCCAATATCACATGCCTTTCTTTTTCTGTGACAAAAGTCTTGTGTGGAAAGAAGAGAAAGTTACATAGTAGTTTCAGTGTTGCAATTTTGTTCAGTTACTTTTTCACTATAATTAATGTAGAGCACTTGTTTGATTTACATATAACAGTTAATAGTGAACACAAAAAGTAATCACTTAAGATTTCATTTATTTAAGACATGGTCACTTGATATGTAAATAGAAAAAAGAAAAAAAAAGCAGAGGTGATTGCTGACACATTGCATGTGTTTTTTTTTTTCATTTGCATATATTCTTCCAGAAAAAGAAAGAAATTTTTTGTGCTCAGTGTGTTACATTGTTGTAAAATTAACCTCATGTTTCATTCATAATTAGTTGTGGAAGGTAAATTAATTTTTATTTCTCATTCTTATGTTTCAGGATGAATTGCTAAAGCAGATTGATGACTTCATAAATAAGGTGAGATGTGCTCCTTGTTTTTGTTGTTATACCAGTAACTTAAATAGTGTAATATTGCCTCCTCCTTTATGTTAGACCACTGAAAAAGTAGATGTCACCTCTCAGCACAATTTAATACATAAAAAAATAGAAGGTATTGAACTAATACACATACGCAAAAACCAAAGATTTACAAGCTTTCAGAACCTTGAATTTCTTCGCTTGCAGCAAAGGACTAGGGAAAGGTAAACATGCAGCAACTGTGATGCGTGTTGATACCTAGCTTGTTCTGTCCTGATAGGTGTTAGTTGATGTATGATCCAAAAGCGTCTCTGAATGATCTTTTAAATTTTTAAGTTTTTCACAGTCTCTGTTTCTCCAACAACACAGATTATATTAAGCACAAATTATTTATTGGTAAATCTCAGAAAGTAATAGTTCCTGACTCTTCTGGAAATACACAAAATGACAGCTTCTGTAGCTGGATACCTCGTGGACAACACAGTACTCTGGGAATGTGTTGAAAAACTCTTGCATTAGTGCATGAGAATACTGTTGATAGATTCAACTGGGCAGGCATTCAATTGTGAACCATGTGCTTGTGCATCCACATGCCTTTGATTTGTTCATAGATAAAACGACTGTCAGTTGAATTGTGAGCAAAGACAGTACTGAATTAAGTAGGCACTCAGGTA
This sequence comes from Schistocerca gregaria, assembly GCF_023897955.1. Lineage (NCBI taxonomy): Eukaryota > Metazoa > Arthropoda > Insecta > Orthoptera > Acrididae > Schistocerca > Schistocerca gregaria. Next base: position 409,552,347 of record NC_064923.1, read on the forward strand.
GTATGCCAGCCAAATGTTGACAGTAGGTAACAACAAAGTCCAAATTGCAGTCCAGGAGAAAACCATGTAAGGCAGGCACATTATCAATATGTACACTTGAGAGCTTGCTGTAAAAATTGGCTGAATGCAACAAGTAAGACCATGATGGTATGTGGCAGCCCTTGAATCAGCTGGAAGTGTGTTGCCATTTGACCTGGCACCAGCAGATGTGGCCTTCCGCAATGTGCATTGCAACATCACTGAATTTGTATATAATAATATTGACTGATCCATTGATATGTCTGCTGGGATTACCAGACTTTCCTCCTCCTTTTTATTAGTGAAAGGATTCTGGTTTTGAGAGCTTGAAGTAATGATGTGAATTAGAATTTGTAATTAATTATGTAAAATCCATTTTCTTTTCAGGGAGGAGAAATGCCACAAGCTATAAATGTGTCTACAGAAACCAATCCAGACAAACCTCTATGTCCATTCTTTTCTAAAACTGGTGCCTGCAGATTTGGTGACAGATGTTCCCGGTATGTGATTCTCTCTCTCTCTCTCTCTCTCTCTCTCTCTCTCTCTCTCTCTGTGTGTGTGTGTGTGTGTGTGTGTGTGTGTGTGTGTGTGTGTGTGTGTGTGTGTGTGTGTGTATGCATATGCATGCGCATATGCTTGCAGATGTATGTGCAAGCTTATTCATGGAAGCTCTCACATCAAATGTTTCTCAAGACCTGGATTTATCATAGCAAATCTTTACGTGTTTCTCTGGATTCATAATCCATATTGATGTGTTGTTCACTCCACTGTTTTGACGTATTTGTGTTATTTCATCTCTGTTGTACATTGTATATGTTGAATTTTGTTTGCAACTATTTGTTGCTATTCTGTACTATTTGATACAGTAGCTGGAGCTGACAGGCTAGGCTTTTCCTCTGAGTTCAACTTATTTCTGGGACATTTTTTGGATGTTGTATATATATATATATATTATTGATATGTACTTGGGTTGTCAGTTTTTGCAGGTTAGACAGGGTATCCTTTATGACTTATTCAAAATTTTACCTCACAATTTATAAGAAAAAAGAGATGTTTAAGATATCACCTATATGCAGTGTATTATGAACAATATATTGTTTTAATGTTGAAGAAATGTTGTAACTTTATTGTATTATTATTATTATTATTATTATTATTATTATTATTATTATTATTATTATTATTATCATCATCATCAGTGCTATATTTAGTGTGTGACCAATTACTGCTTCCGTAAGACATAGAGTGAGTATTTGTATTCTGAATTCTCTATTCGTGAATAAGAGCCCAGAGTTAGCTTTAAAATGATTGTCAATAGAAATCAGTTGTCAGTGTGCCTTAAGTAATCTACTGCATTTGTCGTGTAACATCACCCACTTGCATATATCGGTAGCAGAAAATGCTGTACTGCATAGAATATCTACATATGCAGTCGTGCATCCTCTGCATAACTGGAAATGATACCATATTCATGTGCTTATATTATCCAGTGTGCAGTCTGTTGCAAATCACTTTAAACATAGCATGTTGCAGTTCATTATTTCATAAATAATGAGTATGCCATTTCTTTTATCATAAAATTCAAATGACTAGGACAATTTTTTGGTATACATCAGATCCTGCAGTTCAGAAACAGGCAAGTATAGTGGGCCATTGCCAGATCGTGCTAGACACTTGACATCATGTGTGAATCCAAAGGCACCACAAGGTGTTTCAAGGTAACTAATGAAGTAAACAGATCTGGTCAGATATGAACCGGAGAAACTGGTGACTGCACCTCACTCACATTGTGTGTCACAGCATAGATCATGTGGAATTTCTTTGTAACATATATTTTTCCGTGGTAGCTGCAAAATAATGTATCTACATACTTTAACAATGTTTGAAATTTTTGCTGGGCCTTGATCCACATTACCGTCTGTTTATGTTGCTAAACATGATTCATTTTAGTTATTTTCAGTGCTGCATCAATTGCACCATAAGATTTCCGAGGTCTTCAGAATGAGATTTTCACTCTGCAGCAGTGTGTGCGCTGATATGAAACTTCCTGGCAGATTAAAACTGTGTGCCCAACCGACACTCGAACAGGGACCTTTGCCTTTCGCGGGCAAGTGCTCTACCATCTGAGCTACCAAAGCACGACTCATGCCCGGTCCTCACAGCTTTAATTCTGCCAGTATCTCGTCTCCTACTTTCCAGACTTTACAGAATCTCTGCTGCGAACCTTGCAGAACTAGCACTCCTGAAAGAATGGATACTGCGGAGACACAACTTAGCCACAGCCTGGGGGATGTTTCCAGAAATCTGCCAGGAAGTTTCATATTAGTGCACACTCCTCTGCAGAGTGAAAATCTCATTCTGGAAAAATCCCCCAGGCTGTGGCTAAGCCGTGTCTCTGCAGTATCCATTCTTTCAGGAGTGCTAGTTCTGCAAGGTTTGCAGCAGAGATTCTGTAAAGTTTGGAAGGTAGGAGACGAGATACTGGCAGAATTAAAGCTGTGAGGACCGGGCATGAGTTGTGCTTTGGTAGCTCAGATGGTAGAGCACTTGCCCGCGAAAGGCAAAGGTCCCCAGGTCTTGTTGAAGAGATTCTGCCACATCTTTGTATACTACATGTGTTGCGGATTGTCTTGCACAATTCAGAATTTCTTCTGAACCTCAGCATTTCTAATAATCATCTTGTAGCACCAATTTCTTGTTGTGTCAATATTGCATATTATATCTACTTTTACTTTATTTTTATGGTACCATTTCCATGGTAATGGAACAACTATTACTGTAAGTGCAGCTCTTCCTACAATTATTAAATTTATTTCAGTCAGTCTGCACCATTACTCTTTTTAAAATTTGATCAAATAGTTTTTCACTTTCTAAATACACAGAAGACCCAAAGAAACTGCCACAACATGACATGGCATGGACTTGACTAATGTCTGAAGTAGTGCTGGAGGGAACTGAAACCACGAATCCTGCAGGGCTGTCCATAAATCATTAAGAGTATGACGGTTTGGAGGTCTCTTCTGAACAGCATGTTGCAATGCATTCCAGACATGCTTAGCAGTGTTCATGTCTGGACAGTTTGACGTGCGAGGTGTCACATTGCTTGGCTGGAATTGCCCATGTACGTTGGAATGCACAGTGTACATAAATGGATGCAGATGATCAGACAGTGTGCTTACATACATGTCACGTGCCACAGTCATGTCTAGACATATCAGTGTATCACTCCAACTGCACATGCTCCATACCATTACAGAGCCTTCACCAGCTTGAATAGTTCCGTGCTGACATGCAGGATTCATGGATTCATGAGGTTGTCTCCATACTGGTACACATCCATCTGCTTGATACAATTTGAAACAAGACTCATCTGACCAGGCAACATGTTTCCAGTCATCGACAGTCCAATATCGGTGTTGATGGGCCCAGGCAAGGCATATAGCTTTGTGTCATGCAGCCATCAAGGATACACGAGTGAGCCTTAGGCTCCGAAAGCCCATACTGACGATGTTTCGTTGAATGCTTCACACGCTGACACTTGTTGATGGCCCAGCATTGAAATCTGCAGCAATTTGTGAAAAGGTTGCACTTCTATCACATTGACCAATTCTCTTTAGTTGTCATTGGTCCCATTCTTGCTGGATCTTTTTCCAGTCACAGAAATTCCGGAAATTTGATGTTTTACCAGACTCCTGATATTCGCTGTACACTTGTGAAACGGTCGTACGTGAAAATTCCCATTTCATTGCTACCTTGGAGATACTGTGTCCCATCACTTGTGCGCCACTATAACACCATATTCAAACTCACTTAAATCTTGATAACCTGTGACTGTAGCTGCAGTAACCAATCTAACAACTGCGCCAGACATTTATTGTCTTATTTAGGCGTTGTTGACCGCTGTGCCCTTTTCGGCTTGTTTACTTATCTCTGTATTTGAATACGCATACCTATACCTGCTTTTTTGGAACTTCAGTGTAGTTTGTTACAAATCCAATTACTCATAAACAATTTCACTTTCTTCCACATATGCTCCATTGCATCTATATTGGCAACAGAAAATATTCCACAGTGAGAAATGCTTCTGATGCCAACATATTTACATGGCAAAATTCTGTTCTATAAAGAATAGTATTATAATTTCTGTGTTATTGTCTTCCTGGTTGCCCCATTTGAGACCAGATTGTCATCGCTAAGACAGAATTTCTCAACATGATAATCCGTATCGTCGTAGTTTCTTTAATTTTCTGTGAGTGTAATACAATACTTTTGAAGTATTGGAATTCAGATTCAGTTTCTGTTGTAGATGGCTGGATGGTACTTGCACGGTTTAGTGTATGTTTCTTCCAACTTTTGGCCTCACAGCTCTTCACTCATACTCATTTTCATCTTCAGTAGCATCTTCCAACTGAACAGAAAGTGGCGATGTGTTCCAAGAATGCTGCACCACCCATTCTTTCGTTATATTATGCAGACAGTATTATTAATTTTTTGCCACATTGTCTCATGGTTAAAAATCTCCTTCATATCCATTGTTGCTGCCCAGTACTATCCACGCCAGCAGAGGACACACTGAGATTGTGGCTCCATTTGTGTCTGTTTCTGCCAGCATATCTATTTGTTTCTTTTCTTCTGATTCTGTAAGATATTACAAAGGACTCTGGCCCAATAGTTAGTGCATCAATATTGTTGGTGGGTTTATTGTTGTAATGCAAGCCTTGCCTGGTGAATGGGAAGAAATTGTAGTTTCACCTTCCTTTTTCAACATTATACCATTGTTGACAAATATAATTAAGAACTTATTTTTTATTTTTGTCTTTGGCCTCTTTTACTACAGGATTCTGGAAGTCATAATCATTTTCCATCTCCATTGTACACATTTGATGCTATGGATTTATTTGTCCAGTGGACATGTTTTTGATAACAATTTTAAAGTCTCAGTGTGACTCTAGTATCCGCCTGGATAACTGAGCGCATTAAAGCACCCACTTCAAGAACACAGGGAGGTGCACTGGCACTGGATTGAATCCTATCTGTGGACAGACAATGAGGGCAGTGTGCTGGCCAGCTTGTATGTCGTTTTGTAGGTGGTTTCCACTTCAACCGAAGTTAATAATGGATTGGTTCTCATATTCTGCCTCAGATACACTATTCATGAACACTTTTAAACACAGTGTCACATTTGATTGTGAAGTTCATTAGATGTAAACAGAAGACGTACACGGATTTCTCCACAATGGGGGAACTGGCAGTAGCTTTAGAATGCTTTTGGGAGTGATAACCCCATTGTAATAATACTGAATACAAAATTATGGTTGATTCTCTGTGAAACTGGTGAATTAGCATATCAGTCCCAAACCAGCAATGGTTGTATAAAGGGGAGTGGAAAGGAAGTAAGTGTGCCTCCGAACATATGCCTCTACACACAATATATGCGGTTATTTGGGACTGTATACTGACAGCTTCACTCTTCGGCACCATTCATGTACCTCTCAAGAACTGTTATAATTTGTTTGTGTGTTCTCTCTCACTTTGCAAGAATCATGTCATCTGCATATACCACCATATCTTTTATTCTTGTATTGTTTTGCATTTTTATGAGGAGTGGATATGGTGTCAAATCCCACATAACTGGGTCACATGTGGTTCCTCGCTAATAGCCCATGGAGGACCTTTTGGTACACATTTATCTGGATAATCCTTAAATAAGTTTCCTCAGTGACCTCCAACTTGTGCTAGTTATGCACAAATTGCAAATTAAACTTTCTGTTGTATCAACAAGAGCAGGCCATTAAATGTATTAACCTATAACAAATTCACATAATCCATGTAAAAGGTCATAATTTGGTCCCAAGTACAAATATCATATTTATAACATGAGAAGTCCATATCTTATAACTGAAGCAAAGGTGGAAAACTAAAGATTACAGAAGTTGTAACTCTTCAGGCTTTTCCGGCAAGATCTTGACATGTGGAATAATCGGGTCTACTGCCAGATGTTTGTGTGGCTCTGGCAAAATATTTCGGCCACGTAACTCATTGCCTTCTTCAGGTGCTACCTGAGACTGCTGTATTGGAGGATCTTGTCCAGTATTTATACCCAGAGGGCGCCGAGCGTGGACGACTGTCGAAGCAACAGGGAAGTGCCAACACCTCAGGAGCAGCACCAGGCAGGTACGGACCATGAATGGACTGCCCAATGTGGAACGGGCCTCAGAGAGCTGCCACGGCCACAGATGATGACCGAATTTGGTGCGGACGTCCGACGGAGCACCAGATAAGAGACAACACCTTACAAGCAGCACCAGGCGGGCGCGGATCATGAACAGAGCACCCAACGCGAGACGGGCCTCAGACAGCTGCCACAACTGCAGATGGTGGATGAGGCAGGCGCGGACGTCTGTCGGAGCACCAGGGAAGTGCCAACACCTCTGGAACAGCGCCAAGTGGGTGTGGACCACTAACGGAATGCCAAACGCGGGTCCAGCCCCAGACAGCTGCCACGAGCCGGGAGCACCAGGAAAGGGTCAAAACCTCAGCAATAGCAACAGGCGAGTGCGGACTGCGAACGGAACGTCCGACACAGGATGGGCCTCAGAGAGCTGCCACAGATGGCGACCAAGTCGGGCGCGGACGTCCGAGGGAGCACTGGGGACTGGGGAAGACACAACTCCTTACAAGCAGTGCCAGGTGGGTGCGGATGACAAACAGAGTGCCCAGCACCCTCTGGGCATAAATACTGGACAAGATCCTCCAATGTGGCAGTCTCAGGTAGCACCTGAAGAAGGCAACAAGTAACGTGGCCGAAATATTGTATCAGAGCGACACAAAAATCCGGCAGTAGACCCAGTTTTGGAAGTTGTTTGGAAAGACACACCAGAAATCCTACTCCGAATCAGAAATTTTATTGTATAGCTTTCTCAATAGTTGCACACACAAATTTACATGAGAATTTAAATTCCTGGAAATCTTGATGGAAAAAATACTATCATGACATGCTCACCATAAATTATGTTCTTATTTATAAACTGGTAGCTCTACTATTTTAAGTTGAATAAGTGCTGCTTACTAATTTCAAATATCATTTACTTTGAAAATGTTTTTTAAGACCTAGAAAGTGCTGCAATAGTTGAAGCATAACAATTTCTATCATATTTCAGACTGACAGGCCTTACAGCATTTCTCTTCTGGGTGTATTTTGGCATTAAAAGAGTGAGCAACATTAGTTTGACTCCAGTGCTGACCTTATGTCTCCAAAGAAGGAGAGTGCTTGATATATGAAAGTGTATCCATTTTGTGGATTATCGTTTCAGAATGGAAGATATATCCTTTACCAAATAAAATAAAAACATTTCTATTATCAGAATCAGTTATTTCGATTAGGTATAACTGTGTGAAAGAAGCATGAGAAATTTTTGGATTCTTATAATGTAAAGTCTTGAGCGATACAGGAAAATAGATGTATCAAAGTTTTTTCCTTGATGTTTCTCAGATTCAACTAAATTTGCATGTTAGCTCGTCTTGAACGTGGATCTCAAGGCAGGTGGAAGACTTGTACAACTTACTTTTAATACCATGACAGTTAATCTTATCTTATGTGTGCTATTATTAACTGCTTTTCCTTAGAAATCATCCAAGGCCAGGAATAAGCAAAGTTCTGTTGATTCCAAACTTTTACTCACATTTTGGAATGGATCAGTCAATGGCAGATGAATATGATACAGATGTTCTTTTGGAATATGAGGACAGTGAAACTTACCAGCACTTCAAGTAAGTGTTTATCAGGTTTGCAGAAACCTATGTGGATTTTTTCATTTTAAGCACATATTTACTAACACTTTATTCAACATTCATTATTATATTAATTCTGATATTTCAGAGATTTTTATGAAGATGTGCTGCCTGAATTTGAAACTTTTGGTCCAGTGGTGCAATTTAAAGTATGTTGCAACTTTGAGTCACACCTCAGAGGAAATGTTTACATAGAATATGCAAATATCAGACATGCTGTTGGAGCATTTCAGAAATTTCATGGTCGATGGTATGGTGGAAGACAGCTTAATGTGGAATTTACTTGTGTATCCTCTTGGAAATCAGCTCTTTGTGGTAAGCTGGATAAATGATACTAAATATATTGTGTACTATTCAATATTTCTTCATAGAGAAATTATGGTAACAATGCAAACAGTTTCTGCATGTAAATTATTCAAGTTCTTATCTATCAGTAATAAGTGATTTCATATGCAGAAGATTATTTTGATTTGTAATTTTTTGAAAAACACACACACACACACACACACACACACAGAGAGAGAGAGAGAGAGAGAGAGAGAGAGAGAGAGAGAGAGAGAGAGGGAGGGAGAGAGAGAGCTGCTTCAGCTTCTGTATCCTCTTCTGCCTCTTACGTCTCCTCTTAAAGGTGCAGTAATACTGAATTTAACTATTTCATTCTTTCTTGTTCATACCTCATTCTGTTGCTGCATGCATTTCTAATTGTTCAACAAAAGTAACCGTATTGACTGTATAGCAATACTTACTTTGAAAATGCACTATTTTCACTTCAACCACATAAATTGGGTAGTTGGACCATAGTTTTTTTTTTTTTTTTTTTTTTTTTTTGCAGCTCATCCTTTCAGACTTTGTATGATTTTCATTAGTGTAATAACTTGTAAAATATTCCAAAACCACTAGCAGTAAGATAGATACTGCCTACAGGAAAATTCAGGAGACCTGTGGAGAAAGCAGAACCACTTGTGTGAATATCAAGAGCTCAGATGGAAAACCACTTCTAAGCAAAGAAGGGAAGACAGAAAGGTGGAAGGAGTAGATAGAGGGTCTATACAATGGCAGTGAACTTGAGGGAATTATTGTGGAAATGGAAGAGGACATAGATGAAGATGGAATGGGAGATATGATACTGCTGAAGAATTTGACAGAGCACTGAAAGACCTATGTTGAAACAGGGCCCCGGGAGTAGACAACATTCCATTAGAACTACTGATAGCCTTGGGAGAGCCAGCCCTGACAAAACTCTTCCATCTAGTGAGTGTGATGTATGAGGCAGGTGAAATACCTTCGGACTTCAAGAAAAATATAATAATCCAATACCAAAGAAAGCAGGTGTTAACAGGTGTGAAAATTACCGAACTATCAGTTTAATAAGTCACGGCTGCAAAATACTAACACGAATTGTTTACAAACAGATGGAAAAACTGATAGAAGCCAACCTCGGAGAAGATTAGTGTGGATTCCTTAGAAATGTTGGAACACATAAGGCAATAGTGATCCTACAAATTATCTTAGAAGATAGAGTAAGGAAAGGCAAACCTACGTTTCTAGCATTTGTAGACTTAGAGAAAGCTTTTGACAATGTTGACTGGAATACTCTCTTCAAATTCTGAAGGTGGTAGGGGTCAAATACAGGGAGCAAAAGGCTATTTACAGTTTGTACAGAAATCAGAGGGCAGTTAGAGTCGAGGGGCATGAAAGGGAACAGTGGTTGGGAAGGGAGTGAGACAGGGTTGTAGCCTATCCTTGATGTTATTCAATCTGTATATTTAGCAAGCAGTAAAGGAAACAAAAGAAAAATTTGGATTAGGAATTAAAATCAATGGATAAGAAATAAAACCTGTGAGGTTTGCCGGAGATGTTATCATTCTGTCAGAGACAGCAAAGAATCTGGAAGAGCAATTGAACAGAATACACACTGTCTTGAAAGGAGGATGTAAGATGAACATCAGCGAAAGCAAATCGAGGATAATGGAATGTCCCATTGTCGCCAAATCAGGTGATACTGAGGGAATTAGATTAGGAAATGAGACACCTGAAGTATCAAATGAGTTTTGCTATTTGCGAAGCAAAATAACTGATGATGGCTGAAGTAGGGACGATATAAAATGTAGACTGGCAATGGCAAGGGAAGTGTTTCTGAAGAAGAGAAATTTGTTAACATCGGGTATAGATTTAAGTGTCAGGAAGTCGTTTCTGAAAGTATTTGTATGGCGTGTAGCCATGTATGGAAGTGAAACATGGTGATAAATAAAACTTCCTGGCAGATTAGAACTGTGTGCCCGACCGAGACTCGAACTCGGGACCTTTGCCTTTCGCGGGCAAGTGCTCTACCAACTGAGCTACCGAAGCACGACTCACGCCCAGTACTCACAGCTTTACTTCTGCCAGCATCCGTCTCCTACCTTCCAAACTTTACAGAAGCTCTTCTGCGAAACATGCAGAACTAGCATTCCTGAAAGAAAGGATACTGTGGAGACATGGCTTGGAAGGTAGGAGACGGATACTGGCAGAAGTAAAGCTGTGAGTACCGGGCGTGAGTCGTGCTTCGGTAGCTCAGTTGGTAGAGCACTTGCCCGCGAAAGGCAAAGCTCCCGAGTTCAAGTCTCGGTTGGGCACACAGTTTTAATCTGCCAGGAAGTTTCATATCAGCGCACACTCCGCTTCAGAGTGAAAATCTCATTCTGGATGGTGATAAAGTTTGGACAAGAAGAGAATAGAAGCTTTGGAAATGTGGTGCTACAGAAGAATGCTGAAGATTAGATGGGTAGGTCACATAACTAATGAGGAGCTACTGAACAGAATATGGGAGAAGAGAAATTTGTGGCATAACTTGACTAGAAGAAGGGATTGGTTGGTAGAACATATTCTGTGGGATCGCCAATTTAGTATTGTAGGGCAGCGTGGAGGGTAAAAATTGTAGAGGGAGACCAAGAGACGAATACACTAAGCAGATTCAGAAGGATGTACATTGCAGTAGTTATTTAGAGATGAAGAAGCTTGCACAGGATATAGTGGCATGGAGAGCTACATTAAACCAGTCTCTGGACTGAAGACAACAACAACAACAACAACAACAACAGTAAAATACTTTCCCATTTGAAACTTTGATACATTTATGTTTGATTTGGTGAAATTCACATTTCTATTGACCATATTCCCTAAAGTTTCACAGCTTATTTTTGTTAAGGAAAGAGATACGTACTTAACTTAAATATCATCTTAATTTTTTCATTCGCCTTTTTGTTATGATCAGAATTTAAAATTATTTATTAAGTAATAATATCACAGAAGATATAATTGTGACAAATTACGAAAAAAAACTGTATTGAATGCAAATAAAATTGTCATTAGCTTTAAGTTTGATTTGAATCTAATGCTTCATGAATCATAATAGAGAAGACACACCATTATCCTGCTGGAATATTGTAACCAGTTTATGTAGGCATTTGCAGGAAAGAATATGTTTTATTCTGAATTTTTGCTTGTGAGGTAACTTATAATTTTTCGTATTGACAGAGCTTTATTAAATACAAATTATTCAGATCAGTTCATATATTTGCTGCCTTCATAATGAATTCATAATCTCTTAGATCGGGGAATGCTCAGTCCCACACCTTCAAATCTGTCCTCCAGGGGGTAAGACCTGTTGATGTTTCCCTTTCTCACCATTGGAGGGAAGTTGATGAAAACAATGAGAGGGGTTATCTTGAGATAATTCCTGGTGATTATGTGTTGGCCCCTGCACAATCTGTATCCATTACTCTGCCAGTTTTGACAAGCTTAGTGATGAACTGACATTGGATTCTCTATCATGTTGTTGTTGTTGTTGTTGTTGTTGTCTTCAGTCCTGAGACTGGTTTGATGCAGCTCTCCATGCTACCCTATCCTGTGCCAGCTTCTTCATCTCCCAGTACTTACTGCAACCCACATCCTTCTGAATCTGCTTAGTGTATTCATCTCTTGGTCTCCCTCTATGATTTTTACCCTCCACACTGCCCTCCAATGCTAAATTAGTGATCCCTTGATGCCTCAGAACATGTTCTACTAACCGGTCCCTTCTTTTTGTCAAGTTTTGCCACATACTCCTCTTCTCCCAAATTCTATTCAATACTTCATCATTAGTTATGTGGTGTACCCATCTAATCTTCAGCATTCTTCTGTAGCACCACATTTCGAAAGCTTCTATTCTCTTCTTGTCCAAACTATTTATTGTCCAGGTTTCACTTCCATACATGGCTACACTCCATACAAATACTTTCAGAAAAGACTTCCTGACACTTAAATCTATACTTGATGTTAACAAATTTCTCTTCTTCAGAAACGCTTTCCTTGCCATTGCCAGTCTACATTTTATATCCTCTCTACTTCGACCGTCATCAGTTATTTTGCTCCCCAAATAGCAAAACTCCTTTACTACTTTAAGTGTCTCATTTCCTAATCTAATTCCCTCAGCATCACCTGATTTAATGTGACTACATTCCATTATCCTCATTTTGCTTTTGTTGATGTTCATCTTACATCTTCCTTTCAAGACACTGTCCATTCCATTCAACTGCTCTTCCAAGTCCTTTGCTCTCACTGACAGAATTACAATATCATCGGCGAACCTCAAAGTTTTTATTTCTTCTCCATGGATTTTAATACCTACTCTGATTTTTTATTTTTTATTTCCTTTACTGCTTGCTCAATAGACAGATCGAATAACATCGGGGAGAGGCTACAACCCTGTCTCACTCCCTTCCCAATCACTGTTCCCTTTCATGCCCCTCGACTCTTGTAACTGCCATCTGATTTCTGTACAAATTGTAAATAGCCTTTCGCTCCCGGTATTTTACCCCTGCCACCTTTAGAATTTGAAAGAGAGTATTCCAGTCAACATTGTCAAAAGCTTTCTCTAAGTCTACAAATGCTAGAAACGTAGGTTTGCCTTTCCTTAATCTTTCTTCTAAGATAAGTCGTAAGGTCAGTATTGCCTCACGTGTTCCAGTGTTTCTACGCAATCCAAACTGAACTTCCCCGAGGTCGGCTTCTACTAGTTTTTCCATTCGTCTGTAAAGAATTCGTGTTAGTATTTTGCAACTGTGGCTTATTAAACTGATTGTTCAGTAATTTTCACATCTGTCAACACCTGCTTTCTTTGGGATTGGAATTATTATATTCTTCTTGAAGTCTGAGGGTATTTCTCCTGTCTCGTACATCTTGCTCACCAGATGGTAGAGTTTTGTCAGGACTAGCTCTCCCAAGGCTGCCAGTAGTTCTAATGGAATGTTGTCTACTCCCGGGGCCTTGTTTCGACTCAGGTCTTTCAGTGCTCTGTAAAACTCATAAACAATTAAAAATGGGGGGGACGGGTTGTTAGGGTTTAGCATCCCTTCGACACTGAGATCATTGGAAATATTGCACAAGCTAAGATGGGGAGGAAATCAGCCATGTGCCCTCCTGGTATCATCCCAGCATTTGCCTTAAGTAAGCCAGGGAAAGCACATAAAACCTAAATCTGGATAGTCAAATGGAGATATGAACTACTGCCTCAGATGCAAGTCCAAATCTTGCCAATACTATATCTCTGTCAGGTCAATCATACACATCAGTTCAGACTTCTACAAATTAAGAATTCAATAATTTTTGTTGGTGCCATGCTTGACTATAAACTGAATCATGAAACTGTGGTAAAGGTAACTACTCTACCTCCTAAAACTCTTCTGTTTTATTCTTTAACAGCAACTGAAAACTTTGTTAATATTCGCAGTACCTTTCTTAACCATGAATTCCTGCTTCAGTGTATGGATGGCTCCAGCATCAACTCAAATGAGTTTTTAGTTCACAGATCTGTAAACTAGTTTCTGTGATATAAAGTCCATTGTCTGATAGATACATTGTTGGGCTAGCAGTTGCATACAACCAATACTTAATAGTTTCTGAATACTGGAACATTCTTGCTGAGTGAAATTACCTTTTAATGTTTGTTTCCAGTCTCTGGAAATACACCGAAACATCATAGCTATTCAAACATCACCAATTGTCATAACAGTGATGCTAAACAAGCTTCAAAATGCATCATGATGCAGAGCATCCAGTGTGATAAGTGTTATCTGCCACTTGTATCTCTGTGTTATACTGAGCTACTTATACTATTGTTTCTGGAGACATTTTATAATTAATTTAGAATTGAGTAAAATAATGACAATTTGAGAAAACTGTGTGTGTGTGTGTGTGTGTGTGTGTGTGTGTGTGTGTGTGAACACACATGCATGCGTGCACTGTAGCATCATCAGTCACATCTATACTCCAAAAATCACCATTTTGTTTTGATATTGTATGAGGATGTGCTATATAAATTAAACAGTATAGAAAAATGGTGTCAACGTGTTTTGTAACCCAAGGCGAAGAGCCAAAGTCCAACTTGACTTAAGTAATCTGTAGCCTTTTGCATTGTAGGAATGAAGCTTGATTTAACACTCTCATCTACTATAAGCAGAGTTTGTAGATGTCTCTTTGTTACCAGATGTATTAATGTGTGTTGCAATATTAGAATATTGCTCGTTAATTGCATTTATTCACATTTTAGAATCGTACATGTATTTGTATGTAATGTTTCGTTTGTGTACCCAGTTATTTCTGTTCCATGTCCTGTATTATATGTCTCTTTATAATGTGACATATGATCATAGGATGAAAAATAAATAAATATGGGATTAAATCCCTGTCTAGAATCACAATTTACATTTTCATTGTTTTTATATATCATTGTAGAAGAATGTTATGATAGTTCCGCGAATAGGTTATATTCTTCTCAGGTCCTGCTGCAGCTGAGTTAATGCTTCAGTTTGATGACCACCATATGTTGACAAGACATTTGACACTAACCTTCCTTGCAATGTTAATCACTTGACCGATTTCAGATACGATTGTATCTTCTCAGTGCTCTTTGATACTATCTAGATATAATTTACTTCTCAAATGTATTAAAGACTTCTGTCAATATTGTCCCATAGTTTCCATTTTATGTGCTTGTCTGGAATCTTACCTTGTGATTCAACAGTTCATGTGTCCTAGTTACTTTTCAGTGTTCTTTTTAAATACAAACCAAGTAATGTGGTGCAATAATGAGGCATTGGATTCATTTTCGGGATTTCCATGCAGATTTAGGTTTTCATGATTTTTTAACTTCCCTATGGCAAATGCTGGGATGACTCTTTCGAAAGGGCTCAGCTGATTTCCTTCTCACTTCAAGCATGTGCTTTGTCTCTGATGACCTTATCATCAACAGGCTTTAAATTCTAATCTCATCTCCTTTTTTAAAGACAGGATATTTTTAGCAGGCTTAAAGATCCTGTTCTGTATATGTTAATTGTTAATGTCATTTCCTCTGCTGTATTCATTACATGCCATGCTTCTAAAATACGTTCTCATTATTGGAGGAAAATGGGAGGCGTAAATCTCTGACTTCCAGTTGACGGCTTTATTGTGTAAGTTGTGTCCACTTCTCTTAGCCATCTTATGTAGTCATGAATCAGCCTCTCTGATTTGCAACCGTGACCACATTTTAAGGTGCCAGTAAGCCACCTAAATCGCTAATATCGTCTGCTTATCCCAAACAAAACTACCTTATTACTAGCGGTTGCCCAGTTCGAAAGTCACTGCTATTTTATATTACGTGCTATTGAGAATTCAACAGTATTGTGCATGTGTAAAACTACCCTCATGAAAATTCTGACATATTTTATGTTCAATTTTTCTATGTACCTTACCACACTCTAAAGTATTATTTTGTACTGACAGTCACTTAATTTCTTCTGGTGTATGAAATATAGGTATTAGTAAATACAAGGTACATCCACAAATTGAGTTCCGTTTGGTTATATAAAACAAATGTGTACAGATACAGAAAAAAATATGTATTGTTCAAAAATCTACAACTGTTAAACAACATTTCTAGATAGCTTCCCAAATTTTGTAGGCACTTGTCATAGCATGGCACAAGTTTTTGTATGCCTTCCACATAGAAGGTTGCCAACTGTGTATTCCACCACGTGGTTAAATGGTCTTTCAGCTCGTCATCATTGTTGAAGTGTTGACCACCAAGGACAGATTTTAGGTGTAAGAAGGGATGAAAGTCACTAGGAGCGAGCTCCGGGCTGTACGGAGGATGATGAAAACGCGTCCCTGTGAAATTCCTGTAAGAGTTATTTGGTCACATTAACCGTGTGAGGTCGAGCATTATCGTGGAAAAACAACACTTTTTGACAGTAATCCTTGGCGCTTGTTCTGTGTTGCAGGGCTCAATTTCTTAATGGTGTCGCAGTAACCATGTGCATTGGTTGTTTGGCCTCGTGGTAAGAAAGCAATCAGCAAAATACCTTTTCTGTCCCAAAAAAAATGGTGCACATGACTTTTCAAGGTGTCAAGATTTGCTTATGCTTAACCTTCGTTTTCGAAATTTCAGTTTTTCAGTAACAATTTCATGAATTAGTGCTCATAGGATTTGCAGAACTTCCATAGCAAGGGCACCTAGTGTAAACTTACGGTTGTGCTTAATCTTCTCTTCAGTTGTGTGAACCAGTTCATCAGTAACCAAAGACGGGTGTTCACTTCATTCTTAATCGTACACTTGGTTTAACTTTCTTTGCATTTAGAAAATGAATCACTGATCTGATTTCACACATGCGGCATTTTCAATTACAGCCGACATTATAAAGAAGCACTAGAAAGCATACGTAAGCAGTTGCGATCTGAAAATGGTGTACATATCTTCTCCTTGAGTCAGAGTAACTGCTGCGCATGCTTGGAACTGCGATCGTATGCTGTCGCGGGTAGAAATAGAAATGGAACTTACTTTGTGGGCGACCCTCATATTTCCAATTTCATGTAACTAATACATCTGTGATTTGGCACTGAAGGAATGTAACAATTTATTCTCATTGTAGGTTTATTCTTCAAAGGAAAGTGCCCAAAGGGTAGAAGTTGCAACTTCCTTCATGTATTTCGTAATCCTTCAAATCAGTTTGCATGGGCTGATAGAGACTTCCAACATTATAGGCAGAGGAAAAGGCATCGCTCCAGATCAAGATCTCCATCAAGCTCTTTCAGTCCAAAGCACAATGGTCAAAGGTAATTAAATTAGTTTCCTTTTTTTCCATATTTTGTAGGTGTGGGATCAAGATAACTCTTATACACCTGTGATTTGACTTTTTTGTTCTTACTGCCAAATATTCATTTTTTTGATGTAGCCTCTAAAACCATTTTTGAAGTCTTTGATTTTCTGTTATTTTGCATGAACTGCATGAAATCGCCTGAGATTTGATATTTCTCGTCTAACTTGTTACGTTGTTCATTCAGTGCAAGTTTTCACAGCCAATATTTGTGTCGTTGCCTTTTTTTTTTTTTTTTTTTTTTTTTTTTTTTTTTTTTTTTTTTTTTTTATGGGCAACAGATGCAGACATAAATTTTCATAACTGTAAACTATCTAATGAATGAAGATTTATCAGTACATTACATAACATGGAATTTTTTAATTGAGTTATAGAAGTTAGTCTATACTTTTGTTACAAGTTTCATGCAGGAGGCTACGAGTACAGTCTGGGGTATTCCAAAAGGATAGAAGAAGTTAATCTCTGTAATGATTATTTTATTTAGAGCTATAACATCTTTAATAAACTAAGAATTTCTGAAAGTTTCCAAAAACCAGAGGCATGAGATGATGAAAGTGCCACTTTTGAAAAGAGAGAAAATAAATAATAATTATTTGCCTGTTGATGAAGGCGTGCTAATCCTGTGATTTCTTGCTGAATACTTTTATGAAACCTACCATAAATCTCATCCAATTACAGTTCAGCAGTAAAAAATATCCTACCTTCAATCTGATTTTGTGAATGTCATTTACATGTTTGAGAGTTTGGCAGTTGACAGTCATGAGAGTGAACATACTGATCTGAAATTGTGTTTCTTGTCAGGCAGCAGAACTATTACAATGTCTCAAAAGTTTCTAGGAAGTAAGTTAGGGCACAGACAAAATTTACAAAATTGCTTTCCCAATTTAAAAGTAGTCAAATACTGCCCCCAGAATGCATACTGAGTAGCTTTTATTACGGAAAATTTTGTTCATGTTTGACATTGACACAACAGTAGATGAATTAGTAGAACTTATAAGAAATTTTTACAAATTGTTTTGAAGTTTGAGTTTTCATAAATTATGATGGACATTTTTAAGCTTAAAGACATTACTGTGGATTCCTTACAAATGTGCTTTGCAATGCATAGAGGTGCAACCATTGAATGTTTGCCATGAATTGAAGGAATAGACAGAAATGAATACAGAATTTTTGACTGTGTCATCATAGGTGATAGATTTTGGCCTTGTGGTAATTGCTGAGAAATTAAGCAGTCATCTGGTCAAAACTACAGGAACGAAGATGGAAGATGGAGTGGATCCATTGTGTGGTAAATCAAGTTGATGTTCTTGTTTCTGTAAAAAGCTAACAAATATGTGGCTCATATTCATGGCTTTGTGTTCAGTAGTACTATAATTAACCAACATTACTACTGTCTGTCTTAATGGTTGCATTAAGTGCAAGTCAATGAAGAGAAAATGCCTACATTGTGTCAAATTATGGCAGTGGCTCCACCACCCATACAGTGTTCTTTGTGTGCATGCAGCATTGATTTCATATAATTTTCGTCAGTGTGTGAAAGTATCGAAGTGGTTTCTTGGGAACACAAGGTTACACCTAAGCCACATAAGTTGTTTCTGTCTTTTATAATGAAGAGATCAAGAAAGAAATGTTTTAGAAAGAGGCAGTTTCATAATATGAAAATTGTTGAAGCAAATTTACTGGTGGCAGTAAACATCATCGCTGTGGATAAATTTAAAAACTCTTTCCAGTGTTGGGTGAAATATTACAATTGATGCATTGTTTGAAAGACATACTTCAAAGATGTTTTGAGTTCTGAGATACAGTCACAAATAGTGCTTAAGCAAATTATTATTTTCACTTTTGTGCATCATTTTTTTTATTTAAAACATTTTTTTGACATAAAATGTAGTATAGGCAATTAGCGATAAACTTAACATTAAAGTTGGCGACCACAATGTAGATGAACTTCAGCAATTCTGGTAGCTTAGAAACAGAATAACACAATATGGATGAAACAAGGAGGACTAAAAGAGTAATCTAGTACAATCAAAGAAGGCATTCCTGGCCAAGAGAAGTCTCCTAGTATCGAATATTGACCTTAATTTGCGGAAGCAATTTCTGAGAATGTATTCAAGGAGCACAGAATTATATTGTAGTGAATCATAGAAGTGTAGAAAAATCAGAAAAGAATAGAACTGAAGTGCTGGAGATATGGTACTGTAGAAGGATGTTGAAATTTTGATGTATGTATAAGATGATGATTTGAAGTAGTTCTCCACAAAGTCATTGAAATGGGAACATTTGAAAACCACAGGCATGAAGAAGGGACAGGTTGATAGAATGTGTGTTAAGATGCCAGGGTATAATTTCCGTGGTACTAGAAGAATCTGTAGAGGATAACAACAAATAATCAGCGAAGTATGGTACAAGTGCTACTCTAATATGAATATGTTGCCACAGAGAGAAATTCTATCAGTCAGAAGAATGATGATTTAAAAAACTGTGGCATTATAATACTTTAAGTAGCAGACACATATGCTGATTAACATATGAAAAGTTACAAGTACTGCTGTTAACTTCATAAATTGGAACAAGTGCTAACAGGTTCTCCAAATATTATTATTTATTTTCATGGCATGTAAATGCAAAGTGGCATAGTTCCTCTTAAGTCAAACACTTAACATGCAGTTACACTGAGCTCACAGACCTGTAGTGACAAACTATAAAAGATCTAAACTGGCTTGTTGCTCCCCCTTATGTAGTTATACATCAGTTTGGGCTCCAAAATAATTGCTAAATGTTAATGGAATGGTTTGCCTTTTGAATTTAGTGTAAATGATGTAAAAGAAACATCCAGCATTCCCCAAGAGAAAGTTACAGGACCATTACATTTCACAGCACATGATTATGACCTGGGGGATAATATTTTAACTTTCATGAAACTTTTAATGGATGATGCTGTTGCATTCAGATAAATTGAAACACTAAAAAATTGTGGCTAAATGCAAGATGACCCGAAGAGGATCATTGCTTGTTGCTGGAATTGGCAGTTGACCCTCAGCATAAGCAAGTATAAAGTATTGAGCATAAACAGGCAGAAAGGCCCATTATTAAATGGTTCCATGATTTCAGAACAATTACTGGAAGCAGTCACATCCATAAAGCATCTAGGAGTATGCCTACTGAATGATTTAAAGGGAAATGACCACATAAAACTAATGACAGGTAAGGCAGATTCCTGACTGAAATTCATTGGAAGAATCCTCAGGAGTATAGTCCACTCATAAGTGAGGTAACTTATAAAAACCTTGTTCGACATATACTTGAATATTGCTCATCACTCTGGGATCTGTACCATGTATGATTTAAGGAGGAAATAAGGAAGGTCCAAAGAAGAGCAACAGACTTTATTAAAGGTTCATTTGCCATGTGCAAAAGCATCATGTAGGTGCTCAGCCGACTCCAGTGACAGACACTGCAAGAAAGACATTCTGAATCACAGTGTGGTTTACTGTTCAAATTCTCAGAATATATATTCGTGGAAGAGTCAACTAATATATTGCTTCTGCATACATGTATCTCACAAAAAAATCATGAAAGAGAGATTTGTGCTTGCATTGAGGTTTGCCAACAATTGTTCTTCTCTGGAACTGTTTGTGACTGGCACAGGAAAACGGGAGACAGTGGTACATGAAGTACCCACCACCACACACTATGAGTTGACTTGCAGAGTGGGGGTGTAGATATAGAAATTAGGTTCAAAGTTAATTATTATGTTAGAGAGGCACCTCTCCTTGCTGTTCATTTCCAAACCTTCATCCTGTGTCCTAGATCACTAATAAGACTGGTGACAATGGAATTTTTTTCATAAAGGTAAAGGGTTTTGCTTGTGTATTTTTGGATACTGATTTCAGTCACAGATAGGCACAACAAAAAAAAAACTATCACAAATAATAGCTTTCAGCTAGTAAGGCCTTCCTCAGAATTAGATGGCAAACACCCCCCCCCCCCCCCCCCCCCCACACACGACTGCAGTCTGAGGCAGTTGAGGCCACACTGCAAGCAGCAGCACCGGTGCAAGATGGGAGTGGCGGCTGGGTGGGAGGAAGGAGGAAGCTGGCGTAGGGAGGGGGAGGGATAGTAGGGTAGATGTGGCGGACAGTGACGTGTGTGACAGTGTGGAGGGATGAGGTGGAAAGAGGGTAGGGCAGCTATGTGCAGTCGGGAGGTTAGGTAGAGGGAGCGGAGAGGTGGGAGGGGAGGGGAGGGGCGGGGGGAGATAGCAGAAAAGGTGAGAAGTAAAAAGACTTTGTGCGATGATGGAGGAACGAGGGCTGTGTAGTGTTGGAATCTAAACAGAGAAGGGTCTGGATGGGAGAGGACAATGACTAACAAAGGTTGAAGCCAGGAGGGTTACAGGAATGTAGGATATATTGCAGGGAAAGGTCCCACCTGCACACGTCAGAAAAGCTGGTGTTAGTGGGAAGGATCTATATGGCACAGGCTGTGAAGCGGTCATTGAAATGAAGGATGTCATATTTGCCAGTGTGCTCAGCAACAGGGTGGTCCACTTGTTTCTTGGCCGTCCATGCAAACAGACAGCTTGTTAGTTGTCATGCCCACATAGAATGCAGCACAGTGGTTGCAGCTTAGCTTGTAAATCACATGGCTGGTTTCACAGGTAGCCCTGCCTTTGATGGGATAGGTGATGTTTGTGACCGGACTGGAATAGGTGGTGGTGGGAGGATGTATAGGACAGGTCTTGCATCTAGGTCTATTACAGGGGCATGAGCCTTGAGGTAAGGGGTTGGGAGCAGGCATTGTGTAGGAATAGGCGAGCATATTGTGTAGGCTCGGTGGATGGTGGAATACCACTATGGGAGGAGTGGGAAGGTTAGTGGGCAGGAAATTTGTTTCGGGGCACGGCGAGAGGTAGTCGAAACCCTGGCGGAGAATGTAATTCAGTTGCTCGAATCCTGGGTGGTACTGTGTAATTCAGTTGCTCGAATCCTGGGTGATACTGTATTACGAGGGGAATGCCCCTCTGTGGCTGGACGGTGAGACATTGTGTGACGGTGGCAGACTAGAAAGATATGGCACAGGAGATTTGTTTTTGTACAAGGTTTGGAGGGTAATTAACTGCAAAGACCTAATTTATGAGAATATACAGTCATAAGAAACATGCTGCCTAACTTGAAAGTACTTGCATCAGGTGTTGTGAGTGAGGAACAGGGAGAAAGATTCCTTCAAGACATTAAACAAATGGAACAGGAGTACAATGACCAATCGGATGTCAACATGACAGTTGACTGCCACTGTATGCTGCACAGGGAGTGTCCTCAGACAGCACTCACTAGAAAATGCAGTGAAGATTTGATCCGCTCCCGGGATTGGAATGACTCCTTACCCTCTCCCTTAAAACCCACATCCTTTCGTCTTTCCCTCTCCTTCCCTCTTTCCTGAAGAAGCAACCGTTGGTTGCAAAAGCTTGTATTTTGTGTGTATGTTTGTGTTTGTTTGTGTATCTATCGACCTGCCAGTGTTTTTGTTTGGTAAGTCACATCAACTTTGTTTATATATGGATTTCGTATCAGTTTTCAGGATCATCACCTTTTCTTTGTGAAGAAACCTTATGTAATAGAGGGGAAATCCTTTGCATTTCTGAACTTAGCATATCAGAAACATTAGAACCATCTAAAATGATTAAGGACATAATTGAAAATTTGTAGGCCTATGTATTTATGAAAATAGATTGTCAGTTCAGACAATAGAAACATCATTAAATCTTTTGTTAACCTGCTTACTTGAACTCTTTTTAGTGGTCGTGATTTCAAAATTTACAATGGTTGCAACATATTCAAAATGTGTGCCTAAGCGAATATTTGCTTTAGTAACTACCAAACATCTCTTCAGTCAAACATCTGATACATTTGAAGAAATGAATTGGTTAAGATTGCTTTTATGCAATTTCTGTGGAGGAGTCTTAAGTCCTGAGACATTTTCATAATTAGATACATCGGAAATTACTGTAATTTTAATTGTATTTGGGATCATTTGAGGTTGTCGGTGGTAACAACTGTCATCTTCACATGCTGTACACCGTTAATTTTTACGAAATTTTGTGTAAATATTGACTTATACAAATGGTTCTTACTTTCTTAATTTTTGTAGTCCAGTTATCCCCAAAGTGGCAGTGAACCTATCGTACTGAGTATCATTTTCCTGTATCTTGAATTTCTGTATATTTATTGCAAGATGTGGGATTTAGTTTCTGTACTGTTGACAAAGATCATTTTCATTTAATATTTATTTATTTATTTTTATTTTTGAAGAGAGATACTGCAATTGTGTAATTCAGAAAATCTTATGTTCACATTTATGTCATGCATCTGAGTCTGTGGAAATATACAGTGCATTTGCCAGAAATCGGAATGCTTACTTTTCTCTTTTACATGGAGGGCAGGCCTCCCCCCATGAACCATGGACCTTGCCGTTGGTGGGGAGGCTTGGGTGCCTCAGCGATACAGATAGGCGTACCGTAGGTACAACCAGAACGGAGGGGTATCTGTTGAGAGGCCAGACAAACATCTGGTTCCTGAAGAGGGGCAGCAGTCTTTTCAGTAGTTGCAAGGGCAACAGTCTGGATGATTGACTGATCTGGCCCTGTAACAATAACCAAAACAGCCTTGCTGTGCTTGTACTGCGAACGGCTGAAAGCAAGGGGAAACTATGGCCATAATTTTTCCCGAGGGCATGCAGCTTTACTGTATGATTAAATGATGATGGCGTCCTCTTGGGTAAAATATTCCGGAGGTAAAATAGTCCTCCATTCGGATCTCCGGGCGGGGACTACTCAAGAGGACGTCGTTATCAGGAGAAAGAAAACTGGCGTTCTACTGATCGGAGTGTGGAATGGCAGATCTCTTAATCGGGCAAGTAGGTTAGAAAATTTAAAAAGGGAAATGGATAGGTTAAAGTTAGATATAGTGGGAATGAGTGAAGTTCGGTGGCAGGAGGAACAAGACTTCTGGTCAGGTGACTATAGGGTTATAAACACAAAATCAAATAGGGGTACTGCAGGAGTAGGTTTAATAATGAATAGGAAAATAGGAATGCGGGTAAGCTACTACAAACAGCATAGTGAACGCATTATTGTGGTCAAGATAGATACGAAGCCCATGCCTACTACAGTAGTACAAGTTTATATGCCAACACTTGGTTTCAGAATCATGAAAGAAGGTTGTATACATGGAAGAACCCTGGAGATACTAAAATGTATCAGATAGATTATATAATGGTAAGACAAAGATTTAGGAACCAAGTTTTAAATTGTAAGACATTTCCAGGGGCAGATGTGGACTCTGACCACAACCTGTAGATTAAAACTGAAGAAACTGGATAAACTGAAAGAACCAGAGGTTGTACTGAGTTTCAGGGAGAGCATAAGGGAACAATTGACAGGAATGGGGGAAAGAAATACAGTAGAAGAAGAATGGGTAGCTTTGAGGGACGAAGTAGTAAAGGTAGCAGAGGATCAAGTAGGTAAAAAGACAAGGGCTAGTAGAAATCTTTGGGTAACAGAAGAAATATTAAATTTAATTGATGAAAGGAGAAAATATAAAAATGCAGTAAATGAAGCAGGCAAAAAGGAATACAAACGTCTCAAAAATGAGATCGACAGGAAGTGCAAAATGGCTAAGCAGGGATGGCAGAGGACAAATGTAAGGATGTAGAGGCTTGTCTCAGTAGGGGTAAGATAGATACTGCCTACATGAAAATTAAAGAGACCTTTGGAGAAAAGAGAGCCACTTGTATGAACACCAAGAGCTCAGATGGAAACCCAGTTCTAACCAAAGAAGGGAAAGCAGAAAGGTGGAAGGAGTATATAGAGGGTCTATACAAGGGCGATGTACTTGAGGACAATATTATGGAAATGGAAGAGGATGTAGATGAAGACGAAATGGGAGTTACGATACTGCGTGGAGAGTTTGACAGAGCACTGAAAGACCTGAGTCGAAACAAGGCCCCGGGAGTAGACAACATTCCATTAGAACTACTGGCAGCCTTGGGAGAGCCAGTCCTGACAAAACTCTACCACCTGGTGAGCAAGATGTACGAGACAGGAGAAATACCCTCAGACTTCAAGAAGAATATAATAATTCCAATCCCAAAGAAAGCAGGTGTTGACAGATGTGAAAATTACTGAACAATCAGTTTAATAAGCCACAGTTGCAAAGTACTAACACGAATTCTTTACAGACGAATGGAAAAACTAGTAGAAGCCGACCTCGGGGAAGTTCAGTTTGGATTGCGTAGAAACACTGGAACACGTGAGGCAATACTGACCTTACGACTTATCTTAGAAGAAAGATTAAGGAAAGGCAAACCTACGTTTCTAGCATTTGTAGACTTAGAGAAAGCTTTTGACAATGTTGACTGGAATACTCTCTTTCAAATTCTAAAGGTGGCAGGGGTAAAATACCGGGAGCGAAAGGCTATTTACAATTTGTACAGAAATCAGATGGCAGTTACAAGAGTCGAGGGGCATGAAAGGGAAACAGTGATTGGGAAGAGAGTGAGACAGGGTTGTAGCCTCTCCCCGATGTTATTCGATCTGTCTATTGAGCAAGCAGTAAAGGAAATAAAAAATAAAAAATCAGAGTAGGTATTAAAATCCATGGAGAAGAAATAAAAACTTTGAGGTTCGCCGATGATATTGTAATTCTGTCAGTGAGAGCAAAGGACTTGGAAGAGCAGTTGAATGGAATGGACAATGTCTTGAAAGGAAGATGTAAGATGAACATCAACAAAAGCAAAATGAGGATAATGGAATGTAGTCACATTAAATCGGGTGATGCTGAGGGAATTAGATTAGGAAATGAGACACTTAAAGTAGTAAAGGAGTTTTGCTATTTGGGGAGCAAAATAACTGATGATGGTCGAAGTAGAGAGGATATAAAATGTAGACTGGCAATGGCAAGGAAAGCGTTTCTGAAGAAGAGAAATTTGTTAACATCAAGTATAGATTTAAGTGTCAGGAAGTCTTTTCTGAAAGTATTTGTATGGAGTGTAGCCATGTATGGAAGTGAAACCTGGACAATAAATAGTTTGGACAAGAAGAGAATAGAAGCTTTTGAAATGTGGTGCTACAGAAGAATGCTGAAGATTAGATGGGTAGATCACATAACTAATGAGGAAGTATTGGATAGGATTGGGGAGAAGAGAAGTTTGTGGTACAACTTGTCCAGAAGAAGGGATCGGTTGGTAGGACATGTTCTGAGGCATCAAGGGATCGCCAATTTAGTATTAGAGGGCAGCGTGGAGGGTAAAAATCGTAGAGGGAGACCAAGAGATGAATACACTAAGCAGATTCAGAAGAATGCATGTTGCAGTAGGTACTGGGAGATAAAGAAGCTTGCACAGGATAGAGTAGCATGGAGAGCTTCATCAAACCAGTCTCAGGACTGAAGACCACAACAACAACAAATCCAGACCCCCACCACTACGTGCCATTCTTTTTCACATGGTGGCCAGGAAAATGCAAACCCCCTAGCCATATGCTGTGTTAGACTGTTGCTCCCATTGCTGTCTTGTTCACTTGTTCAGTACACAGTTGGTTACAGCCACACTCCTACATTTACTATTCTTGGTCCATGTTGTGCAGACCAGCCAGTGTAATCAAACTTGTGACAGAACTGTCTCAGGCAGTCTGCGTGCACTGTAAAGCAAGGTTATTTCAGTTGCGACATTACTTAATATGAAAATGCCGTTTAATCTGCCTTACCTGTTTATCATTGCCTGCTTCGTGTATTACATTAGAGTTATCTGTCTGTGCCCTTTAGTTACAGTTACAATGTACAGAATTCCTTAACATATTTCTGTTTGTGTATGTACTGTATGAGTGAGTGCCTAACATGTTTCATTAACTGTCTTGCAGAAACCGAGAAGAAAAGAATAACTGGCGTTGGTCTGAATCCCCAGAGCCCATTGACAGATTAGAAAAGAGAAATGCTGCCAACGAGAAACAAGATAAAGCATCATCGCATCATAATAGTAAAAAGAAGAGGAGCAAAGCATCTCATAGACACAGCAGCTCAGCCAGCAGCAGCAGCAGCAGAAATGATCACAGGAGCAGAGACCACAAACGAAAGAGACACAAACGCTCAAGATCTCGATCTAGATCACGATCGAGGTCATAATGTGAGAGATGTTTGACCTTCTGAATTTGCACATGCTCTCATTCATGTTAATGGTAAGGCAATTTGATATCCAACTCCATATTTATTTTGATTGAAACATGTAGTTAATTTATCTGATTGTTTATCAGTAACCTTAATGTCAGTGTTGAACTAGAATAGCTTTATTAACATGAGTTGTAATATTATCATGATACCAACAAGCGGGAAATGCAGGGACAGTTCTGTTGATAAGACTAGGACAAATTCTTTCTAATATCTTTGTACAACTTCTTTTGTACTTGGTCACTAAAAAGGAAAGGAAAGAAAGAGTCTAAGAGCAGCAAGGTTTTATTTACTACTACTAAAATACATATTTGTTTCCGAAGACTGTTATTAAAGTTATAACACATTGTCAGTTTGGAAAAGGGTAGGAGAAGCGACTGGTCTGGCTTTGCCAGATGAACTACTTAATGATTGTCAGAAATGCTGAAGTGAAACAGTTTACGACTTGTATCACATGTCTGAACTGACTTCTCCTGAATATGAATCTTCAGTTTTGTTCTATCTTTCTGTGTCTCATTTCTTTTATAACTACTATTTAACTATGGGGAAATAAAGGAAAGTCTTAATGAGTAAAATGAGTGGATCTTCTGTTATTGCCAAACTTTATGAGCATCAGCTGTCTGTGAAAGAATTATCATTGTGGACTTTAGTTGTGGTTGAAAAATGTGTACATCCATCACAGTCCAGATCTTACTTCTTTGAAATAAACTTTAATTTTATATCACTTCGTTATAGCCATCAGTATATTTTACAAAAAGATAGCGTAAAATTGATTCACTGAATTGTGAACTTCTACGTAAAACTGTGTGTTTCCTCTTCTTGCCTTACAACAGCAAGGGAGTTTCAGCATTGTACTTGGTGTTGGTAAATCCTCACTGTGAGGCATTAAAAAGTAAAATAAAGTTGTATACCATTGTTGAATAGAAGTTGCTGCATAATTGCAAACATGATTGTAGTTTATGTTTATTCAGTAATTATTTTACTTGAGTTACATATGTCATCCTATTGATGTACAGTACATCTGACTTTTTTCTATCATAATGGAAAATACAGGATGTAATGTAACAGTTTATGAAAAGGATAGTTGCTACTCACCATATAGCAGAGATGTTGAGTTGCAGATAGATACAACAAAAAGACTATTGCAAAGTGAACTTTCAGCCAGCAATATATTTGTTGCGCGCACGTGCACGCACGCGCGCGCGGACACACACACACACACACACACACACACACACACACACACACACACACACACAACCTCAGTCTCTGGCTCCAGCTGTGGTCTTGTGTGTGTGAGTTGCATTTTCATGAGTGTGTGTAGGGGTGGGGGGATGTTGTCTATGTTTGACAAAAGCCTTGTTGGCTGAAAGCTCACTTTCCAGTAGTCCTTTTGTTTTGCCTATATGCGACTTAACATCTCGCTGTCTGGTGAGTAGCAATTATCTTTTTCATAATATTGTTTTTTCTATCTATACCTTTCTTGGGCGGTGCATATCTTGTTCAATTTGTGCTGCTTATTGGTATTTACATTTGTTTAATATAAATATGAGCAGTATTTTAGAGTAAAATGGCTATAACGAAGTGATATAAAATTAAAGTTTATTTCAAAGAAGTAAGATCTGGACTGTGATGGATGTACACATTTTTCAACCACAACTAAAGTCCACAATGATAATTCTTTCACAGACAGCCGATGCTCATAAAGTTTGGCAATAACAGAAGATCCACTCATTTTACTGTTTTCTCTGAGTCACTATTTTGTTGATTTTCATTGAAGATTATACTGAAGACCATTCATAGACATCTTGTGAATTACCTCAATTTTTAGACTTTCCAAAATGTTTTTAATCATTTTTATTGCTAACATATACATTTATATCTGTTTTCTCAAAACCCCTGGCTGTTACATTATTGAAGATACATGTTGTCAATATCTTTAACTTTGATTTCAATCCCAGTCCCAAGTGCAAAAAGTAAACAAATACACATTTAAGGTTATAATTTCTCTTTATCTTATTGTTATCCATTTATAACTTAAGGCACATCTGCTCATAACACTGATAAAGTGAATGTGTATGTTGTCATTATAAATACCTTTTCCATTTGCTAAGAGACATATGTCAGTTTAATTTAGTATGTGATATCAATCCACAATAATTTAGGTTTTCTTCTGTTTATGTAACCTGTAATGAGCTTTTGAACTATTTTCACCTATTTCTTTTACAGCTAACAAACTGTATTTTCTAGTCCACTGCAGCCATCAAGTCAGTTGTGGATGTCTTCTTTGCCCAGTAGGATACCACTTTCTGGAAACTGTATTGAGTGTAATACTAGTTATAAAGAACAAGGTTCTGTCCTTTTCTTCCTGTGATAAAATGTTACTGTTGTGTAATAAAAGTTACTTATACTGAACATTGAGTCCAGTTATTTTTCTCATTGTGTGTTCAAATAACAATAATTACTATGTGAGATTTTATAACTAAATTGAAGTAAAATTCAAAATTCCAGCGGTGACTGTCAGCATGTCATTCTGAACAGAGATAAGTCTTCAGACATGAAACTAACTTTGAACGTGCCCCAGGTGAGTGTTATAGGACCACCACTTTTCACAACATATATGAGTGACCAAGTAGATAGTGTCAGAAATTCTATGAGGTTATTGTGGATGATATTGTTTCACACAGAGAAGTCATGATGCTAGAAAACTGTCACAAAATGCAGGAAGACCTGCAGAGGACCAATCCTTGTTAGAGGAAGTGGTAGTTGACCCTCAGTATAAACAAATGTAACATATTGCAAATATGTAGACAGAAAAACCCTTTATTGTATGACTACACAATTGTGGAACAATCACTAGAGCAGTTACTTTCACGAAAATCTAGGAGCATATGTAAAGAGCAATATGAGTTGGAATGATCACATAAAATTTGTCTTGAGTAAGGCACATGCCAGACTGAGATTCATTGGTAGTATCCTCAATAAATGTAGTACATCAACAAAGGAAGTAGTGTATAAAACATTTATTCAACATTTTCCACCAATACTTGAAAACTGCTCATCAATATGGGATGTGTACCAGACAGGACTATTATAGGAACCAGAGAATATCCAAAGAAGAGCAGCATGTTTCGTTACAGGTTCAATTACTTAGCATGAAAGTATAATAGAGAAGATCGATCAACTCCAGTGACATATGCTGCATGAGAGGCATTCTGCATCATGCTGTGCTTGATTGTTAATGTTTTGGGAGTGCACATTCCTAGAAGAGCCACATGGTGGCTTGTGGAGTATACATGTAGATGTAGATACAGTTGTACAGAGTAACAACAAACATATGTAAGTGGTTTTATCAGTTTTTGGCTGATAAAACCCAATGTGTTACACTGTGTCGTCAGTCTTCAGTACTGTAGTAATGAAAGTAACCTCAGGTTTACTCCAAGGAAAAGTACGGTAGGATTAGTAATGGTCACATTAAACATAAGTGACCTATCAGATAGAATAAGTAGCACTATTACATTATTTGCCCTGATGATACTGTTGTCCACAAGGCAGTATACTGTTTCTAATACTTCTTGTTTGTATGTGTTTAGCGTACATTTCTTGCAACTAACACGGTGTTAGAGAGGTGGTACATATGCTAACTAAAACAAATTTGTATAAATATGTACATGCACATGGTATGTGGTAGCAGATGTTAACAACAACTGGCAAACAAATACAAAGTTTTTAGATTAATGAGGGAGGGCGGTAGTTAAAGAATAGTACAAACATGCTCATTTGTTCCAGAAGTGATATCTTCCTATAACACAATGGCTTTCATAAGGTAAAGATTAAGAAATTTATAGATATGGCAGTATTGTCTGATGGACAGTTAATGGTACTGAACAGAAGCTCTCCATGAGAATAGAAATCCTGTTATAAGTGTAAATTCCAATCTCTTCAAAAGCTTCTGTAATCTGTTGCAGTTTATGATGCAAGGATAATGGTGATGTTAGTGAGGTGTTAGTCTCTTGGGAACAATTAACTGTTGCTAGCCATACCATTTGCGCGCGCGCGCACACACACACACACACACACACACACACACACACACACACACACACACACACACACACACACATTGTCTGTTCTACTCATGGATAGGTAGAAACAAAATTCTTGATCTGTTGCACATACAGTGGTGCGGAGATCAGTGGAAGAAACGGGCAGTTCCATGTGGTCTCTAATTACAATGTTTACGCACTGAACATCCAACCAGAAGTGAAGCCTAGACACATTAAATGATGTTATAAAGCAAGATAATGTGTCCAATGAGTAATCCATATCAGGAACAGTAAATAGGGGAGATCAAAATCTGTCATTTGCTTTGATAACTACGACTTTGTAGACTACAAGAGTAAATGCAGTTTTGCTGCTACAGTGTTTAATTGGTGGTATCATGCTTTGCCCACCTCACAGTTCGGTTGTGCCCAAGGAGGTTAGAATATAGGGAGACATGATTACTTGTGCAGAGAGTAGCAATTGTTTAAAGCCAGATGACATAGTTGTGTATTATCTTAGGGAGACCAAGATGTGGGTTTCTCCATTACAGCATTTTGAGAAATTTGTCCTCTCAGCTTAAAGTCACTGAAGTGCCAGTCACATCTATGTATTTAGATATGATGTACTTTCATAGAGGAACACTAGTCAGACAGTGGGCAACCTGATTTGTTGTTGAAGTGGAAAGTGTGGGTTGCATTGTGGTAAAAAAAAAATCAATAATTGTATTCCTATTTTCATTGAAGTTAAGCTGTTAGCTGTAGTAGTTCACAGTAGAATTGCACAAGATCCTTCTGATCATTTCACTGCAAAATTGTACAAATTTCCAGAATCTCCACACCAAAGTGATGCTCCCTAGTCACAGAACATAACAACCAGGTATAAAAATTATTTGTTGAGCTTCTGTGCATTTAAGCATTCCTCCTAAAATGAAAAAGAGATAAAGCCTTTCTTCGTGTGTCTCATATTTTTTCTCTCCTAAAAACGCTTAGGTGATTCTACACAATACCAGTTTCATTTTATAATTTTGCATGATGAAAGATAATTTCAGTCATAGTTTTAACTTAACTAGTATAATTACTAGTGCACATACACTGAGCTGTGAAGTCATTAAAGGAATTTTAACAACAGAGGGGCTGTACATTTTAATAATTATTTTATTTTCAGCGTAAACAGTACTCCCATGCTTCATCAGACTTTTATTTCATTTTCACAAACAAAACAAACTTTCTGTTTATAACTGATTACAAACCTTGTTTATTGTCCTTAAAATAATTTAGCTTAGAGTATTTGGTTCTAGGTTGGTCTGTGGGTAAAGTTATTCATCATTCTCACTGCATGAAGTGGTTAGCACACTGGACTCGCATTCGGGAGGACGACGGTTCAATCCCGTCTCCGGCCATCCTGATTTAGGTTTTCCGTGATTTCCCTAAATCGCTTCAGGCAAATGCCGGGATGGTTCCTTTGAAAGGGCACGGCCGATTTCCTTCCCAATCCTTCCCTAACCCGAGCTTGCGCTCCGTCTCTAATGACCTCGTTGTCGACGGGACGTTAAACACTAACCACCACCACCACCACTCACTGCATGAGCTGTAGTAGACTATAAATACAAAGTGTTTCAAAAAGAATGCCCTTATTTCAAAACTCCACAATTTATTGATAAAAACATTACAAACATGGAATGCATTTCAAAACACTTACAAAATCTTGAAGTTTTAGCTGTGCTATTACAAATGCTCTGTATGTCCACGGCAGTAGCATGAACATCTAGGTGATAGCTAAATTCATTAAAAACTTCACACAATGCATTTGCTTCCACAGAAGTTATGGTGGCCGTTATTCTGTTCTCCACTCTTTATTTCACATATTACTCCAAGAAAAAAAATCACAAGAACTCATATCTGGCAATCTTGCAGGCCAAAAATATAGGGCAGTGTCTCAGGGTCCTGTTTGCCCCTCTGGGATTTAGACAGGGTGTCATTGAAAAATTGATGTATGTTGTGCCAATGTGGAGCTCCATTCTGTTGGAAAAGGCTGTCATCAGAGTCCTCCTGAAGTTGTGGAAAAAGCCAGTTCCTCAGCATTTGAAGACACTTCGATGCTGTACAGAGGGCATGGGACCCCGAGACATTGTCTTGCATTCTTGGCCTCCAATATCACCAGATATGATGCAATGTGATTTTTTTCTTGTGGGGTCATGTGAATGAAAGTGTGTTGCTGACATAGAAGGAGTGAAGAACAGAATAACATATGTAAAATCATCTACATCTACACTCTGTAAACCATCGTGAAGTGCATGGCAGAGGGTACATCCTATAGTACCAGTTATTAGGGTTTCTTTCTGTTCCATTTATGTACGGAGCATAGGAAGAATGGTTGTTCGAATGCCTCTTGTACATTCTGTAATTATTCTAATCTTATTTTCATTATCCCTATGTAAGTGGTACATATGGGGTCGAAGTATGTCCATAGTCATCATTTAAAGGCAGTGCTTGAAACTTTGTTAGTAGACTATCTTGGGATAGTTTATGTCTATATTCAAGAGTGTACCAGTTCAGTTTCTTCAGTATCTCTGTGACACTCTCCCATGGATGAAACAAATCTGTGAACGTTCTTATTGCCCTTCTTTGTACACATTCAGTATCCCCTGTTGGTCCTATTTGGTACAGATCTCATACACTTGAGTGATTTGTGAACAATCTTTTTGTAGACTGATTGCACTTCTCCAGTATTCTACCAGTAAACTGAAGTCTGACACCTGCTTTACCCACGACTGAGCCTATGTGATCATTCCATTTCACATCCCTATAAAGTCTTGCACACAGGTATTTGTATGAGTTGGACAATTCCAACAGTGACTCATTCATGTTAAGGTCATAGGATAATATGTTCTTTTTTCATTTTGTGAAGTGCATAATTTTACATTTTTGAACATTTGAAGCAATCTGTACACCATTTTGGAACCTTATCAAGATCTGACTGGAACTTGTTTCAGGCAGTACTTCATTACTGACAACTGCATCATCTGCAAAAAGTCTGAGATTACTATTAATATTGTCTGCAAGGTCATTAATATACAAAATGAACAGCAAGGGTTCCAACACACTTCCCTGGGGCACACCTGAAGTTACTTCTACATGGTGACTCTCCATCAACATAACATGTTTTGTCCTCCATAACAAAATGTCCTCAATCTAGTTACAAAATTCACTTGATGCCCCAAAAGATTGTACTTTTAACAATAAGCATAACAGATACAGCGTGTGAAGTTTACGTTAACTTTAGCTGTCACCTACATGTTGTACGTGCTGCTGCTGGTGAACACACAGCATATTTGTAACAACACAGCTAAAACTTTAAGATTTTGCGAATATTTTGTAATCCGTCCCATGTTAGTAGTATGTTTTTCTCAATAAATATGGAGCTTTGAAGTAAGGGAATTGGTTTTGAAACACATTCTAATGTTTCAAAACAGCTTTTATCAATAGCAGCAGGTGGTTATCAACTGGAAGTTGAGGTCTCATGTGGACACTCAAGTTCAGAAATGAAGTCTCACGCACATACTAATAACTACATTACTGATTGAATCAGTTGTGTTGTGTGGATAGACACATTGCTTTATTAGTGAGACCAAGTGCTCCATCCACACTTTGAAACCACTTACTTATTGTTCTAGGTAATGGCAAACAAGTATCAGACATAGACCTCAAATAATCACATGATCAAGTAGAATAAAAGTTAAGAGTTGACGCAAGGGACCTCAAAGTTGAACCAAACAGAACCTGTGGTCTTTGCAAACTATCACCAACTCTTCATTTGTACCTGTTGTTGTTGTTGTTGTTGTTGTTGTGGTCTTCAGTCCTGAGACTGGTTTGATGCAGCTCTCCATGCTACTCTATCTGGTGCAAGCTCCTTCATCTCCCAGTACCTACTGCAATCTACATCCTTCTGAATCTGCTTAGTGTATTCATCTCTTGGTCTCCCTCTATGATTTTTACCCTCCACACTGCCCTATAAGGCTAAATTTGTGATCCCTTGATGCCTCAGGACATGTCCTACCAACCGATCCCTTCTTCTAGTCAAGTTGTGCCACAAACTTCTCTTCCCCCAATCCAATTCAATACCTCCTTCAACCATCATCAGTTATTTTGCTCCCCAAATAGCAAAAGTCCTTTACTACTTTAAGTGTCTCATTTCCTAATCTAATTCCCTCAGCATCACCCGACTTAATTCAACCACATTCCATTATCCTTGTTTTGCTTTTGTTGATGTTCATCTTATATCCACCCTTTCAAGACACTGTCCATTCTGTTCAACTGTTCTTCCAAGTCCTTTGTTGTCTCTGATAGAATTACAATGTCATGGGCGAACCTCAAAGTTTTTATTTCTCCTCCATGGATTTTAATACCTACTCCGAATTTTTCTTTTGTTTCCTTTACTGCTTGCTCAATATACAGATTGAATAACATCGGGGAGAGGCTACAACCCTGTCTCACTCCCTTCCAAACTACTGCTTCCCTCTCATGTCCCTCGACTCTTATAACTGCCATCTGGTTTCTGTACAAATTGTAAATAGCCTTTCGCTCCCTGTATTTTACCCCTGCCACCTTTAGAATTTGAAAGAGAGTATTCCAGTCAACATTCTCAAAAGCTTTCTCTAAGTCTACAAATGCTAGAAATGTAGGTTTGCCTTTCCTTAATCTTTCTTCTAAGATAAGTCGTAAGGTCAGTATTGCCTCATGTGTTCCAATATTTCTACGGAATCCAAACTGATCTTCCCCGAGGTCGGCTTCTACCAGTTTTTCCATTCGTCTGTAAAGAATTCGCGTTAGCATTTTGCATCTGTGACTTATTAAACTGATAGTTTGGTAATTTTCACATCTGTCAACACCTGCTTTCTTTGGGATTGGAATTATTATATTCTTCTTGAAGTCTAAGGGTATTTCTCCTGTCTCGTACATCTTGCTCACCAGATGGTAAGAGTTTTGTCAGGACTGGCTCTCCCAAGGCTGCCAGTAGTTCTAATGGAATGTTGTCTACTCCCGGGGCCTTGTTTCGACTCAGGTCTTTCAGTGCTCTGTCAAACTCTTCACGCAGTATCGTAACTCCCATTTCGTCTTCATCCACACCCTCTTCCATTTCCATAATATTGTCCTCAAGTACATCGCCCTTGTATAGACCCTCTATATATTCCTTCCACCTTTCTGCTTTCCCTTGTTTGGTTAGAACTGGGTTTCCATCTGAGCTCTTGATATTCATACAAGTGGCTCTCTTTTCTCCAAAGGTCTCCTTAATTTTCCTGTAGGCTGTATCTATCTTACCCCTAATGAGATAAGCCTCTACATCCTTACATTTGTCCTCTGCCATCCCTGCTTAGCCATTTTGCACTTCCTGTCGATCTCATTTTTGAGACGTTTGTATTCCTTTTTGCCTGCTTCATTTACTGCATTTTTATATTTTCTCCTTTCATCAATTAAATTCAATATTTCTTCTGTTACCCAAGGATTTCTACTTGCCTTTGTCTTTTTACCTACTTGATCCTATTCTGCCTCCACTACTTCATCCCTCAGAGCTACCCATTCGTCTTCTACTGTATTGCTTTCCCCCATTTCTGTCAATTGTTCCCTTATGCTTTCCCTGAAACTCTGTAAAACCTCTGGTTCTTTCAGTTTATCCAGGTCCCATCTCCTTAAATTCCCACCTTTTTGCTATTTCTTCAGTTTTAATCTACAGTTCATAACCAATAGATTGTGGTCCGAGTCCACATCTGCCCTTGGAAATGTCATACAATTTAAAACCTGGTTCCTAAATCTCTTTCTGACCATTATATAATCTATCTGATACCTTTTAGTATCTCCAGGATTCTTCCATATATACAACCTTCTTTTATGATTCCTGAACCAAGTGTTAGCTATCATTAAGTTGTGCTCTGTGCAAAATTCTACCGGGCGGATTCCTCTTTCATTTCTTAGCCCCAATCCATATTCACCTACTACGTTTCCTTCTCTCCCTTTTCCTACTGTCGAATTCCAGTCACCCATGACTATTAAATTTTTGTCTCCCTTCACTAAGTGAATAATTTCTTTTATCTAATCATACATTTCTTCAATTTCTTCGTGAGCTGCAGAGCTAGTTGGCATATAAACTTGTACTACTGTAGTAGGCATGGGCTTCGTATCTATCTTGGCCACTATAATACGTTCACTATGCTGTTTGTAGTAGCTTACCTGCACTCCTATTTTTTTTATTCATTGTTAAACCTACTCCTGCATCACCCCTATTCGATTTTGTATTTATAATCCTGTATTCACCTGACCAGAAGTCTTGTTCCTCCTGCCACCAAACTTCACTAATTCCCACTATATCTAACTTTAACCTATCCATTTCCCTTTTTAAATTTTCTAACCTACATGCTCCGATCCATAGAATGCCAGTTTTCTTTCTCCTATAACGACACCCTCTTGAGTAGTCCCCGCCCGGAGATCCGAATGGGGGACTATTTTACCTCCGGAATATTTTACCCAAGAGGACGCCATCATCATTTAACCATACAGTAAAGCTGCATACCCTCAGGAAAAATTACAGCTGTAGTTTCCCCGTGCTTTCAGCCGTTCGCAGTACCACAACAGCAAGGCCGTTTTGGTTAGTGTTACAAGGCCAGATCAGTCAATCATCCAGACTGTTGCACCTGCAACTACTGACAAGGCTGCTGCCCCTCTTCAGGAACCACATGTTTGTCTGGCCTCTCAACAGATACCCCTCCGTTGTGGTTGCACCTATGGTACAGCTATATGTATCGTTGAGGCACCCAAGCCTCCCCACCAATGGCAAGGTCCATGGCTCATGGGGGGAGGGGGGGGGGGCATTTGTACCTGACACATCTTTAATCAATGAAACACTCTACACCTCATTGCAGATATTCTGCAAAGAATTTATCATATCACTAAAAATACTATTTTGCTGCTTCAGGTGACAGTTTGATTGCTGAAGAAGTTTGATTTTCTTTCTGCTTTGCATGTTTGTGTCATACACGGTGTTCAATATTCTCTTGATATGAAAAACAAGGTCATGAATTGGTGTACCTATATTGAAAGGAACATCTTTGGCAACACTAGAAAAGAAATAAATGAATAAAATTATAAAAATTGCCCTTCATGAACTTACGTGTTGTAAACATAGAAGTTTGAAACCAGTGGACGAAAAAATTGAAACGAAAAGTCCACATTAAAATGAAAAATATTAATTGAGCTAGAGTATTTACTTGTAGAAAGTAGCAGCTGACTTTCCACTTATGTTTGTGCATCCTTGGGCAAAACAAGTGGCCATTTTTAATCATATTTATCTTTTTTATATGATGGATAATACTACAAAACACACTCAACTCTCAAGTTTTTGGTGTCTCTATCATGTTTGGAGTGCAGAAATGGCTAGATTTTGTATTACAGTGACAGGACATCTCCACAGTTTCTAAACTCCTTTGTTGTGCCCTCCACAGCACCAAGGGACGATTTGCCAGCTGGACAGTACGAATATCTCTGACTGGGTATTAATATTGATACCTGGGCTGTGCTACCAGCTACTGAACCACTTCCCCCTTTAAATGACACATAGGGCTGAAATTGACCACATTTGTACTGGTCTACCAAGGAAAGGGAGAGAAAGATGCTGGAATTCTCATCAAAGAAATGCGTGACATGTCTACGTTGGCTAATTCAGGCTTTAGTCCTGGTGATGTGGGAAGTACACTTGCTGATGTCACACCTATGGACTGCAGCTTAGGCCTGCCTGTAGGATAGTTGGTGCTAGCAGTAGTTTGGAGGACAGCAGCAGTTCCTCCTCGACAGGCATCTCACTGCATCTACGTTTGATCTCTCTGTCTTTTCTTGTTTGTGCAGTGGTTTATTTATTTATTAGATTCCATGGGACTTTGCAAGCCAAAGCTACTTTATCATGGGATAATGCAGTACATAGTTTACAGAATGCTGATTAGAAACTTTAGTAGCAAAGAATTAAAGAATTCATATAACACAAAAGTAACAGAGAGAATACAAATAAATAACGTATTACAGATAAAAATTCTCATCTACTTTGAGGAACTATAAAGAATAGAAAGTGTGTGCCTCAAGCAGACGTTTCAACTTTGATGTCAATTACTTGGGGTGTATCACTCAATTTTTTCTGTTCTACTAGAAGCCTATTGAAAATTAAACTGGCTAAATAGTACACACCTTTTATACAGAGCTGAATAAAGTGTTATCCAAGTATATACAGTATTGTTTTCCCATCTAGTGTTCACTGAATGAATATGGTAATTTCTTCTCAATGAGCAGATATTGCCAACAACAGATCCCATGTTGGAATATAGTACAAACACATATAGCAGAGCTAGAATTCCAAGACACCCGAACAAAGGCTACACAATGTTCATGAATGGACACATTAGACCAGTCAGATCACCTGCTTCTGAGTTAAGAATATTCTGGTTGAGTGCACAGATTTCCCACAGAATACACCACTATACAAAATAATAGACTGAAAGCAAGCAAAGTGAACAAGACTTCATGCTTCAGTGTAACAGACAGTGATGATTCGTACAGTGAAGACGGCAGCATTCATTTTCTGGTTTGATCTAGAAAATAGCCCAAGTTGTGAAATTCGGTTCTTTTTATTTAATTGGCGACTAGTTTCAGATATTGGAACCCGTTCTCAAATCATCCACACAAGAAAACTGTGTACTCTGTGGTAGCATGCAAATAATGTTAATGATGTACATAATTTAGTCTATGTCAAGATTTTCAGTGACCATTGGCGGAACAAACATAAAATTCGAGGGTGCTGGAAATCCTCTCATTTTCTGTACAAGGCCTTGAATGTGATACTTCCAAGAAAGCCTTCCATCTACTCTCTGTTCTAAGAATATAAAATTGTGCATTTCATAAACTTTGGATAGTAAAATTTTCTTTTTATAAAACTGTAAGCACTGTATTTTGATACAGTTAAGTGTTAATCTGCTCACTGAAAGCCATTTGCTGGTTTTACAGACTATGCTATTAGATGCATCATTTATTTTTCATTCAATGTCTTTCAAAATAACAATTGTGTCATCTGCAAAGCGGACAATTTTTGTCTCATCTGTCATGTTATGAGGCAGATGATTGATATATATAAAAAAAGGGAATGAGGCTAGAACAGAATCTTGTGACACCAGTCACATTCAACCCTCTTTGCTATTTGTTGACGTTGAAGGATAACCTTCTGCTTCTTACTTTCCGGATATGAAGTGAACCATTACTGAGTTTTCTCCCAAACAACATAATGTTTGAACTTATACAAAAGTATTGTATGTTCTGCACAATAAAATAATTATGTTGAATGAAAGAAAATATCCACGGTTCTCTGCCTGTTGTTTAGATCTGCTAATGCCTCACCCAAGATACATCTAGTACCTTAATCTTAAACAATGCATTAGTGTCTAGTGGTAACCGCAGTGAAGCACATCACATCTGTAGGTGTGATCTTGTAAAGGAAAAAAAAAATCAACAGTACAAACACAATTGAATGTCTAACAGTGTTCCACCAGAAGATTCAGTGTATCAAAAACAAAGTGCAGCAGCTTGAAGTCAAGTTGCAAACCCTAAATAGCTCTGTTATATGCTTCACTGAGCACTGGTGTAAGGAGGGTGACATTGCCTGTGTAACTTTACCCTCATATATAATAGCATCTTCTTATTGCAGAGTATCAATTAAAGGGGAAGGGGCATGTATTGATATTAAGAATGAACTCCAGTATAAGGTAACAAGTGACATTGTCTCTCTTGGTGAAGTAAAACACTTTCAGTTGTCAACAATATAGCTATCACCTCAAAATGTTTCCAAAAAACTTGTCATATTGTGTGTATATCATTCTTCTAATGGTGATTTTGACATATTCTGTGCAAAACTAATACAGAGTCTAGAACAGACATTCTGCTATGTGGAGCTTGTAACATAAACACAGCACAAAAAAGGATAATGTTGCTAATGCTTTTCTGAGCATTTTATGTAGCTTTGGAATGATATAACTAGTCAGCTGTGCAACAGCCCCTACTATTGATCATATTGGCACAGGAAACTGTGACTTAGTACTCAAAAATCTGGGACTTTCAGGTCATCTTTGTCAAATTGCACAAATAAATGTTTCTATGAGAAAAGCAACATGCATACAAAAGAATCTAATCCAAATCAGCCATTCAAAATTTTACTGTACGGTTAACCTGCAAAACCTGTGACGATGTATATGCACAAACAGATGCCAACAGTAAGTTTTGTGATTTCATGTCATTGTTTAAGCTCAAATTTGAAGAATTGTTTCCCAAAGCCCTGCTTCCTGTTGGAGCACAGAGCAAAACAAAATGGATTTCCAGTGGGATTACAAAATCTGCCCAAACCGCAACCCAACGCAACAACTCTGCTCTAGAAAGAATACATGTAGTGACCCTGGTTTTGTAAGCTATTACAAAAACTACAAAAAATCTACAGAAAGGTACTTCTGCAGCTAAAAAGTCAGCCAACAACAAACTGATAAAAAATGCAAATAACAAAATTAAATCTGCTTGGACTTTACTTAAATGTGAGTCTGGAAATCAAAAAAAGAGGCACCCAGACAATAATATCAAGATATCAGGCAATACAATCAGTGATCAAAAAGAGCTGGCTAACTTCATAATTTCATACTTCACTAGTATTGCAAAAGACCTGCAGAGTGAATTTCAAAAAGATCCAATATCACAGTGCAAAATTACGTAAAAATTCAATGGTTCTGCTCCCCACTTCTGAGAGAGAGATAAGCAGTACCTTAAAACAATTAAAAAACAAATCCTCAACAGGGCTGGACACAGTCCCAGTTTCTAGCATTAAAGCCCATTTAACTGGCATCATTAACCAGTCCTCTAAGACTGGCTGCTTCCCAGACTACCTGAAATTAGCTAAAACCATACCTCTTCACAAAAAAGGTGATGTTGAAAACATAGAAAATTACAGGCTAATTGCTTTACTTCTAGTATTTTCCAAAATAGAGGAGCCATTAATGAAAAACAGACTTGTGAGCTACTTAAATGTATATATAGTCTGCTCTGCAAGGAACAGCATGGCTTCAGACTGGGCAGAAGCACTGAAACCACAATAGCTCGGTTTACAAAAATTGTTCTTGAATCACTAGACAAGGACAGTTATGTAACTGGAATTTTCCTAGATCTATTGAAGGCCTTTGACATCATTGATCACGACATTCTTCTACACACGTTGGAGTCGCTGGTAATCAGGGGAGTGGTAACTAAATGGTTCCAATTATACCTAAATAATAGAGTGTATAGATTTCACATAACATCCAAATATGTGATAAATCACTTATCTGACCCACAGTATGTTAATATAAGAGCTCCACAAGGAAGTGTTCTGGGTCCAGTATTATTCTTAATTTATATTAATGATTTCTCACAATGTGTGGAGCATGGAGAAAAAGAACTTATTGCTGATGACAGTAATATACTGATTACCAGCAAGACACCTGACCTGCTATTGGAAAAAGCCAATGAAGCACTAGCAAGTGTTTACGAAAGGCCTACACAGAACAGAGTAACTCTCGACATTAAGAAAGCAAACAGCATGTACTTTAGAATAAACAAGAAGCACAAATCCATAAATTAAAACTACACAACACTAAATTCCTAGGACTGAACATCTACAGCCAACTAAAATGGAATGAACATGTCATGATTATCTCCAAGAGGGACTCCACAGCATGCTACACACTTAGAGTTCTTGCATTAGTATGCAGTGACATCTGTATAGGGTCAGCTTACTTTGAGTATGTGCATGCCATCCTTAGCTATGGAATAATCTTTAGGGGAAATAGTATCCAGAATCTACAAACAGTTTTCAGATTATGAAAGAGAGCTGTAAGAATAATGACAAAATGTAATAAATGGACTCACTGCAAAGAATTATTCAAAATATGTCAGGCATAACTTGTGGT
This sequence comes from Schistocerca gregaria, assembly GCF_023897955.1. Lineage (NCBI taxonomy): Eukaryota > Metazoa > Arthropoda > Insecta > Orthoptera > Acrididae > Schistocerca > Schistocerca gregaria. The sequence continues at coordinate 409,595,585 of NC_064923.1, forward strand.
AGGTATATCAGAAAAAAATCTTGACAATTTTAGCTTGAATAACATTATTCATGATAATAACACAAGGTTGAGTCATTGCCTCCATTTAGATAGAAAAAATAAGCTAAAAGCTCAGATCAGTCTTGATTATCAAGGTGTGATAATCTGTAATAAGCTCCACAGAATATAAAAGAAATTAGCAGTATGCGTTCTTCTTTTTAAAAAAAAAAAAAAACTGTAAAATTGTTTTTGCAAGAGCATTGTTTCTACACTTTGGATGAATATCTTAAATGAAAACCAAAGAATTGTTGGGAACACCTAGCATAAGTTATACCTGACATAATATTTTTGTTTTCATTCTTGTATTATGTATTTATGCCTATGTATTTATGTCTGCTACTTCCATATCAACACACCTCGTATATTTATTTAAATAATATAAATTATCTTTTGTCATTTATGTAATATGTATGCAGGGCTTCTTTATTTATGTATGTTAGTTCTACATCGAAATATCTATGCTTATTAAACAATGTTAAAGGCATCTGTTAAGAAAATATTTAGACTTCGTACCATAATTTGTACATTCACTGACAACATTCATACAATGTGTATTGTCTAAGGATGGATAAATAAGAAAATAAATAAATAAACAAAAGAATTAATAGAATTTCTGTGAATTCTCTCTGTGTGAGTTCTGTATAAAGTGCTTTCACTAATGAAATTTTCAAACTGTCGGAACTGACCACACCTGGAAGACACATTAAACGAGTAACCGAGTAGAGAACTAACATGCAGTACACTGATTTCATAATCATACTTGAAATTTCATCATGGTCATGGCGTTAGTAAAACACCATACTTATATGAAGAACAACAAATGCTTTGTGAAATTATGTGAATAGAAACCATTAAACATCTTATTGTGATTTTGTTGTAAATTAATGATGTATTCAGAAGAATGTGTCTTGCATATTGTACAAATAACTTTAATCATTACTGTTTCTTTGTACATGTGCAGTGTGCCATTCGATGTTGAATCAAGCTTTTATTATTATTATTATTATTATTATTATTATTCTTTATTCTTTAGTGGTATGATAATTAATTCTACTTCACCTTTGCTTGTTTCCTGTAGCTGCAAGTTATGTTGTTGTTGCTGTTGTGGTCATCAGTCCTGAGACTGGTTTGATGCAGCTCTCCATGCTACTCTATCCTGTGCAAGGTTCTTCATCTCCCAGTACTTACTGCAACCTACATCCTTCCGAAGCTGCTTAGTGTTTCATCTCTTGGTCTCCCTCTACGATTTTTTCCCTCCACACTGCCCTCCAATGCTAAATTCGTGATTCCCTGATGCCTCAGAACATGTCCTACCAACTGGTCACTTCTTCTTGTCAAGTTGTGCCACAAACTCCTCTTCTCCCCGATTTTATTCAATACCTCCTCATTAGTTATATGATCCACCCATCTAATCTTCAGCATTCCTCTGTAGCACCAAATTTCCAAAGCTTCTATTCTCTTCTTGTCCAAGCTATTTATCGTCCACGTTTCACTTCCATACATGGCTACACTCCATACAAATACTTTCAGAAACGACTTCCTGACACTTAAATCTATACTCAATGTTAACAAATTTCTCTTCTTCAGAAACGCTTTCCTTGCCATTGCCAGTCTACATTTTATATCCTCTCTACTTCGACCATCATCAGTTATTTTGCTCCCCAAATAGCAAAACTCCTTTACTACTTCAAGTGTCTCATTTCCTAATCTAATTCCCTCAGCATCACCCGACTTAATTCGACTACATTCCATTATCCTCGTTTTGCTTTTGTTCATGTTCATCTTATATCCTCCTTTCAAGACACTGTCCATTCCGTTAAACTGCTCTTCCAAGTCCTTTGCTGTCTCTGACAGAATTACAATGTCATCGGCGATCCTCAAAGTTTTTATTTCTTCTCCATGGTTTTTAATACCTACACCAAATTTTTTCTTTTGTTTCCTTTACTGCTTGCTCAATATACAGATTGAGTAACATCGGGGAGAGGCTACAACCCTGTCTCACTCCCTTCTCAACTACTGCTTCCCTTTCATGCCCCTTGACTCTTACAACTGCCATCTGGTTTCTGTACAAATTGTAAATAGCCTTTCACTCCCTGTATTTTACCCCTGCCACCTTCAGAATTTGAAAGAGAGTATTCCAGTCAACATTGTCAAAACCTTTCTCTAAGTCTACAAATGCTATAAATGTAGGTTTGCCTTTCCTTAATCTTTCTTCTAAGATAAGTCGTAAGTCAGTATTACCTCACATGTTCCAACATTTCTCTAAGTCTACAAATGCTAGAAATGTAGGTTTGCCTTTCCTTAATCTTTCTTCTAAGATAAGTCGTAAGTCAGTATTGCCTCACGTGTTCCAACATTTCTACGGTTATGTAGGTGTCCTGAAATAAGAGCTCTTAAGAGTTCTACATATATATCTTTACCAATGTAATTTTGATTTAAACTGCTGACTATTGACAAGAAGTGATTATTAAACATTTTGCGCAATTCTGGTGGACCACAAACATTTTCATTCTCACACAAAAGATATGTAATTTGCCAAATACCCACATTCTGCCAGGCACATCTTTCACACTTTGTAGTTTTAATCTTTTTCTGAGAACTTTCGATCCTCTTGGTGTAATACTTTGCTTTAGTCCTCTGATGACATTACTCAGCATTTTGCAGTATTTTTTACAGTCAAATTATGAAACTGTGCTCAGATTGTCCTTCATACTATGGTACAGCTACTGTTTCCTCCTATATGATACTCTAAAATCATTATTTATTCAAATCAGTTGCTTATTTGTACTGCTTATGTGCCTGTACTTCTTTTTAATGGGAAAGAAAGTGGTAAAGATTTGAAGAAACGTTATATATTTGTTGCTCAAGTTATCTATACTGTAGACTTCTTGGCAAGTTATCCATTGGAGATTGGCTGCATTGCAAGTGAACTGATATCTATAAATCATTTTTTTCCTGTTTTGGGAAGTAACTCTGCACTAAATTCTTTCAGTAATAGTATCTGTAGACCATATCGTGACAGGCCTTTACTAATTTTTCTCACACTGTGCCCATCAACTACAGAACAATCTATGAAGATATTGTCTATGATCATGCTACTGTTTCCCTTAACTCTAGTTGGAAAGTCAACTGCTTTAACCAGGTTGTGAAATTCAAGTACATTCATTAACATTCTTTTCTCTGGAGCATTAGTCAGAAAGCTTATACTGAAAACTGTACATGCTTAAGAACGGAGCCTAGCACAGCGTCAAGGCTCAGAGGTGACAGCATCATTCGCAACTGTCATTGCTCATTTACAAGCACCATTTGTTGCTGAAGGCAAAGGATGAGATGAAATGATCAAATTTTCTTACCTCTTGGGATGCAGATGCCATTAATTGAGGACGATTATTGAAAATTATCACATTAGGTGCTCCATCTACTTCTAATATGGTGGCCATTGCGTGGATGTTGTCATAATGGATGTCCACATTACATACAGAAAGTTAAGAGAACATTGACAACTGGCAGCCACATTACTCCCTGTAGTAATCTAGAAAAATGGACATGCAGTCTTGGCAGGGATCTAATGGTGCAACCAGGGATTAAAATGCTGCACAGAGGGTGGCAGTGAAAACATACCTGACCACTCTGACCTATATGTGAGATGGCAAAGTGAAAACCAAGCCAGTAGGTGTGATATCGTGGTAGTATCTTCATTTTGCACATGACGTAATGTGCTTTTTGGAGCAGCTTGAGTATGCAGAGGTGGAGCATAGTTGGGATCACAAGGCAGCATTCAGATCATCTTTAGATTTAAGAGGATATTGCCAATTATATGAAGTTGGTGTTGCAATAAAAAAAAAGAGTTCTATCATGTCAGGTATCTGGCACAACAGACAACATCCTGCAAGGTAGTGGGCAGTGGCCAGTTCCAGTCACTACTTCACTAACAACCAAATTACTCCCCGAAATGGTCTGGTGAAATCTACATGCACTATTTGCCAGGGGTGGTAAGGGTGGAACTGGGTCAATATGACTAAGAATTTATCAAGGATAGGTCCTTTTTGGTGTCCAAGGTGAACACCACAGCATCTTGTGCCTATCGAACTCCGTGTCTGGCTTGTAAGGTAGGCAGGAAAGAGCATCTGTGTTTGCATGTTGCGTGGTGGACCTATAGTGGATTTTATAACTGTAGTTACAGTGAAATCCCTATTTTATGTTTTTGTGTAGTCCAGGTTTAAAAAAAACACAAAACTAAGGAAAATGAAGAATTAAAAAAAAGTTAAAATCTACCAAAATACAAGCAAAAATATGCACAGTTGGCACATGTGATTAAAAATTGCAATCTTCTCCAACACTCTGTATAAAATCTGTCTAAGTGAAGGAAATTAAATGTACAGTGCAATGTTTCTACAATAATTTGTGGTAATGAATTTCATTAGTTATTAAAAAATCACAAATGTGTTATAGTAAGTAAAAACTCATCAAAAAATTAAAACTGGTACCTGGGTACAAGGCAATCGAGCTATTTTCTGATGTGCTATGACCCCAAATTATACATTCAAAACATGCATTTTTGACACATTATCCTTTGTGCTCACACAGAAAAAAGCAAAAGTTGACGAACACTTTGAGTTAAACCAAAAACATCACAGCAGCTAAGTGGTTAAGCCATAAACATAAATGTGTACATCTGCTTAGTGACAGACTTTGTCACCATTCCTGTTATTGTTTAATGCTTTTCTTATGAGCCACACTTGATATGCTCACCCCCCCCCCCCCCCCCATTAAACTGTTATTTTAGGCCTGATGAGTTACTTCCCAAATTGACATCACAATCTTATTAGACATCAGCTCAGTGAATTTCTGTACACTGTGTAAAATGTAAATTTGAAAGAAAGCTCAGGTGCTACAGTTTTGCTTCATGTTTTCTATCACTGCTGACAATCTTTATAATGTACAGTCTGTGGCACGTGTGGTGCAAAGTGTATACGTGAGTAGTATATGTAGTTTTGGCAACTGTATTGTGTCAGATTTGAATATGAAAGTTTTTGAAATGCGCTACTGCAAAACTGTTACTCTATTTCTCAGTGTCATTTCTGTCATAGCACATCATCTGCACAAAAGTATATTTTTAGCACTTCAAAAAATGCTTTCACACTTACCTGCACTCCACTCTCCATACGTCCATTAGGTGAGCTCATTGTAAGTGTGTTAGTATGATGTGGTAGCTGTGCTGGCTACTAGGTGACGTAACAAGCCACCAACTAATAAGAGTTCACTAGCCAGAAACGGACAATGTTTCCTCGATTAAGACTGAACATATTCTTCGAGATTCAATGTTTGAATTTCAAAGGCTGATGATTGATATTGCTACTGAATGCAGAAATACATGCAAAAAGATGAAACTGAGTTATAAGTGGCACAAGAAAAGTTGGTGGCTGGGTCTCTTTGTCAAGTATTGGCTTTGTCTGGAACACTTCGCATTGACTGTCTTGTTTTTCACTTTACCATTGCAACCTAGCAGTAGCTGTATCATAATTGTGTGGTGAAGCTAATTGTAGCAAGTTGTATTGGCAACACTGATTGTGGATTGGATCAGCATTTCCTCTCTCATGTCTCCCCTCTCCACAATGGGCATAAATATTCCCTTGACTCTGCCACCACCCATGCTGCGACCCTTTGTCTGTCTTGTGTGCCACTTATAACTCATTGATCAAATGTCAATAGAAAGAAAATGGGATGAAGCCAAGTGAGACATCGAGTAAGAACTTAGGAAGAGATGTTAAGTCGGGGAATTTTTAGCATTGATCTTATGGGCTTAATTTATGGTGTGGAACCTAAAATCAGAGCAAGTAAAATTGAAGTTCCACGGCAGTAGGAAACAGTGCCACGGCACTATTTTACTAGGGAACTGACTAGGGACCGAAAATAAGAACAGGGGTGTATGATCAGTGATAATACAGATAAGAATGAAATTTCTTGATGGTGTATTTGATTTCCAATGCCTCTTTAATTCATGAGTAGTTGCATTGGAACACACTTTACAATTTGGATGCAATGTATGTTATCACTATACAATGCAGTGGAGGTGCACCAGTATGCCAATGTATATCCAGGGTAATTAAAAATTATCTGTGCACGTCTCCAACAAGAAATCTTGTATTGCGCAACTGACTTTCAGTGTTAATATGAACACCCACAATTATTCTGTGTGTGTTTCAGCTTTTCCTTATTCAATATGTATCTCAGGTATATGTACACAGCTCAAGAAAACTACTCTCATTGTGTCGGTTGGCAAAGCAGATAATAGACTAGAAGCCACTCAAATAATGCCTAATAATTTTGTAGCCCCTGCTACAATTGTGATCCCGGTATCTAAAATAATTAGAGCAATTTGGAATACCATGAATCAGTTGCAGGAGTGCTTGCGACCACGAAATATAATCTGTTATGCTGGTCCATGTCAAATGGTGTATTAATTAGTAGAATTTACTTAATTTTATTAGGGGCAGGCAGCTGCAAATAGGCATCAGGAAAATCTGTTTTAGAGAAATAAGGAACCGCAGAAAATTTAGGTAACAACTCCTCTGGCTAAGGGACTTTATACTGATACAAACTGCTGCTCAGAGCACCAAGCTGAGAGGGGCATCAGAGATGCCACTATAGTAAGATTTCTGTACAAGACATATCACAAAATAAATAAACAAATATTAGTAGTGGCTGCTTGGGACATTAAGCTGACAGAGGTGTCAGAACAAAATTTGTATACAGTGTTCATCACAACTAGTAGCTAAAACAAACATGGGTAAAAGTGCATGAGGGAATCCTCATGTGTTATTGAACCAGTTCTGAGTGGACTTAAAATCACCACATATTCTGTTTGATCAGCAAGGAATTTTTGTAAAAACTGTTGCCATTGCCTAATGGCTTCAAGATGCTGATTATATTACTCCACCGGCTTGTAATCTGCCTAACTCCACAATGGCTTTTATATGCATGAGTAGGAGAACAGCAGGACTACGAACACACTTTTGATATCAATTTGATATCAAATTAATGTTGCAAATTAATTAATTGACCAATCAATTATTCTAGGTTTTTCCTGGCTGGCACTTGCCCCCTTCTCCCACCACCCCTCTGGGAAATCTCTGCCCTTCCCCTCCCCCACCAAGGAAAAAAAATGTTGAGAAAAATCACTCAGTCTATATTGGACTGGTAGGATCTCATATAGGTAAGAAGAGGGGGTCCGTATGCTATCAGCTACCTTTTTATGGCTACTTTTCAAGGTCATCCAACTACACATTTCCCACATCCAAAATACATGCACAGAAATCATTGTAAATAGGAAATGTCTTAGGATTTTTGGCAGGTTAATGAATAAAACAAGCAAATATTCTTGTACAAAATTGTTTTTAATTTCTGCATATACATTTATACACAGAAAACAAACCTTTCCTTATTTTTTTGGTTGTAGTTTTAATAACATATAGCTTAATTTTTAACTTACAACTTAAACCCACATCTGAATCAGATATTTATTTCTCCAGCCAATAATTTAGCAGGCACAAAGAAGGTATACTTTCAAATTGTAATTCATATTTATTTTGTTCTTGTAAACTACTTCTTTGATGGCTTTAACAATTAGCTCTGTTCCTTCTTGCAGTTCCTCTAGGCAAGAGCAATTGGGGATTTTAATTTTACTTCTTATTTCCTCCATGACACTATTGTTAAAGCACTCCACATCTTCCTGTGTGTATGCCAATACATCTTCTCCTACATATTTCTGCAGAATTTCTGTATAGAACTTAAAGTTTACAACTTTTGCAAATCATTGTCCATTAAATGTAGATATTCCATTAGTTTTGAACTCTGCAAATGGCTGTTCTGTTGGTAGAAGCACAACATCCAAATCGCCACATTTAGATATAATATAACAACTTTTAAGCCAGTCCAAAATGAAATGGAGGTTGATGTATCCTTTAATGTAGCAAACAATACAGCACTCTGACATGCAACTAGTTTCCAGTGCTGTTTACTGTAAATGTAGATATTTTATATTTTTCAGTCATAGCCAGATTTCTCCATAAACTGTATTTATGGAGAAACCTTGCTAGCACATCTGCAATATATATTTCTTTTTCTAATTGCAGTTTAAATTTTTCCTTTATGGCAGCTGTCTGTGCCATGTACTCCAGTTTTAGTTTCTTGACTTAAATGTCCTCCATTTCCAGTATTCTTTTTCATGCACATACCACATTAACTGTACTCAGGGTAGACATTTCCTTAGTAGGGTGTGATTTAAGTCTGTTCAACACATTGGTTCTTTTCCTTAACACTTGTGGAATAACATTTTCTGTGGGAACCAACCCAACTTGGTGATATCTGTATTTGATGATATTACAGCAGTGTCCTAGACTGTGAAAAATATGTTTCTCCTGCTTTAATATAGCACTTCTGTATGACACTTTCATCATCTTTGTTGGAGTCAGTGAAAAGAATCTCCATATAATTTACAAGTAGACAATTGAAACTGTATGCAGACAGAATATAACTTATAAGCTTTTCTGGCCTTGAGAGTCTGGCAAACTTAACTCATACACCAGTCAATTTATTAGTATTTTTATTACCTCAGTAGACAAACTGTAGAATTTTGTAAAGCACCACACACCAGCTGTTCTGTAAGATATAGTTAGCTCACACCACAGGGATGTGACTGACACAGAGTACAGTGTAGCACATTGAAAGTACTTTTGTTGGAGCTAACACACTTAAGCAGTCTTGGACTGGGTCTAACACATGACCCATTCTGTAGTTGTATATTGTACCTTGTAGCCTGGTAATTCCATGTTCCTTAGAAATAGAAGACTTAAAAGTTCTTTGTAGTCACATGTCTGGAGACGTTTCAAAATCTGTAAGGTGGTTACAAATAACTTTGTTTACACCTGGACTTGTGATTTGACTTATAAATTTGTTATATTTCCTTATCTACAATTGGAGCTCATCCATGTTAAACAGTCTATTTCAGCTGTGTTATCATTGTCCACAATCATATTGTTCCTTCCCTAGCAGTCTCCTTCCATTCTGACGTCATGGGTTGATATTAGGTAATTGCACATCTCAATTTTATTGAAAATTCTGTCTAGTCTCATGTCTAAACTCAAAAGATAACTATCACCTACAAGTAGCTGCAGCAATATTTCAAGTAATTCTTCCATTGGAACAACCAAAGTAATGTCAGCTAATTCCATTTTATATTTTACAGCCAAAGGATTTTTATATTTGCCTATTTTATCCCACATTTCTCTTGCTGTTACAATGCCATTCCCGTGTGGGAGAAATGATAGCTTTGCTTTGACACTGTTTTGCAGTGATGAACTTAGGAATTGACTACATAGATAATAATTAAATTAGCCATACATTTCCTTCTCTAATATTACAGATGATCTTTTCTCTAATTGCTTCTGACAGTCCACTTGATCAAAGACTTTAACTAACATAATGTTATAACAAAATTATTCTGTAACAAGAATAATCACATTTAAATTATTATTGCTATGGAGCATACCATTTTCAGTGTAATTTATTTTGCTACTCATGAGAGGCAGTTTCTCTCCACCCCACGCACACTTGGCACATAAAATAGCACTATTGGGCTAGGAGTCTACAACTGGACTGCAAGTACAACCATATTTAGTCCATATGACCAGAAGATCCCATGACCGGAAGTGACACCATCCTGGATCTGTAGCGTATAAAAGGAGGCATGAGAACTGCAACTGATCAGTATTCTGTGGTAGCTGAAAATGTCAATCTGGATTCCATCAAAGTGCTTAACATCCCTAAGCTATTGGGGAGGAGGACATGACCAACTGGTGAACGTTTTGGTTTATGATTATTACTGGAGAACCTGGACAGTCTTGTTTCTGACACCGGCAACATAAATTACACTGAAAATGGTACGTTCCATAGCAAAAAGAATTTAAATGTGATTATTCTTGTTACAGAATCATTTTATGATAACATTATGGTAGTTAAAATCTTTGATCAAGTGGACTGTCAGAAGCAATTAGAGAACAGATGATCTGTAATGTTAAAGAAGGAGATGTGTGGTTCATTTAATTATTATCTATGTAGTAAATTCTCCAAGTTCCTCAGTGCAAGAAATGGTGTAAAGGCAAAGCTACCATTTCTCCTACATGGGAATGGCATTGTAATATCAAGAGAAATATGGGATAAAATTTGCAAGGAAGCACCGGAAACCATTTCCAACTAATATAAAAATCCTGCGGCTATAAAATATAAAATGGAATTAAATTACATTAAATTGGATGTTGTAATGGATGAATGACTTGAAATATTGCAGCGGCTACTTGTAGGTGAGAGTTACCTTTTGGATTTAGACATAAGACTAGACGGAATTTTCAATAACACTGAGATGTGCAACTACCTAATATCAACCCACGATGTCAGCATGGAAGGAGACTGCTAGGGAAGGAACAATATGATTGTGGCCAATGATAACACAGCAGAAATAGACTGTTTAACATGGATGAGCTCCAATTGTAGATAAGGAAATATAACAAATTTATAAGTCAAATCACAAGTCCAGGTGTAAACAAAGTTATTTGTAACCACCTTACAGATTTTAAAACATCTCCAGACAAGTGATTACAAAGAACTTTTAAGTCTTCTTTTGCTAAGGAACATGGAATTACCAGGCTAGAAGGTACAATATACAACTACAGAATGGGTCATGTGTTAGACCCAGTCCAAGACTGTTTAAGTGTGTTAGCTCCAACAAAAGTATTTTCAATGTGCTACACTGTACTCTGTGTCAGTCACATCCCTGTGGTGTGAGCTAACTATATCTTACAGAACAGCTGGTGTGTGGTGCTTAACAAAATTCTACAATAGAGGCAAAACCTGTTTCAAGATACTTCTGGTGACAGTTTTGTAGTTTTGTAAACTTCCTCTCTCAGTCTGTTTCTTATTTCCCATTTGGGCGGATAGTGTGCTAAATGATACACACACACACACACAACACCTCCTGTCCTCTTGATCGAATACTAGTTTGCTGTACCATATAGAGTGGCTGCAGTGCAGCAACACAAACACCACTGTACAAACATTGCAAATAGTCTTTGACTGAGATGGCTCTCAATGCCAAATGACACATCCCTTTAATCCGCATTTTTTATTGCAGACCCTTAAACTTCATAATTGTTAACCCCCTGAGACTTGTCTTTCATAAGGCTGATAACCTTCTTGTTCTGTGGAACAGTACCATAAGGATTATCGGCTGCTTATTGAGATATGTCAAACTCTTCACTGTAGCATCTCATTACTTCATACGGATCACAGTTCTTCATCCAATAGATGAAGCCATCTGTATCCATATAGAGTAACTTTGGATCTGCAAAACGAGTTTCACAAACTCATAGTGGAATCAGTACACATGAAGTTTGGTCAGATCTAGTATGTACATCCCCACATAAATAGGTTTTGTAAATTGTACTGTAGTCTTTGCCATCTCCAAAGCAACAAAATCCTCACTGAATGTGATAACCTGCTTAAAATTTGGTTGGGTGATGTATTTTATTGTACCATGATGCCCATCCCATTTGGTTCTAATAAAAATTTCATGCCATTCCCTCAAATTCTCTATTGGCATTCCAAAAATAGAATTATTCTTTAACTTATAAAAAAAATTGAAGTCATACATCACAGAAGCTCTCTGTCTCATATTCAAATCAGTATATGCCTACAAGCAAGGGACTGCTTGGAGGAGATAGCCTCAGTGATTCTAACCAGCTCCATCTCCAAGCTGAGGCACTGCTGTAGGTTATGATAATGAATATAATATCTCCACTTATTCTCCAGCATTGTCATTAGTTTTGAGGCTCCTTGCAGAATTAGTTGCTCCAGAAACAGTGGCTAATAGGCATGTACATCACACAAAATAATAGGGTACATGAGTTCTGCCTCAACGGCATAACCCACATCAGAATCAGCTGCCATAGCCCCTTGATTTTTCCACCTAATCCCTTGCATTCATCTTTGGGCATCCATTTAAACTTGCCAGTCAGCACTGATTGTTGCATTGCACTCACTACCAGGTACATGATGTAACTCAAATCAAGGGATTCATTAAACATGTCACCCATCCATGGGTTATTCACCACACAGATTCCTCGCTCAAAGAAAAGAACCACGTAAGGATCAGTCAACAATTTGATGCTGCACCTCATTTTTTCAGCTCTGTATCCCAAGTCAACCCAAGTGCCATGTAGTAAAAGGCAGGATCCAGAGAATTATGTGGTTATGCATAGACTCTGGGATTTCTTGAAAAGATCCACAAGCAAGCACACATCTGTGTTCATATAAAACCGTGCATTCTCTCCTAAAGTGGAGGTGATAAGTTCCCACCAGACATTCACAACATGCTCATACTATGCATCTGTTATGGCATCACCTGTAAAGTTGCTGGAAAATGCAGTTACGTTGGGTAGCCTGGTTTCATTGAGTTTTACCATATTATCCAGATACTCATATGGGGAAACCCCCTTCCTGGTCACAAGTTGAAACTTTTTCTCATTGGGAAATGCAACTTGAGTGATGTGCATATCCTTCCAAGGTAGAGTTTCAACGAGGTTTTGGAGTGGTGCCTGCATAAAATGCAGCATGTCAGGGAAGCAATGTGTAATTCTTGGTGTCATTCACTTGGAGAATGAAATATATTTTTCAAAGTTCTCAGATAGGACACTGACCTGGTCTTTCTCCCAGCTGAAATCAGTCAACAAGAAAGTGAGCATCATACCCACTTAAATTATGGAAGAAAACAGGTATGTGCCTTGGTAATTGGTACTTCAAATTGTGTGTGTTTTGAGCTGCCCTGTGGAACTTCCCTGTATGATGGCAGTGATCCCTACTAGGAGTTTCCTTTTTCCAATCTAATGGCAACCTACAGATTTGACAGACAACCATGTTTATGTACAAATCTCCATTCTCCTTCAGTTTGGTCATGGGAATGTAGGTGCTGTAAAGATTATCAACTTCCCATGAAAGTTTTTTGAGCCAAACAACAGGATTATCCCCAACATAAGATTTGTAGAGGTTAAAACTCAAATCATGGGATGAAACAACTTGGTACCCAAACGCATATGGTACATGTTTTTCTGTGAAGGTAGCATGTGAGGTTGTGGGGTCACCTTCACAGTGAACCACAAGAGTGAGGAGGCATTCAGAGTCAGTGTACACCACAAACGGGTGTAGCTCCTGATGGTGAGCATTTTTAAAATGTATGAATTTGTGTTCCTCAGAAGGCATAATAATACAAATTGGGTTACTGGAACGGTAATCTACTAGATATGCTGCTGATAATTTGTCTGAGCAAAAATAATTCAGGCATCTTACGAAATATGTTTTTACACTTATAGTTACTCAATTTAGAGAATATGAGTCAGGATATGCCTTTGATCCAAAAATAATGATAATTGCCTTTCTCTTTATTTTTCTTGTTGGAGAACAGCAACATGCTGACATACAGCTTACGCTCACTGGTAAATTTTGAGAAATGGAGGGTACCAACAGCTGTATGTTTATCCTGCTCATTCTGCTCATCTTAATTGCATTTCTCCAGGCCATAAATATGAGCTGATATACCGGTATTCTGAGCCTCTGGATCTCGATGAGTAACTTGATACTGTCAAAATTGTACCATCTGGGGATAGTATTTTTACTCACATGGTATCTACCAGAACACTGCACAATTTTTGTGTAATTTCTCTCACAAGCCAGAATTGACCATGCAAGACAAGCCTGATCCTTTTCATTTTTGACATTCATACATGCTTTCTTGGCTGCTATATCTTTAGGTTGCTCTATATAGCTAGACTATCCATTTACTGGATCATAGACACGTATATGGATGTCCTGGTGTAGTATTCGGCTGGCTGCTTTACCTGACCCCTAACTTCCATCTTAGAAAACCAGTCCATTATAGCATGAAGCTACTCGGTGATTGATACGCTCTGCAACATCACACCATTTCCCCCCCAAAGATACTGAAGGCTCTTTTCCTCAACACTGCCTTGCTGTTTGGGGGGAGGAGGGATGCATTAACTCACAGCAGAGAACAGCAGTGCATTTAATGGCAGGATACTATGAATTACTAAGGACTCTGAAAAGTTCTGTTTCTGACACAGGAAGTCACTCCTCCAGAAACCTGGCTGGGTTTCAGTGTCCTCCTGCTGGATTTTCAGTTCTGCTGAAGGAGATTTGTCGCTTAAAGTCTTTAGAAACCAACAAGTATTTTAATGCTGACATGAAGCCAAAGATCTCATGTGCTTCACCAAAAAGGGCAGGGGAAGGAACTGCCACTAGCCACAGGATGATCACTATTACTAATACTGCTAATAGGAGATGACTGCATCCACCGCATTGATGATATCACTGGGCAGGAGCAAAGCAGTTTGTACTGAGACACACATACTTGTGAGGTTGTCAGTTCTCATGAGGATGAGATGACAGGAGGAGAAGGAGGAGCAAGTGGTGCTACTGGATCAGGCCAGTGGGAGCAGCTTGGTTGTGATGAAAGCTCTTGATGTTGCTGTTATTGTAGGTCTGACCTGCTAGCTTGAGGGGTGGGAGCACATTGCTCCTCCTGATGTCTGATCTATGGATGCCAGAACAATGCTGAGTAGACAGCAAGAGGTTGCTGAGCAGCGGCTGCAGCAGCTATCCGCACCCATACTAAAGGGTACCTGCAATGTGAGGCATGCGTTGTTGGGCCATGCTTCATGCAGAGACAACATCACTGTAGTAAAATGAACAATGAAAAAATTACAGTATAAAAAGTTGCCTTTTTTGCTCTGCATGCATGACATAAGCATTTCATCTACACACACACACACACACACACACACACACACACACACACACACACACCTCCAGTGTCACCTTCGCCACCAGATCAGCCTGCATTTATGCCATGTAAGCTATAACAAGACCATGCATGAAATAAGAAATTTTGAACATCAAACCATCGCTATTACACAAGAACAAATTACACTACTACACTGATTTTTAAACTTTTTGTATACTCACAAGGCAATTCTGGCTGTGGGAGAGTTCACCATGGTCCACCCTCCTTCTCTCCCAGTCTTGTCTCTCAGCCCAGAATGAAATCCTGGAGCTGTGCTGTAACAAGAGAAAAAAAATAACTTACAAGAAATTCATTGTAGGATTTGACATGTGAAATTTTCTCAATTTCAACAGCACAAACACAGATCTAGGGAAAACAAATTACTTACTTACATGATAGTTAACTTCTACAACTCTACAGTCATTGCTACAAAAGTTCATTTCATTTTTAAAACCAGACATGCACTGAAAGACATAGACCTATGGAAAGTGAGGATTAGGGGGGTGCATGGGTGGCTTTTATAGATCACCGCATTTCACAGGCAGCCAATCAGAGGGCTTCACTTTGCATGAGCACCCATTTGGGAAGGGCAGTTGATGGAACATTCCTGAAATCCCTTGTCTCACTGTAAGGTGACATGATTTGTGACGTCTCACTTCTTTGACAGGGCTGGGAAATGTATCCAGTAGGTCTTTGTGCTGGAGGCAATGGGGTGATCTGTGATGTAACAACAGCCAGGCATCCCAACTTGCAGCTGGGTCTCATTCAGTAGCAATCAATGGAAGTTAGTGGACCATCCTGCAGATTCTGTTTCATCCACAAAAGCAAGCATACATGGCAGCGGTGGGATGCAGTGATAATTATTAATACAGTGGGTGGTTTTCTTCAAAGTATAAAAGTATGTGAAAGTGCCTTTAGCTGACTTACAGCATGTATTTTTGAGTGTAGGATTGTCTTTCGATGTATTTCAACTTGTAGGTGAAGTGACCACACACAATTGTATGTGAATATGAATCCTGTCAAGTGGAGGTATACTGTTGAGAGGAGTAGGTGGCAGACAACCAACATCTATATGGTTACTGTAGGTGTAGGAGACGTTCAGATTTGTAAGAAAGCTTATTTAGCATTCTTTGGTATAAGAAATGGATGCCTAAACCCATGTGAATCAACAGAAGAAAACATCTGGAACTCCTAAAGTTAGTTTCTGTGTTTCATTATGCAACAAAACATTAGTTGTACATTCAAATTTACAGATTATGTGTAATGTGACATTAAAAACTAAATATTTTATTTAAGCAGGGTAAGTGGGGGACATGTAACAATCGCCCAAATGAATGCAGCAAGGAGCCCAGGAATTTCTATGGGTTGATGTACTACTCATACATGAGTCCATGCAAATTCCTGGTCCTCTGCAGCCAAGTCACTGCTCCAGGAAAAAGAATCCCAACATGGTGTATCAGTCTACACATCAAAACATTAGCAAGATGAACAGTCTTTATCAAGATAAGTGCAAAGACAGCAACAAGGAACCTCTTAGCCTTGGTACATATTGTAAAATAACTTATAATTTTTTCAATATTGGCTTTGCAAAACCTGTCAAGTTTGTTATCACTTTAAGATTCAAATTTCGTGTGAGAAAAATGCTCAGGAAAGGAACTAAAT
Organism: Schistocerca gregaria; assembly: GCF_023897955.1. Classification (NCBI taxonomy): domain Eukaryota; kingdom Metazoa; phylum Arthropoda; class Insecta; order Orthoptera; family Acrididae; genus Schistocerca; species Schistocerca gregaria. The sequence goes on from NC_064923.1 coordinate 409,612,194, forward strand.
ATAAGCAAAACTGAACTTCCATGTTAAACAGGCTAGTACTACATAAGAAAATCTGAAAACGGTCTCAGAATATTCAAAAACTTATAATTTTGTTGTGGTCACTGCTTTCATCATTGTTTTGCGACATCAGACTATGAAAATGGCCATTGACTCAATCTACTGGAGCGATACGTGATGTGCTATCACCAATTTTCTCTTTTACAGTATTTTTACTACAGTTAAGGATAATTTTTTGTTGTGAATGTTTGATAATGTACAAAACAAAGCTTCACATATTATTATTATTCTTTATTAATTATTATTTTTATGTTACGTTCAAATATAAAGGACATGACAGATCATAAACAATAACTGGTCCGTACTGTATGGATTTCCAGTAAACAAATAAGAATAAAATAACTTGATATATTTTTTCCAGCTTCATTTACACAACCCCATTTTTCTTCATTTCTAAATACTGTGGGTTAGCCCATTTTCCCACTCAGGTCTTCAATTAAAAAAATAATAGTACTGGCGACAAAATGCAAATTTCATTTCGAATTCATGGAGTCTTGACTCTGCGTGCTGTCGTTCTATCTATCTACCTGCAGCTATTTTGCAATGTCAACATCCAAAAGACGCAGATAATCTTAAATAGGTTTTATTTTGGCAGAGTCATGAATCAGAAAACAATTAATCTAGTGTTAATACTTTCTTAATATCTGCAAACCCATTTCTGCACAGAAAATGGCTCTTTCTTTGTTTGCTCAGTGTAGCTTTAATAACATTCAGCTTAATTTTTAGCTTACATCTAATTCTTCATCCAGTCAGACATCTTCATTTTCTCCCACGTGGTATTTGAGAGTGGGATTAGATTTCAGTTAGAATATCATTTAAAGTTATCATAAGTTATCGAAGAAATTTCACAGATTTGCTGTGGCTGTTTTATTTGACATATTGTCACAGGGCTTTGCACACATATAGAAAAACTGAAAAAGATTTTTTGTGACATTGCAAGTGCACCATATGTGTCTCCTACTGATTCTCCAGATATCAAATCGATAATCGAGTTCTTCTCACGTTCGGTACAACATGCCCCTCTCAATCTGCTCAAAAGCACTATTGATTCAGACTCGCAGTTCTGGTAGGTTGTTGGTAGAGGAGGTATAAACATTGAATCCATCACATAACCTCACAAAAAAAAAAAAAAAAAAAATGGCAGGGGATGAAGTCGAGAGAGCATGGAGACCACGACACGAGCTGCTGATCATCAATCCCAGCATGACTGATACTTTGGCTTCTCAGTTTCCTGTTTAACAATCATGAATCTCATGATGAAAGTGGGTTAGAGCTCAATTCTTTTGGTAGATGAAATCCATACTGTCAATTTGCTATTGTGGCAAACACCACCGTGACCTCATTGCGCGGGGGGAACAATAGCGAGTGGCGGGATGAGCAGTGATGGTGCAGCTTGATTGGGCCAATAAGACTCAGAATTTATTGTGTGGCATCGTGAAATATTCCCACGTCAGCCCCCACAGTTTCATGAATTTCTGATAGGAGGCGGTGCTATACAAAGCCTTCAAAATGGCGTCTGTAATGGAGGTGCTTCCCAAGCAGGGAGCTTTCATTGAGTCTGTTTTGGCGAAAACCAGAACACTGCAGATATTCAGAGGTGCTTGCAGAATGTCTACAGAGACCCAGTAGAGAATAAAAACACGGTGAGTCTTGGGTGAGGTGTCTGTCATCTCTGTAACCAGATTGCATAAAAACCTGGCTGACCTTCACAGTGCCAGCCAGCCACACACTACTATAATGCCTACAGCATTGGAACATGCAGACACTCTCATTCGAAGTGATCGACGGATCATAATCAAATACCTTGCTGCACAACGGACATCTCTGTTGCTGGTGCCGACACACTCATTCACCAGTTTGGGTACTCAAAGGTGTGTGCCCACCGCATTTCTCGCTGCCTAACAGAAGGCGATAAAGAGCAATGAAGCATGATCTGTGTGGAATTGCTTGCGCTTAACTAAGCTGATGGTGAGAATTTTTTGTCGAACATCATTACAGGTATTGAAACATGGGTTCAGTTCTTTGAACCGGAATCAAAATGGCAATCCTTGGAGTGGCACCGCACCGTGTCTCCTCTGAAGAAAAAGTTCAGAGCCGCACCCACAGCCAGTAAAGTCATGACCACAGTCTTCTGGCACTCTTAAAGGGTTATTCTGTTTGATGTCCTCTATGATAGTGCAACGATCAACTCTGAAGTGTAAACTGAAGAAACGGCGCCAGTTTGTTCGTTGCCACAAAAAAAAAAAAAATTATCCTAAAGACAAACACACACACACACCCATGCCCGAGGAAGGACTTGAACCTCCGTCGGGACCAGCCGCACAGTCCATGACTGCAGCGCCTCAGACCGCTCGGCTAATGCCGCGCGGCACAAAGATGCAATCGAGGAAGGTTTCACACAAGTTTACACACCCGAGAGGAGTTCACAAAACTTCAGTGGGCTGTTCTTCCTCATCCACCCTACAGCTCTGATCCCGCACCTTCCAACTTCCATCCGTTTGGGCCAGTTTCGGATGCACTCTGCAGGGAGCAGCACATGGATGATGGGGAGATTACTCATGCAGCAAGAGGCCCTACCAGGAAGCTGGTGTAAGGCAATCACAGTGAACATAGATTATGTTGAAAAACATGGTTTTGTAGCCAAAGCAGTCGGGAATAATATTGTGTATTGGAATTGTGTGTATACTGGAATCCTGAATGAATCCAACCTGCTTTCAGAAAAAAATGTGTTGATTTATTTATGCAGCAGTATCGAGACTTCTCTGTGATATTAGAATCGTGTACTTTAGCAGTCCATATGGAGTGTGACTGGGTATCTGAGTGATCATCAGACGAGGAATGTATGTGTGCAGCTTGGTGAACACAGGTCTTGTCATGCTGTAAAATGGGAGTGTAGACAACATACTCACCATGATAATATAGAAGACAGCGCAACACTTGTCACCTAGAACGTTGGGATAAATATCCTGGTTCATTTTGCGGTAATGAGTGATTAACTTTAACAACAAAGAATCATCTGAACCACTACATACACCGTCCACACACCGTCGATTAAACGCTTCACTGGACTGTTGTTACACATTACACCTCGAAACAGTTGAAAAGAGGCAAACTTGCCTCTCTTCGGATCACACTACACACATCCAGTCACCTATTGTCCAGTTTCTGTTTAGTTTCGCTCTCTTGAGACGTGTAGCTTTTGTACCACTGTCAGCAATGGTCTGTTGCGAGGTGTCCAGTCCTAAATGCCCATTACATGCAATATCCGCTCGAAAACTGATTGAAATGGATATACATTTACTGACAGTCTGAAAACTATTGTCATTGACAAGGCGTGAGACATGTCCTCGGTCCCTGTAGTTTAGGATTATTTTATGACCATTGTTACATGGCTATGAGTGGTCTCGAGGTCTCGAGGTCTCCACAACGTTGATGCCTTTCGGGGTAATACTAACAAGCGACATGAAATGGAATTCCTTGTAGAGACGTTGGAAAGGCCGTGTTGATACATCAACGAATTGAACAAATTAATTCACGCTTTCGTCATTGGCACATTCAAACACAACAATGAGGGCTGATTTTTTGTCACATTTCCGTGACGACTCATCTTACTTCACTGACTATATATAGTCCACTTGCATACACACTCCATTCCATTAACATAATGTACTTCAGCAGTGGAGAGTCACGTGATTGCCTGGTGCCAGTTCTACACCACCCACAGCACTCAAAAGGGAAGAGTAGGTTCTCTTTAGGAGGTGACTAATATTTTGGTGTATAATATTTTGACTTAAACCACATGAACAAGCTGGTGAGGCTCTGACAATTACAATGTTGGTGTGTTAGGAGAAATTCCGTGATCTAGCGTAAAACAGAGGAAACGTTAGCGACAGCCCTGGACATTTGCACAAACCCCACCCATTTGCCCTCCTCCACAACTGCTACCCGCCACACCAACCAAGAGTGCATCAATATGATCTTTGGTAGTCATCATCGCACATGGGCGGAGCTTAGGATATGGATTGGTGTGGAGGGCGGTGATTGGGTGGGACTTGTGCACTGTCCGGCGCTGTTGCTAATGTTACGTGTAAAACAGGAGTAGACAGCCATTTGGGGGAGATGGCCAACATCTGTGGTTCTCTAACTATGATCTTTACAGCGCTGCCTGTCAGTTGATAGTGAGTCTTTGTCGTGAGTGACATGTCGATGCTTCCTTTCACTCTTTGTGTCAACAAAAATAAGTAATTTTTATGATTTTAGTATTTAATACTCCTCCATATTACATAGTCATGTCAGTACTTTTCCATTTTTCCTTAAGTTAGTCTGTGAGTAGTAACGGAAAATTACATTTGAGGGCTGTGTAGGTCTAGGTGCATACTGTCATGTTTTTCGTTCTGTTCTCATCCGTCATGTTTGATGACGCACTATGGCTATCACTCTCTACCAACTGGGAAAGATGGCCATAACATCTTTGCAATAGTTAGGCAACTCATAATAGATTTAGTTAATTTTTTAGTTTTGACGGGAATTCATTTTTTTACAGATGCCAACTAAATATGTTCCTAAAATTGGCTCTACTAAAGGCAGATGGATAGAAGCAAACGGCTATTAATGAACTAATAATTATTCAGTTGGAAAAGGTTCTATAGTGTTTAATATTTCAAGGAAAACACAAGAGCGAAAAACAACTAACCAGTTGTGATTCAGAAACTGCAACAGGTCCTGGGTCCTGTTTCGGTTTAGCCATTGAGGACTGACTTTTGTGATTTCCAACAATTTTTTCTACAAACTTATCTGTAACAAGTAGTTGTATAAAAATGCATTAAGATTTCTGGGCACTCTTTTAATACGATTTCCGTTTTATGTTCCAAGTGCTTTGCCAGCTTACCATCTAACCCTTGTGTGTCTGGCCATCCAACCCTGACAGAAGGGTGAGATGGCCAAGTGATACATAACCGAAAAAAAATCTTAGTTAGTTGAGATTTGGTCTAACTTCCTGAACGAATTCTTATTTTGTTTTCTTATGAATATATCAAGCTATATATATCTGCCAGTGTTTTCTGTGTATTAGGGTTTGATATGGGCATTTCAAAAAATGATGGCCATCCATCCCTCTTTCATCTAAATATGTCTTCACGACGGGGTTTAGCTATCATGACTACATATCCAATGAGTAAGCCATGATTTTGTTGCTTCTCGTTAGCAGTTTATAGTAGTGGCGCCCTTACGTCATGTTTTTCCCCACCACATTCTAAGCGTTGTTTGCCCACAATTTAAGTTTAGAGATGTGGTTCAATCCATTAAAATCATGGGGACGTAAGTGCTGATTGTGTGTTGCGACTTGGTCGATCAAGTCCACATAGCCACTCTTTTTATTGGAGACCTCAGTCTATGGTACCCTGAATAGTTAAATGAAATTTGGTACCACTGTAATTCAGTCATTGCATGCACTACATTCATATGATGAAGTCTGTTCACATTACCTACTGGTGGGCTGTTAATGGATACTAAACGTGAAACTGCAATAAATACTCATAGTGGCAGGTGGCAGCACTAGCAGCGGAGGGTATATAAAGCGAGTCTGAGGTACGCGGAAAACAGTGCAGTCGTTAAAACTTCCTGGCAGATTAAAACTGTGTGCCGGACCGAGACTCGAACTCAGGACCTTTGCCTTTAGCGGGCAAGTACTAGCTCTGCAAATGTCACAAATCTCTCAGCGTACATGCATGTTCCGAAGAGCACCAGGATGAGTTTTCCGCACTCCCCCGGCCACCAAACTCCCCAGATTGAAACCCAATCAACATTCTATGGGACCACCTCAATCAGGCTGTTCACGCAGCGGATCCTCTCCTGAGAAACATGGCGCAGGTGGCCATGGCACTGGAGTCAGCATGGTTCCACATCGCTGTCCGTACTTTTCAGAACCTCACTGACTCTCGTCCAGCACGTCTTGAGCTGCAAAAGGTGATTACTTAGGCTTTTGAAAGGTGCCGGCCATTGTGGCAGAGCGGTTCTAGGCGCTTCAGTCTGGAACCGCGCGACCGCTGCCATTTGAACCATTTTTTGATTGGTGGTCGCATTAATGTGACTGGACAGTGGAAATGGAAGGTAAACCTCATAACGTATAGCAAAGACGAGATTGTGTCTGAATGAGAGATTAGTCGTGAGGCTATTGACGTGGCCCCTCCCGCCGGAGGTTCGAGTCCTCCCTCGGACATGGGTGTGTGTGTTATTATTAGCATAAATTAAAATAAATTAGTTTAAGTAGTGTGTAAGTCTAGGGACCGATGACCTCAGCAGTTTGGTCCCTTAGGAATTCACACACATTTGAGGCTCTCGAGGTCTCCACAACGTTGATGTCTTTCGGGGTAATACTAACAAGCGACATGAAATGGAATGAACACTCATCTGAATTAAGAAAAATGGATGGAAAATCTAGATTTGTTGGAAGTGTTCTGAGAAAGTAGAGAGTATGTGTAAAGAATGTTGCATGCTAGGCGCTAGTGCGTCAATTTCTAGAGTACTTAGCGTTCTCGCTTCCCGCGCTCGGGTTCCCGGGTTTGATTCCCGGTAGGGACAGGGATTTTCTCTGCCTCGTGATGGCTGGGTGTTGTGTGTTGTCCATAGGTTAGTTAGGTTTAAGTAGTTCTAAGTTCTAGGGGACTGATGACCATATATGTTAAGTCCCATAGTGCTCAGAGCCATTTGAACCATTTGAATCTAGAGTACTGCTACTGCGTTTGTAGTGATTATCAAGTAGGCATGGCAGAAGGCATAGGAAGGATTCAAAGATACACTTCTAGGATGGTGGCAGATACGGTCCATACACGAAAGTCTAGCAGAGATACTCTGGTAATTCAAATGGGAATCTCTGGGAGAAAGGCTACATTATTCTCGCGAAACATTGTTGGATAAATTTAGATTACCGATATTCGACGACGGCTAAACGACAGTTTCGTTACCACAATCGTACATTTCACGTAAGAATCGTGATAGATAGTAAGATGTGATAAAAATGGTTCAAATGGCTCTGAGCACTATAGGACTTAACTTCTGAGGTCATTAGTCCCCTAGAGCTTAGAACTACTTGAACCTAAGTAACCTAAGGACATCACACACATCCATGCCCGAGGCAGGACTCGAACCTGCGGCCGCAGCTGTCGCGCGGTTCCAGACTGTAGTGCCTAGAACTGCCTCGCCACTCTGGCTGGCATTAAGATGTGTACTCAGGCCTATAAACATTCATGTGTCCTGAACTGAATACGCGAGAGGAGTAGGGCATAAAGTCGCAAATACTGGTATGAAGAACACTTCGTCATGCATTGTACAGGTAGCTTTGCACATGTGTTTGTGTTGTGTACATAGTTCCGCGTAGTCGGCGCGTACACAACTTTCCCACTAGAGCGCGCCCCGCTAACCTCAACAGCGCAGGCGCAGCGCTCGTCCATCTCCGCACTACAAGATGGCGCTGTCTTAGAGACAGACCAAATTCTGCTCCCGCCGATCCGCGTATTAATATGTAATGCAGCCAAAGAGATTGCTGGTAATGTAGAACCTTTTCTCCTCACGGATCACACTCGCGCAGTGGTACCTGAATGCTCGAGGTATTATAATGAGTGTACAGACCTCCGATTAGTCAGTCTGCATTTGTCTGCATTAGTCTGCATTAGACTGTAGTCAAGTTTCAGTCTGCGCCTAATAAGATTATCATATTCCTGTACATAGCCATGAAGAGAAATGTATAGACACTTTGTCAACTATCAGAGATATGTGAGAATAAGATTAACGTACCAAGACCAAAGGAACTTCAGGTTGTCAATTGTAAACAGCATCCAGAATCAAGTTACGTAATATCTATGCTTTATATTATTTTAATAAATGTGTGTGAAAATTAATCAAGTTCTGTTGAAGGTTGGTCACCGTAAATCTGCTGCTCTAAGCGTGCAAGTGTCATTTCTATCGTGTGACCTAACGGCAGAATATAAAAACGCCACGATAAGACCAAGAGACATATTGCTGACACTTGCCTACTTCGTTAGAGCGACAAGTCAAATAATCTGATGGTGTGTGTACCGAAGGTCTTACAGTACGCACACCACAGTTTGATTTAGATTTAATAGATCCGTCCACTGTCTCTATTTGTTCCTTTCTCTCTCTCTCTCTCTCTCTCTCTCTCTCTCTCTCTCTCTCTGTCACTCTCTCTCTCCCATTCACTCACTCACACACACACACACACACACACACACACACACACACACACAAACTCAAATTTATAAAAGCTCCTTCTGGCGTAATACAAAACGAAATTGGGTGAGCTCCAAATTACGACCAGACTCCCACACGCTGTCTACGTAATAAATAGCAGAAAAGGGACGCTCTCTTACCTAGAACTAGTGTCTCCATTTTGCGACTGTTATTCGAAGCAGATGCACGACCCACATTTGCATAATCTTCCCGGGTGGGCTAGAAAGCGAAATTCCTCCGACATCAAAGATAGAGGAAATCTGTAATATTTGTGGCCTCGGCATTTACGGCTAAGAAGGCGACTAGAGGCTGGGATCACGTACGCGCGGCGTGCGGCACCATTATCTGCGCGGGGCGTCGGGTTTCCTAACGCAACGCCGCGCAGCGCCGAGGCGTCCCCTGGTGGGTGGCAGTTGGGCAACAGGTAGCCAGCCTGCTAGATAGCTGTGTCAGTCTAGTAGCTAGCTGGCGCTGCGGCGGCGGCTGCCGTGTCGTGGTGTGCCGTGAGAGTTCGCTCCCCGGCCCCAGCCTCCAGATAATGGGCTGCTATCTGCGTAACGCGGCCTTCCCATTTCCCCCGTTTGGCGGTTGCCGGTTGCACAAAGGCGCTGCTAATGACTCGAGGACGGAGAACCAGCTAACTGCACCGCGCAGTCTGCCGACAGCAACTTGTGCGGCCTTCCTTCTCTGACTTGCCTCGATTCCGTGATTCACACGCAGTGGCATGCTGTGTGCTTGGCGATGGAACGTTCCCCAGCTCGAACCCGTGTGGGCCTTAGTATTCCGACATTTTTTAATCAAGGTACCAAAGGACTTCATCCAATTATACCGATGTTAGAATGTGGTGGCCCTTAGCCTTTTGACTTACAACAGTACTAATCGTAACTAGACTGAATATATTACGTATATAAATTGAAGTGCTGAAATATATTTAAATTTTATGATCAAATGTTGATTGCGAGGAATAAAATAAAATGAAGGATAGAAATTGGTATTTGCGGGAATCGAACCCTAGTCTACAAATTACCAACCAACATTTCTTTTTTTTTCATTTTGTTCGTCATTATTCTTGGCATTTGCTAAAGGCGGACGTCACATACCTGTAACACCCCTTCAAGTACATCGTCGAATACATCACTCACTTATTTTATAACACAGGGCAGCCAACTCTCCGTCCAAACACGCTGAGCAGACATTATACCACATCCCCCCACAGTGGAATTTCAACCACACTTCGAAAATCCCTCATACTCTGTACTTGCACAATACGAGTACACTAGACGTAATTTCAAACAAAGATACTGACCTTTTGAATCTAGTAATCTATGGCAAATGATTGACTTCAGTTTAAATATTTGTTCAGAACATGATCTGCTGTTCCTAAAACCACCTTGACATTTACATAAATTGCTCTTCAGTTTTTTTTTTTTTTTTTTTTTTTTTTGCGCGCTGTTTGTTATAATCTTGGGAAATACTGTATGTTATACACAACTTGTTGCAAAGAAGTTCCTCTGTTGTTGTTTCACATCTTGTTTATCGCCTTTCTTATGTAGTGGATGTATCAAGGCCACCTACCACCCTCATGGGAGTTCTTCTGTTTTCCAAGTTTTCACAAAGATTAATTTTAGCTCATCTTTTTATGTTTGACAGTGACCATTTCAAAAGTTCTGCTGTAATAGAGTCGTCTACACTAGTTTTGTAGGAATTTAATAACTTCTTCAGTTTCTTTGACAGTTGGGTTAAATCTTCTTCTAGATTTTTATGAGTGTTTGAATATCTGAGTTTAAATATTGGCTCAGGACAATTAAGAGGCCGATCAAAATATTTTGCAAGTATTGCGAAGTTTCCAGTGTTGCGTAAGTCATACCGTTGAGTTTCATCCCATGTCTCTTTGTTGTAAGATATACATTCGAACTCCATCTACCTAACTTTTTAAATATCACTTTCTCCTCCAAAGGAGGCCTCTTTAGCAGAACATCTACAGATCATCTGGAGAAAACAATTTCAGCGCTCGCACATGTAACTAAAGATAGTTAGATATTAACTAATTAGAGAAACATGGTTCACTATCCACCTACAGAGTTTGTTGATATGATGTTAATTTTTGGTGGATATCATAACAACTACGCCGCAGTTGTGCAATTGTATGCGGATCGTTTCCCAAGCAGACGACATCCAAGCGAAAACATTATTCGAAATTGCACTCAACGAGCTCGAAATGGATACATGCACCGTCCACCTCGTCATCGTGAATACAATGAAAGTAACGCTCGTACCCTTACCGTTCTCGCCTGCGTTCAACTGGATACCAAAATGTGTAGTCGTGCGATTCAGAGACAAACTGGAATACTGGAATCAACTGTTTTGAGGATTTTGAAGGCACATAAATATCATGCGTATCATATCACGCTGACACAGGCATTAACGCCGAAAGATATGCAAATACGCGTGCATTTCTGCCAATGGGCCTCGTAAATGATAAGAGGTGGCAATGATTTTTTTTAGATACAGTATGTTCACCGATGATGCCACATTCAAAAACAATGGCGAATTAAATCGTCGTGATTGTCATTATTGGTTCTCTGTCAATCCATACTGGCACAAACCCGTTGACAATCAACACAAATGATCGTTAATGGTCTGTTATGGAATTTTAAACGTTTGCTCGATAGGACCGTTTGTTTTTGACCGAAATGTTACTGAGGAATCTTATTTACAACTTCTCCGCAAAAATTTGTTGGAGCTAATGGAAGATGTTGTTTTAGAAACTAAGCAACGAATGTGGCTCCAACAACACGAAGCAGCTCCTCATTATGCTAAAAACGTGCGGAACATTTTAAATTTATGGTACCCTGGTTGGTGGATGGGACGCGGCAGACCAATTCAGTGGCCTCCACGTTCACCAGATCTAACATCTTCTGATTTTTTCTTGTGGGGTTATTTGAAAAATATTATTTATGACAGGCAGCCCACAACCCAAAACGATATGGATCAATGCATTCGAAGAGCGTGTGCAGCCATACCATGGGATGTGCTGCTCAAAACTGGGGACAACTTTCGCAGACAATTGACTTTATGCATTGAAGCAAATGGGGATGATTTTGAACAATTTCTTCGTGGTTAATTTCATTAATTAAGCAACCCAAATTGAGAGAGGAAAGTGGACTCGCACTAATGAAGCATCCCATATGTGAGAGGCAAGAGACTCACACTAATGAAGCACCCTATGGGAGCATCATTCTACACTCCTGGAAATTGAAATAAGAACACCGTGAATTCATTGTCCCAGGAAGGGGAAACTTTATTGACACATTCCTGGGGTCAGATACATCACATGATCACACTGACAGAACCACAGGCACATAGACACAGGCAACAGAGCATGCACAATGTCGGCACTAGTACAGTGTATATCCACCTTTCGCAGCAATGCAGGCTGCTATTCTCCCATGGAGACGATCGTAGAGATGCTGGATGTAGTCCTGTGGAACGGCTTGCCATGCCATTTCCACCTGGCGCCTCAGTTGGACCAGCGTTCGTGCTAGACGTGCAGACCGCGTGAGACGACGCTTCATCCAGTCCCAAACATGCTCAATGGGGGACAGATCCGGAGATCTTGCTGGCCAGGGTAGTTGACTTACACCTTCTAGAGCACGTTGGGTGGCACGGGATACATGCGGAGGTGCATTGTCCTGTTGGAACAGCAAGTTCCCTTGCCGGTCTAGGAATGGTAGAACGATGGGTTCGATGACGGTTTGGATGTACCGTGCACTATTCAGTGTCCCCTCGACGATCACCAGAGGTGTACGGCCAGTGTAGGAGATCGCTCCCCACACCATGATGCCGGGTGTTGGCCCTGTGTGCCTCGGTCGTATGCAGTCCTGATTGTGGCGCTCACCTGCACCGCGCCTTACACGCATACTACCATCATTGGCACCAAGGCAGAAGCGACTCTCATCGATGAAGACTACACGTCTCCATTCGTCCCTCCATTCACGCCTGTCGCGACACCACTGGAGGCGGGCTGCACGATGTTGGGGCGTGAGCGGAAGACGGCCTAACGGTGTGCGGGACCGTAGCCCAGCTTCATGGAGACGGTTGCGAATGGTCCTCGCCGATACCCCAGGAGCAACAGTGTCCCTAATTTGCTGGGAGGTGGCGGTGCGGTCCCCTACGGCACTGCGTAGGATCCTACAGTCTTGGCGTGCATCCGTGAGTCGCTGCGGTCCGGTCCCAGGTCGACGGGCACGTGCACCTTCTGCCGACCACTGGCGACAACATCGATGTACTGTGGAGACCTCACGCCCCACGTGTTGAGCAATTCGGCGGTACGTCCACCCGGCCTCCCGCACGCCCACTATACGCGCTCGCTCAAAGTCCGTCAACTGCACATATGGTTCACGTCCACGCTGTCGCGGCATGCTACCAGTGTTAAAGACTGCGATGGAGCTCCGTATGCCACGGCAAACTGGCTGACACTGACGGCGGCGGTGTACAAATGCTCCGCAGCTAGCGCCATTCGACGGTCAACACCGCGGTTCCTGGTGTGTCCGCTGTGCTGTGCGTGTGATCATTGCTTGTACAGCCCTCTCGCAGTGTCCGGAGCAAGTATGGTGGGTCTGACACACCGGTGTCAATGTGTTCTTTTTTCCATTTCCAGGAGTGTACTATGTCCATGTCGTTGTTCCTGGGCAACGCTAAAAGTAGGATACAGTACATTTTGCACAAAAGTAGCTTAATTTGGCGTAACGAAAGAATTGGTGCACATTTTTTATCGATTTGATGTGTTTTTCTCGGATAATTCTAAATAAGTTAGTGTTCTTCCCCAATTTTACTTAAAAAATGTTTCAGACAAAACTTGATTACTTTTTTATGGAGAATCTGAATCTGCAATAAAAAATGGGGGTTTCCATTTAAGATTTAAAAGTTGCCCCCACTTAAGGGGGCGGGGGCTGAAAGTCACGTGTAGTGTCATTTGATGTCCCCCTTTGAGCTTATGAACTTGTCTTACCCACTATTTTTATCCGATGTATAGTTTTCGAGATAATCTCGTCCGAAACTTCAGACGGACCACCCTGTATATTGTAGAAAAAGTGGCGTGGCTGGAGTTACGCGTGGGAAGCAGAGATGATCCTTGTCAAAGATAAAACTTAACCGTCGATTGTCATCCTGTCAAAGATAAAACTGTTTAGCGATTCTGCAGACGCACTGTTCATATGTCATTAAGTCTCATGGTTCCTCTTTCCTATTAAATTATTCCCATGTTGATATATTTCAATGGCTTCTCTACATAGCTGTGGGTAATAGAACGTCAGCTCAGATAAAATTTTCGTTTCAGAAAACTTCACTTCGTGACTTCCTCGCTGAAGAGTGTACTGTGCTACAGCCGATTTGTCTATTTTTTCTAGTCGGCAAAGACTTTTGTGTTCCTGTAACTGTATATTCACGCTTCTCTTAATTGTTCCAATATAAACTTTACCACATTACACGGAGTTCTCTATATGCCATATGCTGATAGAGGAGGGCGTTTATCCTCCACAGGTCGGAGTGCATCACCTGTTTTCTTTATTGGTCTGTATTTCTGCAGAATTGCTAAACAGTTTTTTGTCTTTGAAAAGAAGACAATCGATAGTTAAGTTTTTATCTTTGATAATGATAAGCTCTGCTTATCACGTGTAAAACCAACCACGCCCCTTTTTCTACATTTTATATGTCGCACTCAAACGACCGACCCATCATTCGCCAAGACTCAATGGAGGAGTAACGCCTATGAAGATGTTCAGCACAGTTCTGGACTAAACGTTAGGAACAGAAGAGTTTCATGGACCACGACCAAATACCCCGAAAAGTTTACCAGCAGCAATCGCAGTGAAAATCAAAAATGTTTTATTTGTAAAAGTTTGCACCACCTTCCAACTACTTCTCTACACAGCCAACTTGTATGACAGACATTTGTCTTAGCATTGTACCAACTTTTCAATACCTTCGTCATAGAAGGCAGTCGCCTGTGCTTCCAGTCACTTCTCTACGCTGGTCTGCAGTTCGTTGTTCGTTGTCTACCCAAAGTATTGTCTTCACTGCCAGCGGTTTGTGCAAGCAAAGACGAATATCAGAGGGAGCCAAGTCCATGCTGTATGCTGGGTGATCAAACACTTCACATCCAGAAAGTGCAGAAGCGTAGCCGGCCGGTGTGGCCGTGCGGTTCTAGGCACTTCAGTCTGGAGCCGCGTGACCCCTCTGGTTGCAGGTTCGAATCCTGCCTAGGGCATAGATGTGTGTGATGCCCTTAGGTTAGTTAGGTTTAAGTAGTTCTAAGTTATAGGTGAGTGAGGACCATATACACTCCTGGAAATGGAAAAAAGAACACATTGACACCGGTGTGTCAGACCCACCATACTTGCTCCGGACACTGCGAGAGGGCTGTACAAGCAATGATCACACGCACGGCACAGCGGACACACCAGGAACCGCGGTGTTGGCCGTCGAATGGCGCTAGCTGCGCAGCATTTGTGCACCGCTGCCGTCAGTGTCAGCCAGTTTGCCGTGACATACGGAGCTCCATCGCAGTCTTTAACACTGGTAGCATGCCGCGACAGCGTGGACGTGAACCGTATGTGCAGTTGACGGACTTTGAGCGAGGGCGTATAGTGGGCATGCAGGAGGCCGGGTGGACGTATCGGCGAATTGCTCAACACGTGGGGCGTGAGGTCTCCACAGTACATCGATGTTGTCGCCAGTGGTCGGCTGTGCACGTGCCCGTCGACCTGGGACCGGACCGCAACGACGCACGGATGCACGCCAAGACCGTAGGACCCTACGCAGTGCCGTAGGGGACCGCACCGCCACTTCCCAGCAAATTAGAGACACTGTTGGAGCAACCGTCTCCATGAAGCTGGGCTGCGGTCCCGCACACCGTTAGGCCGTCTTCCGCTCACGCCCCAACATCGTGCAGCCCGCCTCCAGTGGTGTCGCGACAGGCGTGAATGGAGGGACGAATGGAGACGTGTCGTCTTCAGCGATGAGAGTCGCTTCTGCCTTGGTGCCAATGATGGTCGTATGCGTGTTTGGCGCCGTGCAGGTGAGCGCCACAATCAGGACTGCATACGACCGAGGCACACAGGGCCAACTCCCGGCATCATGGTGTGGGGAGCGATCTCCTACACTGGCCGTACACCTCTGGTGATCGTCGAGGGGACACTGAATAGTGCACGGTACATCCAAACCGTCATCGAACCCATCGTTCTACCATTCCTAGACCGGCAAGGGAACTTGCTGTTCCAACAGGACAATGCACGTCCGCATGTATCCCGTGCCACCCAACGTGCTCTAGAAGGTGTAAGTCAACTACCCTGGCCAGCAAGATCTCCGGATCTGTCCCCCATTGAGCGTGTTTGGGACTGGATGAAGCGTCGTCTCACGCGGTCTGCACGTCCAGCACGAACGCTGGTCCAACTGAGGCGCCAGGTGGAAATGGCATGGCAAGCCGTTCCACAGGACTACATCCAGCATCTATGCGATCGTCTCCATGGGAGAATAGCAGCCTGCATTGCTGCGAAAGGTGGATATACACTGTACTAGTGCCGACATTGTGCATGCTCTGTTGCCTGTGTCTATGTGCCTGTGGTTCTGTCAGTGTGATCATGTGATGTATCTGACCCCAGGAATGTGTCAATAAAGTTTCCCCTTCCTGGGACAATGAATTCACGGTGTTCTTATTTCAATTTCCAGGAGTGTATGTTAAGTCCCATAGTGCTCAGAGCCATTTGAACTTTTTTTTTTTTTTTTTTTTTTTTTTTTTTTTTTTTTTTTTTTTTTTGCAGAAGCGTCCTCATTGCCCCTGCATTGTGTGTCCAAAAGCTGTCATGAAGAAGTGAACGCAAGAAAGATACGTTATGCGGGGTTGCATGGAATCAGGCGCAACCTCGCAGCAGGCACCGATACTTGGCGGGAGACACTATTGTTCTAGGCAAAAGAGCGATGTGATACGATCGAAAGGCATGCTAGGGACACTTGACCAACATGTCTTTGGGAAGCTTCATCGGGTTTTCACTGTTGTTTCCATTTCGTGACATATCGGACCTTACTTTCCCAGTAGGCCTTGTATGTTCAACTAAAGTATCGAAATAATAGCTACCATAATATGACCCATCTACCAAGCGCCGAGATGGATACATCAGTTCCCGTCGGATCACCAAAGTTAAGCAGCGTTGGACGTGGTTGGCACTTTAATGGGTTAGCATGTGAGCCACCATGCACTGTTGATCTGCTGGGGTGCACTCAGCCTCGTGAAGTCAATAGAAGAGCTGCTTGACCGAAGAGTAGCGGATCCAGGTCTCGAAAACTGCCAATGGCCCAGAGAGCAGTGTGCTGACTCCACGCCCCTCCATATCGGTCTCAGATGACACCAGTCACCTGATCGGTTCGGTATCACTTGGCGTTCCAAGACATGGTTGGACCGAGAGGAGGATATATACATTTGTATCTATCACGACCAGTCTTACTTATGTAAAAATTCACGTCCTCTAACCCTGTGCAAGGTTAACACGGAAGTAAACATTATCCTACGCAACCGTCCGCATTTATTACCTCACTGGTGTCTCCTTCAGGTACAGTCATTAGGTGAATATTGTCATGTGCGGAAATAAAACGGTAACTGCGAGCCTAAAATGGTGTCGAAGTTTCTGACAGGTGCATTTTTAAGTGCTCAACAGTGGGGCGTGGTTGGCACTGAGGGTATTGCCGAACTGAAGAGTCTTAGAGTGACCCTTTGTTGCTTTATTCACGCACATAACAATATAGCACGCCACCCCCGTGATAGCGCCACAGTTGTGCGGGAGAGAAGTGCTGAAAAATAAAAATCCCCTTTGCTGCTTCGGATCACGTTCTAGTGGTTTCACCCCTTATATCAGAGCAAAATTTGCGGTAGCACTAAACTGCAGAGGGGTCAGATAACGTACACTGGGATTCGAGCCCAACGTTATCTTTAGGGTACGGTTAAACACCCATGGGTGGTGGTGGTGGGGGGGGGGGGGTGGGGGGAGGAGGCAGCAATGTCGAACGTTGTCAAGAACGTCGTCCTGTTACTCAGCGCACTGCCAGCTGTCGTTTTCGACGGCAAAATGTCTGGGAATCAACTCCCCAAAGGAAGGGGCGTTTCATTGGCGCTTTTTATGCCACCTCCTGAGTCCTTTTCGCGTCATTCTGAGCGATGATGTTGTCTGAAATATTTTCCTCGGCAACGCATAAGGAAACCACGTGATTTCAATGCTGTGTATCGCCGTTATAGTCTCCATCGCAGGCCTGCAAAAGAAGGGGTGAAATGTGGGTAAGAGGGCGTGTGACGATCTTCCCATTGAGTGACACGTCCACTTTGGCATTGGGCAGAATTTTGTTGGTATTGGGTGCCAATGTGACATAATTAACCCACCTTAAAGCTGACAGGAAATTCTGAGCTATGGCCTTTTCTGTCGAATGTTTCGACACCTTGTTGTCTGAAGCGTCTCTAAGGCCAAGGGCGACGTCGAAGGGCGCTACACTTTTGCGCCATTACAGAGGAAGGTTATAGGCACCTGCGAGCCAAATTTCCAAGTTATTTGTCGGAACAGGCGACAATTAGAAGGTTTCTAAAAGGTGATCCTTTAATTTCGTTTGGCTATGTATTATCTCAAACCGGAAGCTGTTTGTACCATACATCACATTCAAGAGCACTGTCACAGCACATCACAGACCTTCGTCAGTAGCGCACCGAAAGAGATGACGCGGTAATTAATCAGTCTCCTGAGATATCTCTTGTTTTCTCGGAGTGTTTTTGATTAATGACGTCCTCTCGGCTGTTCAGCTGAGTTATTGATGCCACTTTTGTGCACGATATTTCGACGACTGACACAATCGTTTCCTTGGTTGCTTGGTAGTATGTTAAGGGTACGTGCTGACTGCATTCCAACCAGACTGTAAGGCAGTGTTGGAGCCACACCACTGTTCGACTTCCGGCACCCGCTATACCCACTGAGGCTCATTTGTGTTTCGGAGCCTGCACCATGAAACGACCATTTTCTCAGCGCTTTCCAGCTCTGATGCGTCAAATGGTTGGAGAAATCTTAATAATCTGACTGCTGGACCCCAAGATTTGGCTGAATTAAATTCTCTCTTACGGTTTACTGGATTATACGACATTTTTTTTTCCATACACTCCTTAATTTCGATGTCTCAACAACTTTTAGTTTGGGTCACGGCGATAATCTCATCGTGTTGCATTTCATGATTACACTTGAGGAGAGCTCGATGGCAGCTGATTTGCTGAGTTGTTTTAAACAGATGAACCAAAAAATTAGGACGACCTGCTTAATAGTATGTTTGCCCGTCTTTGGAAATACATCACTGATTCTGTGTGTCAGGGATCCGACAGTTTATTGGTAGGTTTGTGGAGCTATGTGGCATTAGGTATCTATGCACAGATCATGCAGTTCGCGTAAATAATGGGCCATTGTTTTGCGTACGCTGTGGTGGTGCCCGATAGCGACCCAGTTGGGTTCCACAGCATCCACAACAGGCGAATTTGGTCACCGAGCCATCAACGTGAGTTCCTTATAATGCTCCTCAAACCACTATAGAACGACTCTGGCTCCGAGACACTTACAGTTATATTGCTGAAAGGTGACATCACCGTCGGGGAAGACATCAAACATGAAGGGATGCAGGTGGTTCTGCACAGGATAATGTATCCTATAGCATAATACTGTTTCCACCACCCTGCGTCCGTGGAGCGGTGCAAGTTTCGAGCCTCCGTTCACTATTCACCCGAAGAGCTGACACGTTTCCATTGATCGGTGATCGAATCCCCATGGTCTCATGCCCACTGCAATCGTAACTGACGATGCCAGTGGGCCAACATGAACATATAGGGGTGATCTGCTGCGGAGTTCCATGTTAAACATTGCACGATGACCGGTGTGCTTCGAAACACTTGTGCGTGCACCAACATTGTGCTCTTTCGGCAGAGATGACACAGATCACCCACCATCTGTCTTTCTACATCTTTCCGTAGATGCTCGGTACCGTAGCACGTGAATATGCGACAGCTTCAATGTATTTTTTGTGAGAGATGGTGATGGATCGAGGAATGGAGATGGTGCTCAGTGTGCGTGGGTTTGCCATAAACACTGTGACCTTGGAGTTTTACTCTCAACCAACTCGTAGAGGCACAGTATCTGGCTCTCTTTAGCAAGTTCCACCCTGAATTTCGTATGAGGATTGCTAGAGTTTAAATGACACTCAATAACAGGCATTGCGTAATAATAATCTGTCCTTTGTCAAAGTCACTTACCTCAATGGATTTTCCCATTTTCAGCTATCTTTGCTAGGTTGGTCCCCCGCCGGTATCCGCCCCGCTGAAATGTTTTTGTTACCTCGTCACGTGCCCGCAACGCCACCATGCCCAACGTCGCGGTGGGCAGTGATCGTAATGTTTTGAGTTATCAGTGTAGTCGGTTGTGTCACTGATGTTGTTTGCATCTCTCTTCGACTGTTCTAAAAGTCTGCCCCACGTGAGACGTGCACCATCCGCATCGAATGCTGCACACACCTAGCTTTGAGAGATCTAGATCGTCTTTTACGTTACGAGGAATACCTTTTTACCTTTGTTGACGCGAGCGAAATACATTGGATGCCATCTTTCCATAGGAATCTACAGATATTTCCGGAATTTTAGCCATCTTCTCTTTTCCATTGTCAGACTCAGCATATTCCTCAGTTGTTGCTGATTCTGATAGCAGCGACTGCTCCATTTCTGAGTAGCCTACCCATTCATTCGGAACACAATTCCTGACAGTCGCTGTTCTGTGGCGAGACTAATCCTGCGTTCGAGCAGTATGGACCAGAGTCCGTAGCACGATATTTCTTTGTGAGGGCTAGTGATGGCTCGAGGAATGGAGATGCCGCTGTGTGTATTGGTATTTTACTCTCAACTAACATGTACACGTAAGGTATCTGGTCCTCTTTAGCTAGTTACATAGTGAATTTTGTATGGGGACTGATAGAGTTTCAATGTTCCAGAAGCTCTTCAAGTTATTTTTTTGTTGCATGCGGGCATGCCACAAATATGTGGTCGAAACAAGTTGGCTTAAACTTGGCAGATTCAAGGGCATTTGTTCCAAGGTACCAATGTATAGGTTCTCCACGACAGGAGATAACGGACTACCCATTGCCACGTCATTAGTTTGTTAATATCATTTTTGTGTCACAGGGGAAATAGGCAGACGAGAGAACTTGTCTGAAGAGTTCACTGAAACAATAGTTGAATTTTTACACAAATAGTTCTAAGAATTCAGAAAGTGGCATTCTCGTAAAGAGAGAAACTGGATCGAAACTGATCATTATATCCGTATCCTGGAGCAGCAAAGCAGAGTTGTGAATGTGTTTCTCACAATTCCCCACCAAATCGCTGAAATGAATTACTGATATTTGGCCACCTGGTAGGTAGATGTGCCAATATCACCAATTGTTCATCTTATGGGAATAGGTTCACTGTGTTGCGTAGAAAATTTCAATGTGTTCAAGACTTGGAGTCCAGCACTCAGTGTATTAAGATATCGTCACTCATCTGTTTCGCGGAATGACCGTGCTAGTTCTGAAAAACAAATGAGCAACAAATGAACATCAAAGAGTATAGTGGCCGCCGTGAGTCGAACCCTGTTACAAGCAGTATCGCGATACTAACAATACTTAGCGGACTGAGGGAGGTCTAGGCAGCGATTACGCATAATAGCATAGTTCGCAGCACCGAAGAAGATGACTTGGTTGATCGTCGAAATGTCGAGCAGATAAGTGGAATTAACAGCTCAGCTGAACGCCTGCAAGTATGCAATTAACCAGACTCCTGTTCCATTGGAGAGGACCCCACATTTCCGGCTGGTCATCCTGCCATAGGTTTGCAGTGGTTTCCAGAAATAGCTTTAATTAAACGCCAAGACGGTTCCATCAACAAAAGCACGACAGATTCTTCCCCTATTCTTGTCTAAATGAATAGCACATTGCCTTTAGGCAAACTGAAGCTGGAGGATGGGAGAAAGGAAAGGATTACTGATGTCAGCTGCATCGGAACAATACGCGAAATCAGCGGTGACGATTGAAAATGTTTACTGCAGTGGGATAAGAACCTGGGATCTCCTACTTACAAGGCAGGTGCGTTAACCTATGCGGCATCCGGGACTATCTTGCCACGCCTCACGGCCGACCCACATTCCCAGCAAGCGCCACCTATTCGCAGTATCTGTCCATTTCCTCCATGCTACCTACTCGGACGTACTCGTGCATCTGCACTGAAGAAGGTGGATCCATTGCCTATCCAGGCGTATCAGTTATATGGATGTGTGGTGTCTGTTCTTTCGGACATGCGAGAATCTCAGAGCAGCGAGCATGGAGGAAATGGACATGTCTTAAAGAACAGGCACCACGCAGTCATATGATATTGTCTTTGTTGTTTCCAAAATGAATTTTTCGAACTACAGCGAAGTGTGCGCTGATATGAAACTTCCTAGCAGGTCAAAATTGTTGCTGGACCGAGACCCGAACTCTGGACCTCTGTTCTTAGCAGGGAAGTGCTCTACCAAATAAGCTACCCATGCACGACTCAAAACCCGTCCTTACAGCAATCTCTGCAATAATCCTTCTTCCACGAGTGCTAGTCGCGCAAATTTCGCAGGAGAACTTCTGTGAAGTTTGGGAGGTAGAAGATGAAGTACGTGTGGAACTAAAGCTGTGGGGATGGGTTGCGAGTCGTACGTTGCTTGCTCAACTGGTAGTGTACTTGCCTGCGGAAGGCATAGTTTTGATCTGCCAGGAAGTTTCGGCTATGTTGCTGCTTGTAACACGTCCAGAGTTTACAAATAAAACTCAATTGTTTTCTGTTCTGTTGCTGTTTAACACTGAGTTCGCTTTATTTATACCTATGTCGCAGATAACTTGAAAGTCATGAGAAAGGAAGTCTGACGTAAGAACATTTATGACTGGCGATGCCTGCACCGCAGATTCACAATCAGTTCTCCGAACAAGAGCCCACATGTGAATTCACAGTGGAACTAAACTTCCAAAAACGACCTGAAAATCCAAATTAGAAATTTGTTTCTGAAATCTCAATCATACTAACTGCCAGATCGAAACATGATTATTTTCTATAGAACCAACATAAGGATTTCGGAATAATATTGATTTTTAACAACCTGCAAATCTATGAGAAAAACACCATATTAAACTTATCAAAAGTTAAAAACAAAACGTAATGTGCAAAAAGAAAGTATCACACGGTTAATTATTCGACATTCATAATAAACAACAATTTATGTTTATTTACATCTGGATTTGTAACTGGAAACTTCTTTAAACACGAGGAAACAATAAATTATACTGCTCGTTAGCAAATTATCGTATACATAAAACGTAATAACTTCATTTAGAATTACTGCAATTTTTGTATCCAGATTGTTAAGTCCAATACTTAAATTATAAAGACTAAAAATGTGCTACACTCTACGACTAAAAAACTAGGCACTTCCGCTTTCGTAAAAGTATGCTTTATTTCGGTCTTTCCAGCAATGAACTACCAGTACTATGCGTCATTCGTTGCGCACTAAAGCTATTGTCAGTTCCGTTTTCAGCACACCGTACAGTTCTGCGGCTTGCGCTGTGCGTGTTTATGCTTGTGGTCCCACTCGGCGACCGAGAAAGTAGTCTATGTGACAGGGGCGGGCAAGGACTCTCAGCTAACAGAAACACAAAGTGGGCCTCCAACTTCTACATTTTTAGAAGTGCTGTTTCATCTTATAACGTCATCGCTAAAATATGTTCTTGTAGTACCAGCGAGAAGTGCGAGAACGAAACAAATTCCAGTCTTAAATACCTCTGCGACTTACAATTCTGACTCCACGACGCTAAGAATATTACTGACATTCAAGGAACAGTCGATGTTGTTGTTCCAAGCATGTAAGACGCAACTAACCTTATCTTTTTTAGACAAAAAAATCAGAAACCCTTTTTACCAAGAGGCAGCAAACAAAATATGAAATGCAGCGAAAAGTTAAAAAAAATCGACATTTTATGGCTGACTTTTCTTTAATAGACGTCTATTTTCAACCATTGCGATCCGTTTTTTAACGTTTCAAGCCATTTTACTGTCATTGCAATATCCTTAACGCTCTACACCTGTCCTGTGCTTACCACATAACAGTGAATGGCATAGGTTCCTTTATTTCATTAATAGCATTCTATTCGTGAATAAATTAAGAAAAAAATTTCTCCACATGCGCCCAGTATATTTTATGTTTATCGTACGGCAATAGTTCGAAGTATATTATGGCAGTAGAATTATTTCATTGTCTGTATTAGACATTAGTTCGCAGCTTGGTTTAATGAAGATGAAGTCACCTTTCTTTTAGAAATTCCCGTATAATTTCCCAAGATATACACGGTGATTTTTTCCACCGTGAACAAACTCTAGGGATTGATCGATGAGAGGATATGGAATAAAAAAGGTATAATGAACTTATGTCCGGAAATGCGTGGATTCTATGCGAGAAATGATTTATTTAACCATACTTTGCTAATACGAGCTGTACCATGCACGCAAAGTTACAGTATGGATGGTTTCCTTATAGAGGGTGGTGTTGTTCCTCATACGTCACGCCCTGGCGCCCTCTCCTGCAGAGTAGTTGGTAATGTTGTGTCTCATTCATTGTCTTGCTGACTCACCTTGTAGTGGATGTGATACAGTGTTGTACACAATGGTTCCGTACTCGAATCGAGAGCTTGCCGACCTGGTGTTTACTTACGAAAAGCCAAATGGCAATGGGCGGTGGAGAGCAAGGTTGTATCAGGAGACCTATCACTGCCGACCACAACCACAACGTTCAGTGTTTGCAACAGTGTTTTGCCGTTCGTCTGAGAGAAGATCGTTTCAGAAAGCTGGAAATCATGAAGGACGCATCTGAAATGTTTTGGGAGACTTGGAAGAAAATGTATTACTACTGTGGAAGACAACCGCTGTGTCAGTACCAGGCAGCTGGACCGCCTGTACAGGATAAGCCAGACGACCTTGCGGAACATTCTCCATGGCAATTGTTACTGCCTTTATCACTTGTAGCGTGTGCAGGCCTTACTAGCGACAGACTTACCACATCGGGAGCAGTTTAATCACTGGTTTCTTCACCAGGCAACCACCATTCGAGAACATGTGACATCCATCGTATGAGGCCACCTTTACGCGGAGTGGTATCTTCAACTATCAAAACAGTCATCTGTGGGATAGATTTCAGAACCCCCATGGTATGACAGCGAATCATCAGCATCGGTGCAGCTGGAATGTGTGGACTGGGATAATTGGCGACCGTATTTGAGACAAGTATTTCTCCCGCGTCGCCTAACACGGCCGGAACTATCGGCGTTTCTTGCGGGTGATTTTACCTCCGCTGCTGGAAGAAGTGCCATTGATGATTCGAAGGGTTATCACAATTAAACACCTCGCTGCCAACTGCCGGTCGCTGTTGACACACTCATTCACCAGCTGGGGCATTGAAAGGTGTGCACCCGCTGGGTTCCTCGCCGCCTAGTGAAAGACCATAAAGAGCAACAAAGGACCATCCGTGCGGAGTTGCTTGCGCGTTACGAGGCTGATCGAGGCAATTATTTTGTCGAACACCGTCACCGACGATGAAACAAGGGTTCATCACTTCGAACCGAAAACAAAACTGCAATTCACGGTGTGGAGCCATACTACCTCTACCCCGAAGAAAAAGTTTAAAGCAGCACACTCAGCTGGTAAAGCCATGGCGACGGTCCTCTGGGACTATGAAGGGGTTATTTTGTTTTATTCCTCCCTCATGATGCAACGATCAACTCGGAAGTACATTGTGAAACCCTCAGGAAACTGAAGAAGCTACTTCAGCATGTTCGTCACCAAAAAAAAATGCAAAGACCTTCTTCTCCATAACATCGCAAGGCCTGAAACAAATCACCGCATCTGAGAGGAGCTCATGAAGTCACCGCATCTGAGTGGAGCTCATGAAGCTTCAGTAGATTATTCTTCCTGATCCATCCTACAACATGGTTCTCGCCCCTTCCGGCTTCCATGTGTTTCGCCTAATGACCGGCGAACTCCGCGGGTAACAGTACGTGGGTGATGGGGAGCTATTGACGCATCAAGACGTTGCCTCCGACGTCATCCAGTAGAGTAGTACCCTGCGGGCATACAGGCCTTCCCAATAGGGTGGTGAAGGGCCGTCGCATTGAACGGAGGTTATGTTGAAAAATAGGGTTTTACAGCCAAAAGAGTGGGGAACAATATCACGTATTGCAACCTCGAAGAAAAAATTATGCTTTAAGAAAAATTGTTGCATTACTTATTGAACGCCCCTCGTAGAAGCCTACAAGCACTGTAATGAAATGAAGAGGAACTACACTACTGGCCATTAAAATTGCTACACCACGAAGATGACGTGCTACAGACGCGAAATTTAACTGACAGGAACAAGATGCTGTGATATGCAAATGATTAGCTTTTCAGAGCATTCACACAAGGTTGGCGCCGGTGGCGACACCTACAACGTGCTGATATGAGGAAAGTTTCCAACCGATTTCTTATACACAAACAGCAGTTGACCAGCGTTGCCCGGTGAAACGTTCTTGTGATGCCTCGTGTAAGGACGAAAATGAGTACCATCACGTTTCCGACTTTGATAAAGGTCGGATTGTAGCCTATCGCGATTGCGGTTTATCGTATCGCGACATTGCTGCTCGCGTTGGTCGAGATCCAATGACTGTTAGCAGAATATGGAATCGGTGGGTTTAGGGGGGTAATACGGAACGCCGTGCTGGATCCCAACGGCCTTGTATCTCTAGCAGTCGAGATGACAGGTATCTTATCCGCATGGCTGTAACGGATCGTGCAGCCACGTCTCGAACCCTGAGTCAACAGATGGGGATGTTTGCAAGACAACAACCATCTGCACGAACAGTTCGACGACGTTTGCAGCAGCATGGACTATCAGCTCGGAGACCATGGCTGCGGTTACCCTTGAAGTTGCTTCACAGACAGGAGCGCCTGCGATGGTGTACTCAACGACGAACCTGGGTGCACGCATGGCAAAACGTCATTTTTTCGGATGAATCCAAGTTCCGTTTACAGCATCATGATGGTCGCATCCGTGTTTGGCGACATCGCGGTGAACGCACATTAGAAGCGTCTACGTCATCGCCATACTGGCGTATCACCCGGCTTGATGGTATGGGGTGCCATTGGTTACACGTCTCGGTCACCTGTTGTTCGCATTGACGGCACTTTGAACAGTGGACTCTCCATTTCAGATGTGTTACGACCCGTGGCTCTACCCTTCATTCGATCCCTGCGTAACCCTACATTTCAGTAGGATAATGCACGACCGCATGTTGCAGGTCCTGTACCGGCCTTTCTGGATACAGAAAATGTTCGACTGCTGCGCTGGCCTGCACATTCTCCAGATATCTCACCGATTGAAAGCGTCTGGTCAATGGAGGCCGAGCAACTGGCTCGTTACAACACCCCACTCTTGATGAACTGTGGTATCGTGTTGAAGCTGCATGGGCAGCTGTACCTGTACACGCCATCCAAGCTCTGTTTGATTCAATGCCCAGGCGTATCAAGGCCGTTATTACGGCCAGAGGTGGTTGTTGGGGGTACTGATGTCTCAGGATCTATGCACCCAAATTGCGTGAAAATGTAATCACATGTCAGTTCTAGTATAATATATTTGTCCAATGAATACCCGTTCATCATCTGCATTTTTTCTTGGAGTAGCAATTTTAATGGCCAGTAGTGTATATCATATATGAAGTACATGTTTTGTCACACTCGTAAAGGTACATGTTTTAGCAGAACATACAGGATATTCTCTATAAAAGCGTCGTAAGTTTCTCTGTTGAGCGAACACTGGCGGTTAGCCTTAGAACTACAATTTACTGTACTTTCAAACCAACCGTAATGAAGAGGTTATTTTGAAAATTTTGTGTAAGATAACGTTTCATGTAAAGCTAGTACGTTCCGTTCATCTGTGTTCCCCATGAGTAATGTGATTTGGAAGAGAAGTAAAAAATGAGCTCTAAATGCTGAGTCATGTCCTTATAATGCATTTTATTCCTCAATACATTCTTAAAATTTTGGTCTCATCTTTTTGTTACAACTGTCTAATGGCCGACAAACAGTAAGATGATCCAGTTTCACATCACTGTACGTGCCACATATATTGGACTTATTCTGTCAAAGCAGCTCGCCGAAAAAGGTGGTGCAGTGGTTAGCACATTGGACTCGCATTCCGGGGGACGGCGGTTCAAATCCACGTCTGACCATCCTCGTTAGAATTTTCCGTGATTTCTCTAAACCGTTCCAGACAGGTATCGGGACGGTTCCTTTCAAAGGGCACGGCCGATTTCGTTCCCCATCCTTAAAAAAATCGGAACCTGTGCTCCTCTTCTAACGACTTCGTTGTTGACGAGACTTTAAGCTGTGACCATCCTTCCTTCTTTCAAAGTAGCCAATAACTTCTTTCTCTCAGTGACTACATCCATTTTACTACTGTCTTCCTAAGTCAGTACGTCTTCCACGACGAAGACTTTGACCCCTCATATACAGGCTGGCTCTGAGCACTATGGGACTTAACATCGGATGTCATCAGTCCCCCCCATATACAGGGTTATTCGTAAGTACTTCTCGTGTTTCAGAAGACAAATCCTCGAAAACTACAAGAAAATAGACACACATCAGTGGACATAGAATCTCTTCGAGTTTTGTCTCACATTATTGATGTTGAATATTAACATCGCTTGTGACTTGGCAGATGTCAATGCGTGTGAGGCTTCATGTACGTGCAATTCACTGAAGTCACAACGACAGTAGCGCATTTTATAAATTTATTCATTGGGTTGCCTGTCTGCATGAGCAAACTAGTTATTCGCTGCATCCATATGGAGCAGATGCTTGGTCTACTTGTTCTGACGTGCCTGTCCCCAGCGGTGCGCGCTGCAGCTACGTCACGAAAGATACAGTGAATCTAAACGTGGAGAGATGATGTCTTCACCGGCATGTGTAATTTTAAGGGGTCTCTACCTCAATCGGAAAAACGGAACCCTTTAGGATTACTTTGTTGTCTGCCATTTTCTCTCAGTAGAAGGTAAAAGTATCAAGTTGAAATTTAAGTCGAATACTAAGATCTATGGTCTGTTGGCGGTAAAACAATTAAGCTTCGAAGTCAATGCAATCAAAAGATATGGTCGTATGTTAAAACCCGTTTTATAAGGAAGGGATAGAGGTATCAAGTTGAAATTTATGTCCAACACCAGGATGAAAAAATTTAAGCTTTTCAGTCTTTGCAATCAAAAGATACGGCCGTTTATGTCGGAAATTTTGATTCTCTCAAATTCTCTCATAAAAACCTACAGATGAACTTCCTGTACACATAATTTTCTACGGAACCCTCAGAACGTGGTTCATGGCCGCATTTGTCCGTTTTTTTCTGTATGTCTTCTAGTTTTCACATAGTAGTTTTCTCAAATCCTAGAAGTACTTATCAGTAGTCCTATTCATCCCATTGCGAGTTACTTTTTTGGTTTTGCATGCCTGAATGAGTCAGGCATTATTGATGATAGACAGGTTAAGAGGTTAATTCGAAATAAATTCACTAATGCGAATATCTTGGCTGCAGCAATATTAGACATGAATATACTACGCACTAGTGACATATGAAAATTTGTGCCCGTCCTGGACTTGAAGCCAAATTTCCCATTTAGCGCGAGCGGCACTGGACCATGGTACACGGATGCAGACAGCGTGACATATGGAATTTTGGGTCGGTCCGGCAGGCGTGCATGGATAGACGAAGTGGTTAAGGCGAGCAATCGCAATAAGCGGGAAATCGGGTTCGAGTCCGACACAAATTTCCATATGTCATTAACAGGTAGTATACTCATATCTACGCCTAACACAACTGAAGCCAAGATATTTGCATTAGCCAATTTATTTCGAATTAATTATTTTTTCCTTAATTCGTTTACAGTTAGTTAAAAAGTAGTTTATACGAGAAAGGACTATTAGTGATTCCAGTAACAGGTAAAGATTTTCAATAACGAGGTATCATTACTGACATAGCAAAATCGGTAGTTGCTCTATCTACAAATCTGCGTTTGGAGTTTCAGCGGTTTCTGTCATACAATGATAAGGGCTAAGCTCTGCAGCAGTGCCTACCAGCCTAGTGTAAGTAGAACCAAGTCCACAGTTTCTTGGTTCCACAGCTGCAAGACAGTGATGAATCTACCGCCGGCAGACACTATTCCGTGCACGTTCACTCGGATACGTGCTTGGCGGACGTGTTCGCCGCTCTATAAGGTGCTTCGATTCGCAACAACGTGTAGGTAATATAAGAACATGTCTAGGTAAGAGACTCTATCACTGGTGCTACGTCATGTCATTCCCCACCATCACAGCTGCGGTGCTTCCACTATGACGCTGCCAAATGAGCTATGAGACATTGTAAGGGTTTTGTTTTATGCAAAAAATTGTAACTTTGGTAATATTGGCTATGTCACGAGGAAAAGTAAAGCTTCAATAACATATGAATAATAACGGGCAACATCTCTTCCAAAGGGGTTGCGCTGTGAGACACTGTTAGTAAAAACTTTGTTTGTGAGCGGAGTGCAGCTTTGGGAATAGAGAGAGTTGTATCTTGTGACGGAGTAAGATGTGTTAAGGCCGTGCTGTGTGCAGGCAATAATTTTGTTACACTATTTTTCATTTATGGAGAGATATTTTGAAAAATCATTCATAAGACTTTAAAAGGTACTGTAATAGAGCATTTGCCGAGACATCCAAGCGTAGCAATTAATTTGGTCAGGGATTTAGAACTACCGGTTTTTTGTGATAACGTAACAATGTGTGATTTACTAATTTTTCTTCAAAGATGGATAGCAGAAAGCAAGGAGAATTTGTTCAGGTTTTTGAACTATTAATGTAAAGTTTTCTTTTGAAATTTCAAGTGTTAAAATATTCTATCATAGTGATGCAAAGTTTTGTCAATATAGTTACTTTATTGTTTTTCCAACAATTAGCATTTGTCTCTCTATTTCAAGTTGCACATATATAATTTTTTTTCCCGAGTTTTTCAGTGACACAACTTTAACTAATTACTGCACTAATGAGATTTATTAGCACAGAAGTTTTGTGAATGTGTTCATAGTATCCATTCCACATCGTGTTGCTGGTAGTTTGAACTTTTATTTTTTAACTAGCATAACAGCAGCAGCCGCAGTAGTTTGGAGACAGCAGCAGCACAGCTTTCATTCACTGTGCAAACAGGCAGGCCATTTATAATTTACGTTTCATACAATTAACATTTCAACGGTGACATACTTTTCAGACAGGGCATTTTTGGTAGGTATTTATATTTCTTATTTTTCTTGCAGTCAGATTGCTTGAATTATTGCTAACAGGAAAGTTTTCTTAAATTTAACAGGAAAGACTGTACTATCGCCATGAGCGTTGCAGTACACAGTCTAATATTGGATTTCAGATTAACTTTTGCATTGCTGCTCACTTTTAAAGAATTACGAGATTACTCGTACTTACAAACTTAAATACGAGTTTTAACTGTCTCTCTAATCACGAGTTCAACTTCACATTACCACACAGACAAAATACCAATAATTTAAGTACACATTATCATACAACAACATCTAATTAGCCACTTTCAACGTGATACTTTCTATGAAAGTGTCAAATAGGACGCATTATTTCAGTATACTATAGTACTTAGTCTCAAACTCTCTTACTGCAAAGCCGAGAGGCAAACTATTCTTTATGTTACAGAGTGCCTGCAATAGTTCAACACATGAGGATTCCAATGCACACCACACCATGACGCCTGCCATTCAGCTGGTTTGGTGATACAAAATATATGCACATAGTAGTCACTTACTTTGTCCGTGACAGCCGTTTTACCCTTCCGAAAAACAAATCTTCGTCAACTTGCATGCCTTTCGCAGCACCAGCTCACCAACAGTAGCCTGATTGTCGATTATGAAGACATATTTTGACTTTCATACTAAGCATTATCAAGAAGAAATAAAGAATAGGGAGGCACAGAAGTAACACATACACTCAGAATATTCGGTTCTGTTTCGCAGCTCAGTGACAACCATCCTGTCTGTGGTTTGTCCGTTTGCCAGACATGTTCATAGCCCGAGATCAGCTGCTAAGCTGTTGAGCGGAGGTTCTCTATTTACCTGCTCATGCTATCTTCAAGAGCGTCTCCAATCTCATTAGCTCTACACACCAAGTTTTACAGTGGTCTAGTTGGCGCTTCCCTCACTGATTTTAGAACTTTGAAGGAATCTATACCTTCTGCGTTGCTTGTTCGTAGGTCTTCCACAGCTCTGTCATAGTCTGACCCTAATAATGAATGTGCTACATCATCCAAACGAACACCAATTTCTTCTTCTTTCATGTCAGCAGATAGTTTCACATCCTCGTAGAGGCCTGCAATGTCCTCTTTTCCCGCCTATGCTGTCCCTCCTCTGCATTTAACAGTGGAATTCCTCTTGCACAGTTAATGTTGAGGCCGAAAATTTTGGACATGCACAACACATTTGTTATATAAGTGGCAGGTAAGTAAATCTAACCATTTCTTTAGTGGACAGTTTACTATTGCCAAGAAAAAGTTTCTAAACAAAGTTCAATAAATTTCATTCCCTGGTTATTAATCAGTTAACTTATTTATTTATCGCAAGTTTTAGCCGACTTACGCATATTCAATAAACATAGCAGATAATTTTCCGTAACAGAACTTCCAGCTATAGTTGCTTTCGAAATACTGATTAAAATATCTTGGACAATCGCTCTTGTGTGACCGACTACAGTCGATATCGCCTTCGAAATTCCCAGGAATGTATCGCTCTTGTGAGGGCGTCGACGACAGAATTAGTTCACTTGTCACACCAGGTAAGGCAGTAACGTAAGAGAACATGTACAAATGATACTTAATTCTGTTAACTGTTTAGCTCCGAAATGCAACACAGCATTAAACAATATCGACTATGACGTCACGTTTGCTGCGCACATTATCGTTTGATGGACAAAGTTGGCAGCAAGAAGAATCAAATATTAGGACTTTTAATTCCAGCGAACTCTACCGATTTAGTATCAGGGAGACGAGAAGCCGTGAAAACGTTCTGGGATTGAGAACATGAACTGCACGGGCACAAAGACTTTTAGCTGACCTAATTTATTTAATTATTTGTAAAGAGACACAACAGTTTCAAATTGAACTGCATTCCGGTAGTAAGATACCAATAATTTAAAAAGTAAATTTTCTGTAAAAGTTCAGCTTAATTCATGAAAACTGTCTCTAAGGCGTTAGAAGTTCTTATAAAATGTTTTATTTCTCATGTGCATGGAAAACGTGTGTTTCAAGAAACAGTGGTGATACACTAGGTCTGTCGGACATTATCTATACGAAGAAACACAGCGTGCACTTTCTACGGAAACTTCGTAGGGAAGTGAATAGGTTATAGCATTTCAAGTTTTCAGAAGTTAAAACATTTGTAAAATTTATAGTTCTCCAACACGGTCTGCTTCAAACAAACTATGCTAACCAATCGGAATGACTGCTTTAGAGAATCAAATTATAGTGAATATAATTGCCGTCTCAAAGATTTCTACAGTCCTTCAACGTACGTGCTTGTCAGAATACTTACCTTCGTGCTGTTATTGTTCCCCCGCTCTCGAACTTTCATTTCACGACTTCCTTAAGATTTTTCCGTGCAGCGACGGAAACGTCCACGTCGCTTGCGATTCGCCTCATATCGAACTGTTGCCGAGCAACTGCATGAGCCGCTGCTGAGACCCCTGTATTGTTGAGAACTGACACCCATCGTGATTTGTTGTTTATTATAAGAGGATATGCGGAAAATAATCACCACACATTGACAAAATCCTATACAGAGATAATAACAGGAGCGTAAAACGGCTGGGGTGGCCGGGGGTAATGCCACCTCGAGGATAAGAAAAGAGAGGAAAAGGAAGAGAGGAAAAATACAAAGGAAGTTAAAATGAGAAAGAACTGGAAAAATTAGTAAATTCGGTCTTTCGCTTTAATAAAGCTGGTTTTGGAAATCTTTCATGCGACTTATTTATTAAAGTCAGAAATGAATCTGCATTAATTGAATATGTAGAACGAAAATAGTTAGATGTGAGCAAATGCTTCGGCCAAGGCTATGACGGAACACAATACAATTGTTGCAGAAAAGAATCAAGTCACAATTTCAGTTTAGTACTTAAAGGTGTTGTAGAGTTTAAGATGATAATCAAGAAACAGCCCTGTATTTTCAAACAGTTTAGAACATTTACAGATTTCGTGACACACCATGCTATAGTGATTGGATTTAAAAACTTCTTTCGTAAGTACTTTGAAAGTACCTTTAAAAACTCTAAAATCCAAAGCCTTCGACTGGCAGATACGACGCCATTAGTGCAATGAAAGTACGATTCATTGACTTTCTCAAGTCTCTGACAAACATAATTCAAACAAGAAACAAATGTAACGAATAAAAATCGGCAAAAGGTTTTAAAACACAATTGAATCCTCAGTTTTGTTACCCATCTAACAGTCAACTTACCGTAGTAGAAGAAATGAGTACAGCATCTAAGACACTGAAATCCGTGAATATGGACATGCAGTTGCATATGCTGTCTTAGGAATGGCACTGTCAGAAATAAAGAAAGGATGAACAAGTTTTAACCTCCCGTCGACGAAGAGGACATTTAGATACGGAGTGAAAACTAGGATGGCGAAAGATTGGAAAAGAAATCAACCGAACCCTTTTCAGAATCATTCCATCTGCATCTAGATCTACATCGCTACTTTCCAAACCACACACAAGTGCGAGGCAGAGCGTTCGTCGAACACACTAATTCTGTATTATTGCATACTCGAATAGCGCGTGGAGAAAACGAATACCTATATCTTTCCGTGCGATCTGTGATTTCCCTTCTCTTATTATGATGATCGTTTCTCCCTATGTAGGTCGGCGTAAAAAAAATATTTTCGCATTTGAATGAAAAAGTTTCGTGAGAAGATTCCGTCGCAACGAAAAACCCCATTATTTTAATGATGTTTACCCTGAATCCTCTATCACCTTCGTGGCACTATCTCCCGTATTTCTCAATAATACAAAACGTGCTGCCCTTCTCTGAACTTTCTCGTTGTACTCCGTTAACCCTATCAGGTAAGGATCCCACACCACGCATCAGTACTCCGTAAGAGATAGGACGCAACTAGTGTAAGCAGTCACTGTAGTAGAGCTGTTGCATCTTCTAAGTGTCCTGCCAATAAAACGCAGTCTTTGGTTCGCCTTCCCTGCAATTTTTTCTATGTGCTCTTTCCAGTTTAAGTTGTTCGTAATTGCAATTCCTGGGTATTTAGTTGAATTTACGGTCTTTAAATTTGCTTGATTTATTGTGTAACCGAAATTTAACGAATACGTCTTAACATTTACGCGGATGACCTCAAAGTTTTCGTTATTTAGGTTATTTGAAAATTTCAACACCTCACAGATAACTTATCTAAATAGTTTTTCAATTGGTTTGTGGTCTTCTGTTAACTTTACTAGACGATAAACGACAGCATCATTTGTAAACAACCTAAGATTGCTGCTCAGATTGTCTCCTAAACCGTTTATACGGATAAGGAACAGCAGAGGACCTATAAAACTATCTTGGGGAACGCCAGAAATCACTTCTGTTTTACTCTACGACTTTTCATCAATGACTACGAACTGTGACCTGTCTGACAGGACATCGCGAATACAGTCGCATAACTGAGACGATATTCCATTAACACGCAACTTGTTTGCAGGTCGCTTCTGAAGCACAGTGTCAAAAGCCTTCTGGAAATCTACAAATATGGAATATATTTGAAAACTCTTGTCGATGGCGCTCAACACACGGTGAGAAAAGAAAAAGTTGTGTTTGACAAGGGCGATGTTTTCTAAATTCGTGTTGACTACGTGTCAATAGACCGTTCTCTTCCAGATAATTCATAATGTTCGAACGCAATATATGTTCCAAAAGTCTTCTGCATATCGACGTTAATGATAGGGGCCTGTAATTCAGTCGATTAGCTGACCTGTGCAGCTTTCCAGTCTTCGGGTACTGATCTTTCTTCGAGCGAGCGGTTGTATTTGATTGTTAAATATAGAGCTGTTGGATTAGCATACTCTGAAAGGAACCTAACTGGTATACAATCTGGACCGGAAGACTTGCTTTTATTAGTCTAAGTGGTTTAAATTGCTCCACTACTCCGAGGATATCTACTTCTAAGTTACTCATGTTGGCAGCTGTTCCAGATTCGATCTGTGAGATATTTACTTCGTCGTCTTTGGTGAAGGAATTTCGGAAGACTGTGTTTAGTAATCTTGATTTTGTATTTCCATTGCTATCGCGCATAGATTGCATTGATAGTGTCTTGCCTCGAGTATACTTTAAATACGACCAGAATATCTTTGGATTTTCTGCCAGATTTCGAGACTAAGTTTCGTTGTGAAAATTTTTTAAGCAATTCGCAATGAAGTCCGCGCTAAATTTCGAACTTCTGTAAAAGACTCCGCTTCGATGTATGCGCTAAGTTTGCAGCCCGCGGTTTGACATACTTTGCTGAAAATTCCTGAGTTGCGTCGTATTTGATCAGTTTCATTTTCGGTAAGTCGTTTCAGAACATCATTATTGAACATAGCAGGGATTTAATAGTCTCCGTAGGATTCAAATCTGGTGATAGAGTAAGCCACGCAATGGGTCGCCGTCGGTTTTAAAGTGAGGCGGAGCGCGACCGCGCGCAAACTGCGGCCACTGGCTGACGTCTAGCGCAACACCATCAGGTAAATGAAACACGTCTCATTTCTGAGAAACCGCTGGTGCGTTTGCCTGGTAAGACGCTGTGGAAAGAAATAGGGACCAATAAAATGATCATGAATGAACCCATCTTACAATAGGCATTCGAGAAAAGTAAAAGCAAAAGCCAAGACCAATTGTAAAGAGGAATGTAAGTAAAGATACATGTCTGAAGTACGTCGAACAACTAGGGGTCTTTTGAAGTAATTCCTTCAATGAGTTGGAAATGACAGATTTTCGGACGCATGTTAGTACGAACTTTTGTGACTTTCTGGAACAAGGTATATGGTATCGTCGCGGCGTCTTCGTCGACAGCACCCGACATGCCGCGCACCGTTCACGGCTACTCCGGAAAGAGACGGCAGTTTCAAATCCCCCGCCAGCGTGCAGCCGACGAACTAATTGTTTCCGTCGCTCGCCGTCTCAGATGGGTGGCGCCATGCATACACCGCAAGACGCCGAATTTACACGACTTCACTGCCTGCCACTTTTGACTGGCCGGCGGTGCTTCTCTTTAACCAGCCGCAATCAGAGTTTCACCCTGATCAAGTGGATCGTCAGATCACGCGGTTAGAGGCGCCATGTCACTGATTGCGCGGCCCCTCCCGCCGGAGGTTCCGAATCCTCCCTCTGGCATGGGTGTGTGTGTGTGTGTTGCTCTTAGCACGAGTTAGATTAAGTAGTGTGTAAGTCTAGGGACCGATGACCTCAGCAGTTTGGTCCCTTAGCAAATTCACACACGTTTGATCGTCAGAGTTATTTTAGTCTTAGTACGGAAGAGTGCAGCGAGAAAATGCACTGGCACAGCACGACACTACTACCAAGGGAACTCCCCATCGCAACCCCTTCAGATTTGGTGGTAAGATGGTGCAGCAGATAGCCAGTCAAAAACTGAACATAGATAAT
This sequence comes from Schistocerca gregaria, assembly GCF_023897955.1. Lineage (NCBI taxonomy): Eukaryota > Metazoa > Arthropoda > Insecta > Orthoptera > Acrididae > Schistocerca > Schistocerca gregaria. The sequence goes on from NC_064923.1 coordinate 409,649,353, forward strand.
GCATGAAAATAGGAAGATGTACTGAACTGAAAATAAGGCAAATTGTGTTTGATGCCTTTGTGCTGTGACTCCGAGTTTCGTGATGGACGATTAGAGGGCGCGGTGCACAGTCCGCCTAGGATAAGGTGACCGGTAGATGCACAATCGGCACAACACCCGTGGCGATAGCGGTAATGGTCTGATCATGGACATGCACTGTAGGGGAAGTGCCGTTCTAAACTGGAGCCTACGCTCCTATTTTTGGTAAATATCAAGTGGAGCCGCTTCACAGCCACAGTTTCATGGTGACCCTTCCAAAGAAATCTACTGTCACTTATATTTTGGTTAGTATCTAGAAATAACTCCACTAAAAACAGCCGGCCGAAGTAGCCGTGCGTTTCTAGGCGCTGCAGTCTGGAATCGCGAGACCACTACGGTCGCAGGTTCGAATCCTGGCTCGGTCATGTCTGTGAGTGATGTGCTTAGGTTTAACTAGTTATAAGTTTTAGGGGGCTAATGACCTCAGACGTTGAGTCCTATAGTGCTCAGAGCAATTTCAACCATTTTTGAAACGAAAACACCAAAAAAAGCAATTTATTTATGCCTAGCTTTTTAACTATTTGCAACTTCCAGAGACGCTCCATGATTGGCGAATTTTAAATAAATAATACATTTCATTACTTACCATGTTAACTTTATTGACACACTGTGCAGAGGCAGCTGCGAGAGAATTCTGAAACTGTGGTTTATTATGTTTATTAAATAAGGAACTGAGCAAAAGTAGAGTCAATATCTTCTGCGAAAGCATATTCTAGATTAAAAAAGAAACGTGTTATATCTTCACTTACGTTGTTCGAAAACCCACAGCATTTCTCGTCTCACCAGCTATCGATTGACTCTCGATATCTCAAACCGTTTTGATATGTGAGGAAAGTTATCGATATTTCATTCTAGCTTTATCGTTGGCGCACGAAAACCGAAATGAGTGTGCTACATCAGATCGAATTTCTAGAGGCTGGTGACAGATAGAGACATCAACCCAAGGGTAATGAAAAATTCGGTATCTTAACTAAATCTCGTTCGCATCAACACATTACGTAACAGGCACCAAACACAAGCTCATAGCGACCGCTACTTTTCATTGCAAACATTTTAGCATTCCATGCAGTGTCTTACTTAAATGGAAATGCCACTTAAGCTATAAGTAACGCAAAAATGACATTTTTTACTGTGTAGTTTGAGAAAGACTGCAGGGCGTACACCTCGATTCTGTCATCGGAGAGCGTCGCCGACTGGCCGAAAGAGAGCAAACAATGACGGCCTCCTCTTCCGATCAAACGAATAAACTCTCCTAGTCCTTTGGACGAAAATTAATCTTTGCGCATCGGTGAAACCGGCCGTCGTTGAAGCATTGAAAAATAATAATAATAAAAAAACATTACATCTGAAGCGGTATTTTCAATCTCTACTATAAAGCTGAGTTGCGAATGTTCTCCAGCAGGATTGTATATGAGAAGGGTGGTGCAAATAGTTCCAGGACTGTTTGACTGCGAGAGAACTGCAAATCCCGTCCTTCAGCGCTGAAACCACCAAAGTTCTTCAGCCTCTGTCTCGTAGAGGCTGTGCAGATCAGTTTAGGCAAACAACATCTCGCACACACCCATCACCCTGCCCACGTTCTACTCTGTGAAGGTACAAGCGACAGGTTCTGTTTACGGTTCAGTAGAAAGTACCCTCTGCCACACATTTTATAGTGATTCACAGATATAGGTGAAGATGTAGATGTATCGGTACAGAATGAAAGAGGACTAAATACTGATTTTTCTAAACTAGTGGGCCAGTTTGGACATATAAGAACGAGAAAAAACTGATTTAAACAAGACAGGACTTTAGGTCACTACGGAAATACTCTTTGTTTGCGTTTTTCATGCATAATCAAGTTTGTGTACTTGCTTGAAATTTTCTGTTCCATACTGTTTTAACTTGCAGGCAGTATTAGTTATTATTTTATTTTTGTGACACTACTCAATATTGAAAATAATTATATTTAATGTTCTCATACTCAGTGGACGAGGGCGTGCAGATAAGTGATACCTCCGATTTTTTTTACGCGAAAACTCTTGAAGCTTTTCAAATAAAAAGAACGTTATTTATCTGCTACAGCTTTATTCCTCATGTCCACATATTTATTTCTCAACACAGTCACCCTGGCAACGCACAGATTTCTGCCAACGAGAGACCACTTTGTTTATATCGTCACTGTAAAATGGCTTTGTTGACGGAGCCACAACCTCATTTCTGCTGGCGCCACACCGTCATTATCAAAGCGAAGTCCTCGGATGTGTTCTCTAAGTGTTGGAAACAGATGAAAATCGGATTGGGCCAAGTCGGGACTGTATGGAGGACAATCGATGACAGTGAACCCGAGGCGTCGGATCGTTGCAGATGTCGCATCGCACGTGTGTGGTCTGCCATTATCGTGCTGAAGGAGAGGGTGCTCCATGTATGGACGAACTGCCGACCGCTGGTGGCCGAGCGGTTCTGGCGCTAGTCTGGAACCGCCCGACCGCTACGGTCGCGGGTTCGAATCCTGCCTCGGGCATGGATGTGTGTGTTCTCCTTAGGTTAGTTAGGTTTAAGTAGTTCTAAGTTCTAGGGGCCTTATGACCTCAGCAGTAGAGTTCCATAGTGCTCAGAGCCATTTTTTTGTGGACGAACTCTTCGAATTCGAAACGGCTTTACAGCACACTGTTCTCATGCATTAACAAAGCTACGTTACACACAGTTGTTGCACTCTACAATCCGTAGTAGCCCTATATGGGCAGAGGGCTGCCAATATGGAGACATAAAGAATAAAGACATAAAATGATAATTTTATTTAAAAAGCTTTAAGAACTTTAACGTAAAAAAAATCTGAGCCATACCTTTGGACGGCCGGAGTGGCCGTGCGGTTCTAGGCGCTACAGTGTGGAGCCGAACGACCACTACGGTCGCAGGTTCGAATCCTGCCTCGGGCATGGATGTGTGTGATGTCCTTAGGTTAGTTCGGTTTAATTAGTTCTTAGTTCTAGACGACTGTGCTCAGAGCCATTTGAACCATTTTTTTGACAAACAGTGCAATACTTGGCAAGCTACAAAAGTAAGTTTCTCAAACAGTACGACAGGAGAATTATAATGTCTTAAGTTTTTGGGGATGCAGAGCAATTAGAAAATCTACTGGCCAGACTTTGCAGTACCTTGATTACTGTTGTTAATGGAGAAACTAGTTCATTTTAGATATTTACATTCACTGTTGAGTTATCGAATCTTTTTCTGACGACACCAACCAAGTTACAGGAACAGTCTTTTCAGAATTCAGAAGCACTTCTCAAGAATTGTGTCTGGTGTTAACCTTAGAACCTGCTGCAGAGATCTCTTCAAAATCTGAGTATTTTCACTACTGCCTCACAATACATACATTGTTCTCAAAAAAGTGAAGCACTCGGAATGGGCTGAGAAAACTATATGAAACTTCACTGTGAGAAGTGATGTTATTTCAGTGATTATAAAATCGAGTCAAATTCGCAAAGAACTTGGCAATTTTAACGCACTTATCAGTATGACGTTGCACCAGTTCTGGCCTGGATGCATGTACTGATTCTGTTCGAAAGGGAGTCGTAAAGCCGTTGAATCCTCTCTTCAGGCAAGCTGATCGGCAAGTATTGTTAAGTACGATATTGCAGTGCCTGTGTTATTCTGAATTACGATCCTCTGGGCATGCATGCACGTCCAAAGGAACAGGTACTGGGGCGACTGTAGTCGTTACGAAATACTGAAATACATTTAATGTATTCATAATTAAGAAGATGGACAAAGATTAGCCGTAGGATGGAATCATAATAAAACAGAAGTGCGGTCTCGTATTTACACTCCTGGAAATTGAAATAAGAACACCGTGAATTCATTGTCCCAGGAAGGGGAAATTTTATTGACACATTCCTGGGGTCAGATACATCACATGATCACACTGACAGAACCACAGCCACATAGACACAGGCAACAGAGCATGCACAATGTCGGCACTAGTACAGTGTATATCCACCTTTCGCAGCAATGCAGGCTGCTATTCTCCCATGGAGACGATCGTAGAGATGCTGGATGTAGTCCTGTGGAACGGCTTGCCATGCCATTTCCACCTGGCGCCTCAGTTGGACCAGCGTTCGTGCTGGACGTGCAGACCACGTGAGACGACGCTTCATCCAGTCCCAAACACGCTCAATGGGGGACAGATCCGGAGATCTTGCTGGCCAGGGTAGTTGACTTACACCTTCTAGATCACGTTGGGTGGCACGGGATACATGCGGACGTGCATTGTCCTGTTGGAACAGCAAGTTCCCTTGCCGGTCTAGGAATGGTAGAACGATGGGTTCGATGACGGTTTGGATGTACCGTGCACTATTCAGTGTCCCCTCGACGATCACCAGAGGTGTACGGCCAGTGTAGGAGATCGCTCCCCACACCATGATGCCGGGTGTTGGCCCTGTGTGCCTCGGTCGTATGCAGTCCTGATTGTGGCGCTCACCTGCACGGCGCCAAACACGCATACAACCATCATTGGCACCAAGGCAGAAGCGACTCTCATCGCTGAAGACGACACGTCTCCATTCGTCCCTCCATTCACGCCTGTCGCGACACCAGTGGAGGCGGGCTGCACGATGTTGGGGCGTGAGCGGAAGACGGCCTAACGGTGTGCGGGACCGTAGCCCAGCTTCATGGAGACGGTTGCGAATGGTCCTCGCCGATACCCCAGCAGCAACAGTGTCCCTAATTTCCTGGGAAGTGGCGGTGCGGTCCCCTACGGCACTGCGTAGGATCCTACGGTCTTGGCGTGCATCCGTGCGTCGCTGCGGTCCGGTCCCAGGTCGACGGGCACGTGCACCTTCCGCCGACCACTGGCGACAACATCGATGTACTGTGGAGACCTCACGCCCCACGTGTTGAGCAATTCGGCGGTACGTCCACCCGGCCTCCTGCATGCCCACTATACGCCCTCACTAAAAGTCCGTCAACTGCACATACGGTTCACGTCCACTCTGTCGCGGCATGCTACCAGTGTTAAAGACTGCGATGGAGCTCCGTATGCCACGGCAAACTGGCTGACACTGCACTGACGTCGGCGGTGCACAAATGCTGCGCAGCTAGCGCCATTCGACGGCCAACACCGCGGTTCCTGGTGTGTCCGCTGTGCCGTGCGTGTGATCATTGCTTGTACAGCCCTCTCGCAGTGTCCGGAGCAAGTATGGTGGGTCTGACACACCGGTGTCAATGTGTTCTTTTTTCCATTTCCAGGAGTGTATATTCCAACCACGGGTGACATTCTGGTAAGAATAAAATGTTCCATCTGAACGGCAATATAAATGGTTCTGAGCACTATGCGACTTAACTTCTGAGGTCATCAGTCGCCTAGAACTTAGAACTAATTAAACCTAACTAACCTAAGGATATCACACACATCCATGCCCGAGGCAGGATTCGAACCTGCAACCATAGCGAAACGGCAATATACATAATGCATGTAGGAGTACAGGTTGTAGACGCAAGGTTGACGACACTTGAAAGTTTGGGTCTGTTCTTGAGTCCTGCACGGATATACGAATGGTAAGTCGACTGCTCGCGATAAGCGCGAAATCCGTTTCCGAGACCCGGTCCAGCACAAATTTTCACTGTCGCCATTAAATTCTACAGCTGACGGTTGTCCGTATTCGCATTTGCGAATACATTTAATGTGATATTGTAAGTGGTCGTTGATATCCTGGATACTGGCACGGGTATGGTTTTGACGTTCGACACAAATTATTTGTCGGGAACATACCTCGGATCTCGCTGGCCACGGCATTACCTCAACATCACGCAGACAGTTCGTAGGGACATGTGCAATGTGTGGATAAACAAACTCGTGTTGAAAAATGACATCACGATACCGTCGCGTAATACACGAGGTCGCAGGCTGTCCGTGACGTTCCGTTGTGGCGTCAGAGCACTCATTTATTACCAACCGTGACGTAAGGTCGTAACCGATATCTCCCAACTCCTTGACAAAGCAGTAACACCGCTGCCTCTCCAAAACATTGAGAGAGTGTCACCACAGTCTAACGTAACACTCGCGACACTTCGCCTCGATTTTATTGCCTATCGCGCAAGCAGCGCCCCAAGCGGCCAGTAACTTAAAACTGTGAGTTCGGTGCGATCGTGAAAGCGAATAGTGGTTGTTTATTTTAATTTCTACAATGGTTTTCACACGCGGGAGCGTTTGTAGCGCAATAAATTGCAGCAAAAACAGGAAGAAGGCACCACAGCTGTCTTTTTTTAGGTTCCTGGGATCCTGAGAGGTATATACCATCATGTTACTAAACTGTATCGTCAGGATTCACTTGCAAATTACTAGTGTATTAACGATTAATGTTTCGATTTAGGAGCAGAAAATGGCTAGTTTATAGGAGACGAGAAGACCTAATGAAAAAAGACTCAGTTTACCTGTGTAATAATAATAGGTTTTGATCACTACATTTCGAACAAAACCAGTCTTATGACTCAGAAGCAGCCAGTTCAGCTCTCCATGTGCCAGTGCCAGATTCGTGTGAATCGTCAACACAGACCTGCTTTGACGATGAAGTGGTTAGATTAAGTGCAGTTATTCGTGTCTTACAAATGCGTAATGTTTGGTATGTATTTCATTCACTTATGTTGTTAGTCACTTAATTTTTCTTGCTTCCTTCGTGTGATGACATTATTTTATTAGCACCTTGTTCACTGTCTGATTGTTTGAAAGTTATTCAAATATTTGGTTTTGCGTGAAATGTAATCAGCTCATTATAATGTCTTCAACATATTTCTCCCACTATTTGGCAGTTGCTTGTTCCAATTAGAATATAAAGATGAAGGTCGTACGAGTGGCAACAGACGATGACAACGACAAACACAGTGGGCCTACAGAACGATAAATGAGCTGTCTATCGCTTTTGCATGTAGATGTACATGTCTGTGCTTCTTTCGTGTGGGCCTGTGTGTTTATTTTCTTTTCATATCAACGTGGTAAGCTGTGGTTCTATCTAACTTCACAAGTGTTTCTCCACGAATGTGTTGTAGCTTGCCACTCGATTCACGGTTTTTGCCCATACTTGCGCTTGTTTTAGAAACATATATGCCTTCTGATACTACACAAACCCTTGGAGGCAAGAAAATAACTCAAATATTTCGTAAATTACATAGGAAATGGATGCAAAACAAACAGTACGCTTACGACGCGTCTGACGTTCACCTTACTGGCCGCTTGGAGCGCTAGTGTCGCTCCATCTGTCAAACGGTTACAACTTTTACAACAGTGAGTGTCGGGACTGTTACGTTAGACTGTGGTAGTACCCATAAATATAATAGACTGGCCTTGACGTCATTTTCGTGGCTCTAACATCTCTGGGCTGAAGTCCCTTGAATGTTGGCAAAACATGGTTGTTTCGTGTTGCTTTTATGGCTGTACTCAGCGTTTTGTCGGGGGAAATGGCATTACATCTCACGTGTTTTGCGTTTATTGAAATCTGCTGAAGTGACTTTTATATGTTTTTTTTACGCTTGAAATAGAGTATCACGTAAATTAAAGTGTTGAAAGTGATGCCTGTAAAGTCAGACTCATATTACATTTTGGAAAATATCTGTGATAATTCGGTGACAGAAGTAAGTATAACTGTTTCTCGTTCCTACTCATAGGTTCCCTAAGTATGAGAAAAACCGAAGGCAGCTTTGGATACAGGCCCTGAAACGGAAAAACTTCAAAGTCTCAACTTTCATCTAATATATCTTTTTTTTTTAAACTGATAGTTTAAACTTTTGTAAAAATAGTGGGAACTGAACCTTTGAAGTGCACCTAAAATTGATACTCTAAAATGGACCTGCTCCTAAAGTCGACGATTTTGGCACCTATAGTTGACATAATTCCCGTATCCCATTTTCTGTTATAAGTTACTAGAGCTCAAAACGCGGGAACCCAATGTTTAAAGTTTTGACACGAGCCCACTCTTACTGTTTAAAAGAATTTTAACGACATTTTACTTTAACTGGTAGTTTATAGTAATTTCGTTCCACTGCCCACCAGAGTGGCGCTCGATGTATTTTTTAGATTTTATAAATGGTACTGTGAACAAATCCAGGTCAAATGTAGTTCCGGCATAATTTTTCGCAAATAAAAATGTAATTTTTGTTGGAAGCGTTTGGCAGTCAGTTGAGAAATGTGGAGAAAATACGATACAAACATAGGATGGCAGACCGCTGATTTGAAATCCCACAACGTTTTGCCAACAGACACGTGGTTTATGTTGGAGCCTGCACAGCAAGGCCAGCCTACTAGTATCTATGGCCGAAGAGTAGTACGGAACGGCGATCCTTGCTGAACACAACATGACGCCATTCATCAGCGGTCGGTGCTTCCCTCTCGTGGCACCACTCCAAACACAGCCTTTTGTTTTATGTTGTTAACGGCAAGTTACCCATGGGACTTTGATTTCCTAGTACGACAGCTCCTGGTTTCTGACCACTGATTCAGGACGGCAGAGAATGTTGCAAGCAGTCCATTACTTGTTCCAAGATGGCAGGCACGCAGATGTGGAGCGATTATGACGTCTTTGGTTCACAATACGGCGATCCTCCTTTTTTGTAGTGGTTAGCGGTGGTCGACTGCAACCTTGACGAAGAGTACGCCTGCCCACACATTCCCATGCAGTCCAAAATTAGGTTAATTTAAATTGAGTTGGTGCATAAATTCGTAGCGTTTCTCGTAACTTTAATAAACACAACAGATACACGTAACAGAGAATTTAGTCGCCAACAAAATATTCTTCTTCATTATGTACAGCAGTTTGCCAACGCTGTGGTAACCTTGCGATTCCGTCGCTGTCGAAATCACGTGGTTTGAAGCACAAAAACTAGTTGAGCCATGTTCGTTTGGCTGGTTGGTTGATTTGCGGAAGGGAAACAAACAGCAAGGTCATCGGTCCCGTCGGATTGGGGAAAGATGAGAAGGATTTAGGGAAATCACGGAAAACCAAAAACAGGATGGCCGGACGCGAGTTTCAACCGTCGTCCTCCCGAATGCGAATACAGTGTGTTAACCACTGTGCAACCTCGCTCGGTCGAGCCATGTTCGGAGCGCAGTTTCATCCGGAAAGGAAGTTAATAGGTGGTTCTTAGATAGAGAGAGGTAGAGGTGAAAATCTGAGCGCGTACGATGAGGTGAATAAGTTGGATGAAGAATGACTTCCCAACCCAACTCGTCTACAGTGATTTTTATGTCAGCCGGCCGCTGTGGCCGAGCGGTTCTAGGTGCTTCAGTCCGGAACCGCGCTGATGCTACTGTCGCAGGTTCGAATCCTGCCTCGGGCATGGATGTGTGTGATGTCCTTAGGTTAGTTAGGCTTAAGTAGTTCTAAGTTTAGGGGACTGATGACCGTCCCATTTTGCTTAGAGCCATTTGAACCATTTGTTTTTTCTCAGTGTAGAAGAATGTGGGCGGGCGTTATCGTGAAGTAGCATCACTTCACGCAGTCTTCCTGATCGTTGTTGACAACAAATGTCAGCTGTGATGGTTATACCTCAGGGAAGCAATTCGTAGTACACCACAACGCCGCTGTTCCACCAGATGCATAACATTATCTTGTGTGGATGCTACTTTGGATTCAACCATTCCTTTTTTCCCTTACGTTAGCATAAAAACACCATTTCTCATCACCAGTAACAAAAGGATACAAGAAAGCAATGGTCGGTGTGGTTCACGAGCCAGTTGAGGACGACCGAGCAGAGATGCAAAAGTGACCACCCGCTGATTTTTCTGATTTTGGGTTAGAGCATGCGGTACCCATTCACCCGCTTATTGAACCTTTCCCACTGCATGCAAATATCATACAATGGTGGAAAGACCACAGTTAAACACATTTGTCAGTCCCGAGTACACTGAAGTGGATCATTTTGGATTAATGCCTTTAAACGATCTTCATCAAATTCAGAATTTATTTATTTAATTTTATTTAATCGTATGGCTAGGGCCCCCCGTCTGGCAGGCCGGGTGCCGGTCTCTCAATTTGACGCCACTTCGGCGACCTGCAGTAGATGTGGATGATGATGACGACAGCACAACATCCAGTCCCTGGGCGGAGAAAATTCCCCGACCCAGCCGGGAATCGAACCCGGTGCCAGAAGATTGATAATCCGTCACGCTGACCATTCAGCTACCGGGGGCGGACATCAAATTCCGAAGGTCTTCCTGAAGACGGAGAGTCACTAATACCAAAACGACCCTCCTTAAAATTGGGAAACCATTTTGTTGTCACGCTCTGTCCAATGGCGTTATTCTCACACACGGTGAAAATGTTTTTGGCTGCCTCCGCAGCTGTCACCATTCTATTGAACTCAAACAGAAGAATATGTCGTAAATGTATAGATTTCTGCACCAGGAACTCGATTTTTTTTTTTTACCGTCCACAGCTCACTCACTATCTTCAAATGACAAAATGTAAACTCAAATAGCAGCAGAGGACTACAAATAAAAAACAACGATTGATAAATAAACCCATAGCAAACTGAACCCTAACATCAAAACAAAAACGTTACGAACTTATGCACCAACTTGATAATTGGTACTGGCGCTTTAATGAAGCAAGGTAATGACATTTCACTGTATTGCACTTGAATTCAATGTGCATCTTTGACTTCATCTACATCTACATTTATACTCATCAAGCCACCCAACGGTGCGTAGCGGGGGGCACTTTACGTGCCACTGTCATTACCTCCCTTTCCTGCTCCAGTCGCGTATGACTGGCTGGAAGAACGACTGCCGGAAAGCCTCCGTGCGCGCTCGAATCTCTCTAATTTTACATTTGTGATCTCCTCGAGAAGTATAAGTAGGGGGAAGCAATATATTTGATACCTCATCCAGAAACGCACCCTCTCGAAACCTCGACAGCAAGGTACACCGCGATGCAGTGCGCCTCTCTTGCAGAGTCTGCCACTTGAGTTTGCTAAACATCTCCGTAACGCTATCACGCTTACCAAATAACCCAGTGACGAAACGCGCCGCCCTTTTTTGGATCTTCTCTATCTCCTCTGTCAACCTGACCAGGTACTGATCCCACACTGATGAGCAGTACTCAAGTATAGATCGAACGAGTGTTTTGTAAGCCACCTCCTTTGTTGATGGACTACATTTCCTAAGGACTCTCCCAATGAATCTCCACCTGGCACCCGCCTTACCAAAAATTAATTTTATATTGTCATTCCACTTCAAATCGTTACGTACTCATACTCCAGATATTTTACAGAAGTAACTGCTACCAGTCGTTGGTCCGCTATCATATAATCATACAATAAAGGATCCTTCTTTCTAAGTATTCCCAATACATTACATTTGTCTATGTTACGGGTCAGTTGCCGCTCCCTGCTCCAAGTGCCTGTCCGCTGCAGATTTTCCTGCATTTCGCTGCAATTTTCTAATTCTGCAACTTCTCTTTATACTACCGCATCATCCGCGAAAAGCCGCATGGAACTTCCGACACTATCTACTAGGTCATTTATATATATTGTGAAAAGCAATGGTTCCATAACACTCCCCTGTGGCACGCCAGAGGTTACTTTAACGTCTGTAGACGTCTCTCCATTGAGAACAACATGCTGTGTTCTGTTTGCTAAAAACTCTTCAATCCAGCCACACAGCTGGTCTGATATTCCGTAGGCTCTTACTTTGTTTATCAGGCGACAGTGCGGAACTGTATCGAACGCCTTCCGGAAGTGAAGGAAAATGGCATCTACCTGGGAGCCTGTAATATTTTCTGGGTCTCATGAACAAATAAAGTGAGTTGGGTCTCACACGATCGCTGTTTCCGGAATCCACGTTGGTTCCTACAGAGTAGATTCTGGGTTTCCAGAAATGACATGATACGCGAGCAAAAAACATGTTCTAAAATTCTGCAACAGATCGATGTCAGAGATATAGGCCTATAGTTTTGTGCATCTGCTCGACGACCCTTATTGAAAACTGGGACTACCTGTGCTCTTTTCCAATCGTTTGGAACCTTCCGTTCCTCTAGAGACTTGCGGTAAACGGCTGTTAGAAGGGGGACAAGTTCTTTCACGTACTCTGTGTAGAATCGAATTGGTATCCTGTCAGGACTTCTTCCCACATACCAGAGAACGCTCTCCGCGACACCCATGGAACGCTAGTTATGTTACGCGATGTCTTGTAATGCAAAAAGTTATAATTGTCAAGTTAGTTTCCTGAGCAGGAACGTAAACAGCGAGCAGCGAGTGTCCGCTTGGCGGCTGAGCGCGCCGTGGTTAGCGCCAGTGACGCTTGTGGAGCGCCATTCCGCAACAGAAGCGCAGCAGCTGGCGTGTGACAGTCTCAGGCTGACGCAGCCTGCGTCGGGTCGGAATGCGGCAGCCTCCAGACCCCAGCTCCGCCAGCCAGCGGCCGCTTCAAATGCCGCCAGACTGACGCTCAGCTCCGCGCCTTTTATTTTCTCTCCCACGCCTCGTCGTTGCGTGTTCGCGTGTCGCAAGTGTACAGGTGTCCTCCTCCTCTGGAAACCTCACGAGCCTGAAATTAGCAGGCGGCTGCCGTCAGCGACATTGCTGCGTCCGAAGTGTCAGTATGATTCAGATCGTAGTGCGGTCTGTCTTGCTGCAGAATGGCAGTCTCTATAAACAATGTGGCTCAGTCGTAACTTTACAGACTATCCTTCCTCCTCCCACCATCAAACAAATGTAGTAATCACAGACACAGAGATAAGTGAGCGCGGGATTGAAAATCAGCTAAAATCACACGGTACAAGAAAGGCCAATGGACCTTATGGGATATCTATATCACTTTATTCAGATAGTGAGAAAGACCTACACTGCCTGACAAAGACAGTGTAGTGCCCAGAAGACATGAGCAGATGGTATTTTAACTGCATAAACATACACATCATCGGCGGTTATGCACACTGACGGAAAAAAATTGTAACACCAAAAAATAATTAATGAAGAGTAGTGAAATTTCGGGAATACATCTATGTAATACAGTTAAGTGATGTCCGCCCCCGGTTGCTGAGTCGTCAGTGCGACAGAATGTCAATCCTAAGGGCCCGGGTTTGATTCCCGGCTGGGTCGGAGATTTTATCCGCTCAGGGACTGAGTGTTGTGTTGTCTTAATATTCGTCATTCCATCCCCATCGACGCGCAAGTCGCCGAAGCGACGTCAAATCGAAAGACGGGAGGCCCTAGTCACATGGCATTTCATTTCAGCTAAGTGATCTATGTAATCTAAGTGATATATGTAATATAGTTAAGTGATTAGCACTGCAAGACCACAGGCTGATTTAAGCGTGAGATGTGGCATTGCAAATGTGAAATGCTGGTACACTAATAACCGATGTAACCGCCACAATGTTGAATGCAAGCATGCAGATGTCCATGCAATGTGTTGTACAGGTACCGGACGTCAGCGTATGAGATGGAGTTCTATGCCTACTGCTCTTGGTCAATACAAGGACAGTTAATGTTGTTTGTGGATGACGCTGGAGTTGTCGTCCACTGATGTCCCATATGTGTTCGATTTGAGAGAGATTTGGTTGTCCAGCAGACAAAGGCAACCCGTCGACACTCAATAGAGACGTGTTGGTTTACAACAGCGGTATTTGGGCCAGCGTTATCGTGTTGGAGAATACCCATTGGAATACTGTTCATGAATAACACCACAACATATCGGAACTCAGACTTAGGGACAATTTTGCAACCATGGTGCTTGCGAAAACCAAGAGAGTACTCCTGTTTTTATAAGAAATCACACCACAGACCATAACACCTGGTGTAGGTCCTGTGGGTCTAGCGCGCAGCCGGCCGGTGTGGCCGAGCGGTTCTAGCCGCGTCAGTCTGGAACCGCGTGACCGCTACAGTCGCAGGTTCGAATCCTGCCTCGGGCATGGTTGTGTGTGATGTCCTTAGGTTAGTTAGGTTTAAGTAGTTCTAAGTTCTAAGGGACTGATGATCTCAGATGTTGAGTCCCATAGTGCTCAGAGCCATTTGAACCATTTTCTAACGCGCAGACACGTTGGTTGCATGTCTACAACTTGCCTGCTTCTCACCAACACACGGCCATCACCGGCACCGAGGAAGAACCAACATATCAGAAAACACAACAGACGCACGCTGACCTCCAGTGACCTCTTCGCTTGACATCACCCAAATCGCAAATGTCTGTGGTTTGGGGTGAGTCGAATATATGCTGTAGGGCATTCGGCTCCAAGCTGTCCATTAAATAACTGATTACTAACAGTTGATTGTGTCACTGTGATACCAACTGCTGAACAGATTGCTGCTGCAGATGCTGTACGATACATCAGAGCCACATGCCGAATACGATGGGCTTCCCTCTTGGTAGTGCCTCATGGCCGTTGATGTCCGGTTTTCTAGTGGCCGCTGCTGCCGTCAGCATGTACAGTGGCTACATTCCTGCTACGTCTTTCTGTAGTATTGCAGGAGGAATATACAGCTTCTCGTAGCGACATTAAAAGATCGCGTTGAAATACAGGGAGGTCCTGACAAAGGAGTCTTCTTTCTCTTAAAGGGATTCTTGGACATCAACTCACCATGTCCAATCTCAAAGGTAGCTAACGCTCACGAGGTAGGAACTGGGGCACTGGCAGAAGTAAAGTTGTGAGAACCGCTCGTGTGTTATGCTTGAGTAGCCCAGTCAGTAGAGCACGTGCCCGCAAAAGGCAAAGGTCCCGAGTTCGAGTCTCCATCCTGTACATGCTCTGCCTGGAAGTTTCTTAGCGCTCCTGACCGTTACAGCGTATATTTAAAGCAAACCTGATTCGTATCCTCACAGTGGCGCTACTACAGTCACTCTTACGCTAGTAGCGCGAATTTTGACTAGACATCATCTTTTAGATGTGGGAACAGGCCTACCAACTTTCGTTTATGTCGCACAACCGCCCCCCCCCCCCCCCCCCCCCCTGTGCTGTGCCTTTTCCCCCTCAGTCTATTTTAGGATGTAGAACGCTATTTATTCCTTTGTCAGAGAAGCCATTTCTTCTGAAAGAAGTTCTTAAATGACCGATCTCTTCCACGGATATCCGTGTGAGTGGGCTTTCTGTAGACTTTGTGTCCTAGGATCTCGTTGCTTTTTCTTTAAGTTCCAAAAATGAAATTTGACCTCCCTTTACTTTTTCCGTAATGAACTTTATATTGTATTATTAAAATGATTTTTTATTTTTCAGTACGTTCAGTACGTTTGTATCTTTGATCTGTGTCGAATATGACGGTCATTCAATAAATAATCCCCCATTCTGTTTACAGCCTTTAATGTAGGTTATATATACAGGCTCTTTCATAATTCCTGTTACAGGCCTCTAGGGGTTGTAGAAAGGACTGAATACATAAATTCCTTTCAAAGAAATGTTGGCCATTTAACTGAAAATTAATGTTCATTTATTTCACACAATCATGATTTCGGCTTTATAGCCAGTCTCAAGTGCATGCTGAAATGTTATAAGATATCTGACCCGTATACATGACATGCCATCGTCGAAGAAACATATTCCTTGTCTTATAAACCAGTTGGCTTATTACAGGATAAGAGTCATTACAAATGGTTTGCAAAACTAGAAATACTGTTTTTAGGCGATGAAATGTCGCGAATACAGGTCACATATTTTATAACATTTCAGCACGCACTTGGGAGTGGCTATAAAGCCGAAATCTCGATCAATATCGACATATCACAGAACTTTAGTGAACAATCAGAATGGTGTTACAAGATATGTGCAGTAGGCCCCTAATTGAATTTCTGGTTGCAGAAGAGAAACCGTCCTAAATATCCAAATACGATTGTGTACAGTGTATGCTAATGATGCAGATGATACGGGTACTGTTAGGTGACGAGTAAAGGGAATTAAGGCGTCATGAAGTGCAAAATGTATCATGGTTGGCCACGTTCGGGTTATTGGTCACAGCCATTGCTCCTCACATGGCGAATCGTACAGATGCCATTATTTGTGCAGACCAGCGCATCACAACTGGACAGTTGGCTCTGCGTTGTAACTACGTGTGCAATGATAGAGACTCTCGGATACTGAGAGGTGGGCTCAAGAGGGATTCCATGAATGCTCACAACAGACCACAAGATCGAAAGATGTGCCATTTCTGTTGGATTGGTTTCAGGGCAATGGAGAGGCCTTTCTCTTGCGGATAGTTACTGGTGACGAAATCAGGGTACATTACTTTGGGCCAGAAAATAAAGAAAAGAGTAGCAGCAACTAGAGTGGCACTACTTGCAATCGCCAGAACAGAAGAAATGCAAGGCAGCTCCCTCTGCTGTCAATGTCGCGATGACAAAATTTTGGGATAGTGGTGGCGTCATTCTCTTGAATGTGTTGTCCAAATGTCCAACCATTAATTCGGAGCGCATTTCAAGACTGTGATCAAGCCAAAGACGTTTTTGGTATGACATGAGTGCAAAACATATGTTAATGTTCGCTTGTTCAAAATCATAAATCTCCGAAATTTCTTCGCCGATCGATTTCAAATTCTGAAACAACGTTGTGTTGGTATACGCGTGTGTTTTCACATACCTGCTGGACCGCCACATGTAACATACACATATATGTATAAGTAATATTTACAGGGGAAATTCATTTAAAAATGTAAACGTTTATTCAGCCCCCCAAACCTCAGAAAGTTCTTCACTGATTGCCTGAAATTTTGACGCAACGTTGCATCCAAATCTGCTGATATTTTAAAAACCTATTTTTAAGATATACACACACCAAAAAAAAGTTTTGCATCACCTCGGTCCCGGAACCTGTACCGAAAACTGGAATAGATATCAACATAAACATCATTTTCGCCCTTTTTATTGCTCATGAAAACCACACATTGCTTGTTGTAGCTATTAGAGCGAGACCTTCAGAGGTGGTGGTTCAGATTGGTATACACACCGGTACCTCTAATACCCACTAGCACGTCCTCTTGCATAGATGCATGCCTATATTCGTCATGCCATACTATTCACAAGTTCATCATGGCACTGTTGGTCCACATTGCCCCACTTCTCAACGGCGATTCGGCGTAGATCCCTCAGAGTGGTTGGTGGGTCACGTCGTCCATAAACAGCCCTTTTCAGTCTATCTCAGGCATTTTCGATAGGGTTAATGTCTGGAGAACATTCTGGCCACTCTAGTCGAGCGATGTCGTTATTCTGAAGGAACTCATTCACAAGATGTGCATGATGGCGCCGCGAATTGTCGTCCATGAAGACGAGTGCCTCGCCAATATGCTACTGATGTGGTTGCACTATCGGCCGGAGGATGGCATTCACGAATCGCACAGTCGTGCCCGCGTCCAAAACAGCGGGGAACCTCCACCTCGCTGCACTCGCTGGACAGTGTATCTAAGGCGTTCAGCCTCAACGGGTTGCCTCCAAGCACGTCTCCGACGATTGTCCGGTTGAAGGCATATGCGACACTCATCGGTGAAGAGAACTTGATGCCAATCGTGAGCGGTATGTTGTTGGGCCCACCTGTACCGTGCTGCATGGTGTCGTGGTTGCAAAGGTGGACCTCGCCATGGACGTCGGGAGTGAAGTTGCCCATCATGCAGCTTATTGCGCACAATTTGAATCGTAACACGCTGTCCTGTGGCTGCACGAAAGGCATTATTGAACATGGAGGCGTTGTTGTCAGTGTTCCTCCGAGCCATAATCCGTTGGTAGCGGTCATCCACTGCAGTACTAGCCTTTGGGCGGCCTGAGCGAGGAATGTTATCGACAGTTCCTGTCCCTCTGTATCTCCTCCATCTCCAAACAACATCGCTTCGGTTCACTCCAAGACGCCTGGACACTTCCCTTGTTGAGAGCCCTTTCTGGCACAAAGTAACAATGCGGACGCGATCTAACCGCGGTATTGCCAGTCTACGCATGGCTGAACTACAGACAACACGAGCCGTGTAGCTCCTTCCTGGTGGAATGACTGGAACTTCATCTAATAGGCGCTGCTTATGCATGATTTTTTACGTCTTGAGGCGGGTTTAGTGACATCTCTGAACAGTCAAAGGGACTGCGTCTGTGATACAACATCCACAGTCAACGTCTATCTTCAGGATTTCTGGGAACCGGGGTGATGCAAACTTTTTTAAAGTGTGTATATCCAATTCCCATACATATTAGAAACGTGTGCCTCCTTGTTTCTTTATTTTACATTTAACTAGTCTGAGCCAGATCAAAGCGTGGTCGGAAACAACTAGTTAGTAACTTCCTGGCAGATTAAAACTGTGTGCCGGACCGAGACTCGAACTCTGGACCTTTGCCTTTGGCGATCAAGTGTTCTACCAACTTTTTTTTTTGTATTGTTTAGACCTCTTCCACTTCAGACGTTGGCCCTATCACCCACACTATCCCCAAAAACCTATCTAACCTAAAAACAAAAACAAAAACTAAGCAAATGCCACTCTCGCCTTCGCCCTAAAGCTAACTAGGACGACCGAGCACCACCACTTCAGGCTCCGCCTACGAACAAAAATTAAATATGCCTTTGAACTTTTATTTAAAAAAAGAAATGGTAAAGGAAGGGTTACAATACTTTATTATCTTTTATTTGTTGTTCTCCATTTTGTTCTTATGTTTTTCTTTGTAATTATTCGGTTTTTTCCCCGGGGGTGTCCACCGCAGCCAGACGGCGGGATGTCCCGGTCGTCTTCTCGTTCAGCGAGGGGGAAACACCCTATAATTACCGTTGATGTCTCTCATCAGTCTATCATCTGCGGTATCTCAGCCTCTTCTCACACCCGGTACACCCCAACGGCCTGGAGGGCGCGTAGACAACGACCGCAAGTAATTCGCAAAGAACGTACCATACGAAGCTTTGCGCTGTAAAATCGTGTAGTTACTCGTTAAATAATGCCAGTAATCTAACAACCCTGCAACGCTCTCATTAAAAAAGTATGACAATGCGATGCCCTTAACTCACACCGCGGCGTTATGACGAGTAGCAGGGAAGTTAAGTGACGTCGGGATGGATCAGTTCGCTGGGCTCTACAGATTGAGGCATCCGTCGCAGCAACAACGGCAACATGCGCCGTGTGAGGAGCCAGCAGTCGGTAGCCGTACCACAAAGGAAACGGTGCAAGTCGGTGTCGACAACGGCGCATCTGGGGTAGAGAGGGTCCTCGGAAAGATGTATCACGTGTAAGCGTTGTCGGGTGGGGAATTTTTCAGTCGTTATCACATACCACAGCGCACTGATTGTGGTGGGAAGGAAAGGAGAGTGTTTATTACTCCACACCAACAGGGCCTTGATGAACTTGTGGATAGATGCCACGACGAATACAGACATGCATCAATGCAAGAGGATGTGCTACTGGGTATTAGAGGTACCGGCGTGTAGAGCAATCTGGACCACCACCTCTGAAGGTCTCGCTATTTGGTGGTATAACATGCAATGTGTGGTTTCATGAGCAATAACAGGGTGGAAATTGTGTTTATGTTGATATCGATTCCAATTTTCGATACAGGTTCAGGAACTCTCGGAACCGAGGTGATGCAAAAGTTTTTTTGATGTGTGTATTTTTGTTTTGCGTTTTTTAAAATTTTACCTATTTTTTGAGAAAACTGCGTTTCCGAACGATACATGATAAATCTATATCGTTTTCTTTATTTCTACTATAACATCCCACTGTTCCACAATTTTCAAAAAAACACCTAAATTAAAAATTGATCATTCCAATATTTGTATAACAGACTGGAGTTTACCTACGTAACTTTGTAGAACTATGTAGAACAAAAACGTTCCGTAGGTTATACGACCCTTTATATGTCCTCACTCAGTTTAAAGACGGTTCACTTCTCTGGTTTCTTGGTGAATCTAGTAAAACACTAATGGCATACCTAAAGAAAGTGATCATTATGAGACAAACATGCAACGCAGCTAACTTACAGGTAACGTGGGTATGACCTTTACTCACCAAAAAACTAAAGTCCCTCCGAGCAGGTCTCGGAGGGCCCAATGGTCCTGACCTGTCGCCTTGTCAGATTTCTCTGAGCACTATGGGACTTAACATCTGAGGTCGTCAGTCCCCTAGAAGTTAGAACTACTTAAACCCAACTAACCTAAGGACATCACACACATCCATGCCGAGGCAGGACTCGAACCTGCGACCGTAGCAGTCGCGCGGTTCCGGACTGAAGTGCCTAGAACCGCTCGGCCACCGCGGCCTCGCCGTATCATCCTCAGCCTACAGCCGTCACTGGATGCGGACATGGAAGGGCGTGCGGTCAGGGCACCGCTCTTCCGGCGTTGTTCCTTTTCGTGACCGCAGCCGCTACTTACCGATCAAGTAGCCCCTCTGTTTGCCTCACAAGAGCTGAGTGCATCTCGCTTTCCAAGAGCTCCCTGCAGACCGGACGGTCCCCTTTCTAAGAGCTAGCCAAGCGCAAAAGCGCTTAACTTCGGTGATCTGACGGAAACACTGCGGCAAGGCCGTTGACCTTAACTGACTAACTACCGAAGTCTACGTTTGCTTATCACAATCTACTGTAGGCTACACTACTTCCACAACTCTATTCCATATACAAGGTAACATCGTGTTTGGACCGTGGATCAATGGAACCTGACACCTGATCGAATGAATCATGTTTCCTATTACACAAGGTCGATAGTCGTTTCTGGACACGTCGTCATTCCGGCGAACGACTGCTCGAAACTTTCATTGCGCCACGGACGCATGCCAGTGATGGCAATATTATACCATGGGGGACATTGACATGGGCTTACGTAGGACGTGTGCTAATAATCGAAGACACCATGGCAGTTGCGGGGATGGCCGAGCGGTTCTAGGTGCTACAGTCCGCTACTGCATGGTTCGAATCCTGCCTCGGGCATGGATGTGTGTGATGTCCTTAGGTTAGTTAGGTTTAAGTAGTTCTCAGTTCGAAGGGACTGATGATCTCAGAAGTTAACTCCCATAGTGCTCAGAGCCATTTGAACCATTTTTGAACCAGTTGTGGGTTACGTAAGTGTTATTGCGGAGCACCTGCATCTCTTCGTGCTTGATGTCTTCCGCTAAGGCAGTGGTCCAGGAGGATATCTGCCCATGCTACAAAGCCAGAATCATGCTAATGTAGTTTGAGGAGCGTGACAGTGGATCCATGTTGATGTTTGAAACTTTCCCGTCTCCTCTAAATCTCTTTTGTTACGCAACCTTCCGTTTTAAAATAACCTATGAAACCGTCCCTTAGGATTTCTATCTCTTGCTTAAAATAACAAATGAAAACTTCCTTTTGAAATTAATTCCCCTTCTCAATCTTCGCATACAAATTTAAATTCTGCTTATTAAAAGTGATTTTCTGATTATTTCGATGAAACATAGAATGTGTCGTCGTCGTGGCCCTCAGTCGTTACCTGCAATAACCCAAAACTGTTCCTTATCTTTTTTTACTGTTGCTGGATCGCCATCTGACTACTACATCCAACTGCGACATGAATATACTTACTCTGTTTTACTATACTCTATTAGCTGCTGGTGGGCTGTCATAATAAGTGACTGTACTTATTACAAAAGCCGACGTTATTCTTTAATAGCAAAGCTGAAGTTATTCTTTAATTAATTTGACTGAAGTTACGTATTTCATACTTAAACTTTTTCTTGACAACAATAAAAATTTGCGAAGTTTTACGTTGATGGTTTTTGGGATGCATTATAATCAGTAATGCAATATTGCTACCAAAAATTAAGTATATTCTGAATGAAATGATTTTACTAACGTTCAAATGGGACTTACTTTTTACAGTAATCTTACAACTAGCACTGCGCAAACATACCTTCAGTAGTCTTGAGTTTCTCAAAAAGTAGTACAATAGTATTAGTTCCTCTTATGATAATATTTAGCTGATGTCTCTGTACATCCGTTTATAATCTCTTGCAAATCATAGCTGGTGCCTGGCAGACATACTGCTCCTCTCAACCTCTCGCTTCAGACCTGCTACCGACTCGCTTCACATCTCGCTTACTACAGACTTCCTACGAGCGCTAAAGTGCGGTCTCTCCCGCCAACAATGCTTTCTGGTGCAGACAATCGCTGCTACCATTACAAAATGTATCAATGCGCGGTCTTTCCCTCTCTTTTCTTAAAATGTATCCATACGCGGTCTCTCCCGCCCTTTTTAAAATAATATCAATGTGCGGTCTCTCCCGCCAACATTACTTTGGTGCAGACATTCCCTGCTACCACAATTATTTTCAACATGACAAATATTAATTATTCCTACTTAATCCTATTAATAAAATATAAAAATCTTTCATAAATTTTTGTTTGACAATAGACAATAGAAATATACACGTCTTACATGTTTTAGCCACCAGGTCCGTTTGATTTGAAACCGATGGACCACATCTGGATCGCTATGGGACGCTATCGCGCCCAAAAACCACCGGCCGGTAATTTAAGGGACTTGCGATATACTTCTAGAAAACTCCCAAGGGTTTGTCGAATTCACGCTACGCAGAAACGGTGCTGTATTGCGTTCCGAAGATGGGCCGACATGCAGGTGATCAAAATGTTTCAGCTCGCCAGTGTAAATTATCAGAATTTATTATAGCCAAGTTGTTGGAATTTTTTATCGTGCTTGTTCGATAGTAATAAGGTCTCAACTTTCGGTACCGTACACGCCAACTGGCCCAGTCATAGTCTTGTATAATTTCACCATCGCATCCTTCCTTTTGAGGGTCTCACCGATTTTTACGACTTATTCTGTTAAATTTCTCGTTTTTGTGCTTAATGTGAACTTCCTCAAAGATCGAAATGGATAAAATAATGTTTATTGCTTCAGCGTTCCAATAGAACTCCGCATTCGATTAGCAGAGTCGCCCCAGCGCACTGTTGGAAATAGCTTGTGTCATACAGTGCTAATGGTGACATTAACAAGCAAGGCTTACAAATTTTACTAGGGCTTGATGCGTGCAGCTAACACCCGACACGTCATTCTGACCCCCCGTTGTTAGGCACTGCGCCAGCAGCCCGTTTAGGGAGCCCGTAGAGAGAACACGGCGTCCGGTTTCTCTGCAGAAAGCAGACGTACCTGCGTACCGCCGCATCAGATATCGCGCATCTTTACTATGGAGCGCGCCGCGTTTTATAGCGTGACACAGCGGAGTGAATCACTAACAGACCAACGCATCTTGCAGTGAGCGGTTCTACCGGTCGTCATTCCGTGGTGTGACTAGCGATAACGGGTCTAAAGCTGAGATTTGATCAACGCAGGAGTTTACCTACGACATAAATGTCTACATCGCATGCTTAAGACCCCTGTTATTTTTTATATATTTATTTTTGTAACTGTTTTTCCGTAAGGTGATTATTTTCTCAACCGTATGATGGTATTTGAAAGTGAACTTAAGAAAAAAAAGTGAAATGATGCTCCTCTACTGCATTATCAGCAAATTTTATCAACATCAGAACGGCAGCTTTGCATTTATAGTCATTTCTATTTAGTTTTACGTTATTTTGGATTGTCTGATTACCAAGTTCACATTATACAGTAACTTAATAACCCAAAATAATTCTCCGAGTTAATGCAAAAGCGAAGGACGTTTAGAACAGGATATAAGCAACAAATGATAAAGTTAGCCTCTCTTGTGCGAGCGGATGGGACAAAGCTACGCCGAGTTCTCTTACTGAAGAGCGTAATACGGAGCGAAAACGTGAAAACAAGTGTAAGTATGTTTTACCGATGTCAAAGAGAGCAATATCTGGTCGCCGAGAAATCGGCATTCCGTGCGGTGACATTTCAACTGGTATTCGACATGTTGATAGGAATGTGAGGCGTGCGTGGGACTTGTGCATAGAAGACGGCTGCACAATTGTATTAGGGGATGCTGGACGGCGTAATGTAACGACAGCACGAAGGGGCCACCGTCATATACGCGTGACTGTAGCGGGCCGTGTAGCATCGTCCAGGCCATGGTTCGATGCTGGAGCACTGATACGAGGGTGAACCTGTGTGCGTCAACGGCTCGCGCCGTGTGCTGTGTGACACGCATGCCATAGCGTCGGTTTCCATTGTCCACAAACCACAAATGCCCCAGATCGTGACTACCGCGACACCGCCGCCATTGATTGTCGGTCCTTCTCCGCATACTCGGCTTTCAATTCGACACATTTTTCCAAATAACAGAGACCTGACGGGGATCTTGATTGCATAAGTCTCGAAATGTCTGCCACGCGATGTTTTTACTTTTATTTATTTATTTTTTTCACCCGAGGAAAGGCGAAAAGTCATTGGGAGCCAAGAAGAATACGGGGTTGAAAGCATAATTTAATAGTTTCGAATGAAAAACAGCTCACAGTTGTACTAAGTTATGATTATTTTAAACCTTGACCATGCTATAATAATATAGCGGTTCTAGGCGCTACAATCTGGAACCGCGCGACCACTACGGTCGCAGGTTCGAATCCTGCCTGGGGCATGGATGTGTGTGATGTCCTTAGGTTAGTTAGGTTTAAGTAGTTCTAAGTTCTAAGGGACTGATGACCTCAGAAGTTAAGTCGCATAATGCTCAGAGCCATTTTATAGCCTTCAACAAAAGTCATACACCCTAATAAATGAAAAATGTGTATGACTTCTGAAGAAGGCTGTATTATTATAGCAGAGACCATGGTCAAAGGTTAAAATAAACATAATTTAGTGCAACTATGAGCTGTTTTTCATTCGAGACAGTTTAGTAACGGTTGCTGTTCTCGCTTCCATGATGAAAATAATGATAATTTAATAGCTCAGTGAAGTAGCTGGCGTGCTTGCATTCTGTGGGGAATGAACGAGAGGCAAATATTCCCACTAGGGCAGCTTTCCGCGATGCTTCGTCTCGACAGCCTTCCGTAACCTCGCCAGACGACACTGGTTGCGGTTGCTATGATGATTTGACCCTAAGAGCATAATCTGTTAGCGTCGTATCGTGACCGCTCCAGAAACACTCAGCTATAGAGTGGGAGCGTCATGCAATTAAAACACGTGCCGTAGACAGGAATTCGCATGAGACTGTTTTGAATGTCATCTAAAAATTATTTCGAGCAGGTCGTTAGAGAACCGACTTGTCAAAGAAATGCCTTACACCTCCTGGTAATCAACAGACCTGAGCTTTCCGAATCACAATCTTATGATACAGTCATAACCGGTTTCGGCCATACAATGACCATCTTCAGATTCTAAAGGCGGCATACAATGAACATAGTTTGAGAACGCATGAACCTGTGTTCAATGTATGCCGCCTGTAGAATCTGAAGATGGTCATTGTATGGCCGAAACTGGTTGTGACTGTGTCATAAGAATACGATTGCGTCTATAAATAAACAAAAAAGAATTAACAAAATAGTCAATCATTCACTCCATCGACAAAATGTCGTTATTTCCGAATTAGTTAATGCAGAGGAGGGCATCAGTAATTATTAAGGCTATTATACTTATAGAAATGTTAAGAAACTCAGGAAAATATTTATGCTTAGCAAGAATGATAAAAATGTATCTAAGTAAACAATATCAAATGTTCAGCTCCGAGGATCAAAATGTCTCCAAAAATGAATGAAATTCAGAACCATTGTAAAATAGGCTGTAGACACATAGGTAATGAGCGGAGCAAGGTTCTGAGAGATGATAAAGAGCGACCGTCATGATACAACCGTGTTAGAAAGTTATTACGAAGACAAGAAGAGCTTCATCACAGCTTTAAGCGACGCCAAGTTTCAGTTCACAAACAAAAGGTGAAGGAAGACAAAATGAGGGCAAAGATAGCAATGCGAGAGATGTTCAGTGAATTACAAAATAAAATTTTGCCAACCGATCTGACTGAAAATCCTATCTAATGTCTGTAAGTGGAACGAAATAATTTATTCAGTCGCTCAGTGATGATAACGACACCGAAACGGAAGATGACAGAGGAAAGGCCGAAATATTTAATTCATCCTTTCCAGATTGTTTCACCGCGGCTCGTCCTTTCAACCATAGTACGAACGTAAAATGGCAGGCAATGAGATAAGCGCCCGTGGTGTAGAAAAACAATTATAGTTCGTTTGAAATAAGTGGCGACTTTTGACAGTTCGGCAAGGAGCGAGTGGAGGGAAGCGTAGTTTCCAAGGTGTGTGTGACGCGCGTCAACAGATGACCACAACACCCCTAACGCCACTCGTACTCGGCGAGGAACCCGGCAGGGTCCCTTGACTGCATGAACAGCAAGCTGGCCGATCTACGATCTTTCTGAAATGATTTTAAAGAAACTATTCGGTGATAAACTCTCATTCTCACACATCCTATAGTTTAAGTCGTCAGCTTCATTTCGTTGGTCATACTTACTGTGATATGTCGGTAGTTACTGCAAGAAATTCTTAGTTTGCAGTGAAAAATAGGCGTCGCTATTGTATTTGATGCGTATTAGGTTACATGTTGCCCTGTATTAAATGTAGATAATGTATTGAATTACTCTTTAAACCTGCCAGGATATCGCTGCCTCTTTCCAATCTTGAGAAAATGGAATATACATAAACAGCTCCGACACGAACTAGTGTGTCAACGAAAAAATTAGAATGAAATATTCATAAAATATTCGTATCTCATAAATATTTTGAGATGTCGAAACAAGATTTTGGCAAATGATAACGATTACGAGACTGTTTTGCCATATGATTAATGTGCGGAAGCCGGCCGCGGTGGTCTAGGGGTTCTAGGTGCTCAGTCAGGAACCGCGCGACTGCTGCGGTCGCAGGTTCGAATCCTGCCTCGGGCATGGATGTGTGTGATGTCCTTAGGTTAGTTAGGTTTACGTAGTTCCAAGTTCTAGGGGACTTATGACCACAGATGTTGAGTCCCATAGTGTGCAGAGCCATTTGAACCATTTTTCAATGTGCAGAATTTCCATGTCTACAGCGATATTCAAGCGACTACAGATTTTTCAGTTGAATAATGTGATTATTGAGGGCCATGGTGAAACGAGAACTGTTGTGGGTTTTGTGATAATGTAAGTGAAGACGTTAAACGTTTATTTTTATACTGAGAATTTGCTGTTTCGTGAGCTATTGACCTAACTCGCACTCAAAATTGTTCAAATGGCTCTGAGCACTATGGGACTTAACTTCTGAGGTCATCAGTCACCTAGAACTTAGAACTACTTAAACCTAACTAACGTAAGGACATCACATACATCCATGCCCGAGGCAGGATTCGAACCTGCGACCGTAGCAGTCGCACGGTTCCGGACTGCGCGCCTAGAACCGCGAGTCATGTTTTGTGCTCAGACGTTATGGACAACGAAATTCTCCTCTAGAAAATCAAAATGGATTCCATAAACAGAGGTCTTGCGAAACGCACAGTGCTCTGTTCGCCAGTGAAATGCACAGCATGCTAGACGAAGGCGCCCACATTGATGCCGTGTTCATCGACTTTCGGGAGGCATTCGATGAACTTCCACCCTGTCCTTTGCGAACAAAATACAAGATTAACGAGCATGAGGCCACATTTGTGACTCGATTCAGGGGTTTCTAGCAGATAGGACTTCACACGATGTTTCTAACGGGACGAAATGGATTGATGTAAAAGTAATTTCTGGAGTTCCCCAAGGGAGTGTTATGAGTCGTAATTGTTTTGAATATATACATAAGTGATCTATGGATAACGTCAGAGTCCTTTTTCTGGCGATGCTATTGTCTATTAGGACGGTTGTAACACCAGACGACTGCAGAGAAATGCAGGAGAAACTGCGGAGGATGGTTGAATGGTGCAGGAACTGACCGTTGATTCTCGTCTTAAACAATTGTAACATATAGCGCGTAAATTGGGGAAGAGATCCATTAATGTTAGATTACGCTATCGGTGAAACTTGTAGACTTAAAGTGGAATGTCCACATAAAACTAATTGCAGGAAAACTCATTCCAGGCTGAGATTCATTGAAAGAATCTTGAGGGAATGTAATCAATCCAAGAAAAAGAAATAGCTTGAAAAACATTTCCCTCGGCCGATGTTTGAATACTCTTCGTCAGTCTGGGACAGTTACCAGGTAGAATTAGCAGAAGTGCAAGAGAAGATCCAATGAAGAACGGCACCTTTCGTCGCGGGATCGGTTAGAAGGTGCTGCAGTCTTACAGAGATGCTCAACGAACAATAGTAGCAGACACCACGAGAAAAGCGTTGGATGTTACAAAGAGAAAATCACAGAATACAGAGCTCATACGGGAGCTTATTGATAGCCGTCCTTCCCTCGCGCCATTTGTGAATGGATTAGGGAAGGGAGAAAATGATATTCCTACCAGTGATAGTCTCCACCACGCACCCTTCAGTCCGGAACCGCGCTGCTGCTACGGTCGCAGGTTCGAATCCTGCCTCGGGCATGGATGTGTGTGATGTCCTTAGGTTAGTTAGGTTTAAGTAGTTATAAGTCTAGGGGACTGATGACCTCAGATGTTAAGTCCCATAGTGCTCCGACCATTTGAACCATTTTTTGAACCACGCACCGTGAGGAAGCTTTCGGAGTATATATGTTTGGTCTTAGCCTTTCTGGCGGCTGTTGAATCCACACGCTTCGACCGATCGCGTCGCTCCTTGTTTTCGAGGCAATATTCATACACCCAGCACTTGTCAGTGTTGAGCAGGTAGCCAAAGATGTCGTATGGATTTGCCTGACACAGCTGCAACATTTTCACTGCTGCCTCGGTTTGGTGGGTTTGTTGAATTTGTATGAACAGTCGCGAAAACATCGAGCGACGACCTTTGCCATGTTCAAAATATCTTTCAATATGTGACCTGATCTAATGTGTGACTGAGTGTCACTTTCTCCACAATCAATTCGACTGTCATACGCCAGGCTTTGAGCACCATGACTACAGTTGTAAAGCTGCCGTCGGTTACCGTGGTGAGTAACGCTAGTTTTCACAGTAGCTTTGGTCAGTTAAGGTCATACCCGCGTTACCTATACATTAGATGTGTTTAATACCTTATGGGGCATTACCTCATTGCTTTATTTAAATATGTGATCGCTGTATTACTAGATTCCCCAAGAAACCGGAAGCGGTTCCGTCTGCAAACTGTGAGAGTATATAAAGAGCCACGTAACCCATGGAACATTTTTGTTCTACATAGATATCCTCTTGTCTGTTACTTAAAACCGGCCGCTGTGGTGGAGCGGTTCTACGCCCTTCAGTCCGGAACCGCGCTGCTGCTCCAGTCGCAGGTTCGAATGCTGCCTCGAGCATGGCTGTGGTTGATGTCCTTAGGTTAGTTAAGCTTAAGGAGTTCTAAGTCTAGGGGACTGATGACCTCAGATGTTAAGTCCCATAGTGCTCAGAGCCATTTGATCCATTTGTTACTCAAAAATAAACAGTATTTATAGTAAAATTGAAAGTGTCAATGTCTAATTCAGGTTTTATTTGAAAATTGTTGATCTGTAATGTGAAACAGAGGAATATTGTAGTGAAAATGAGGAAAACAATAGATATTTATCATGTAGCACTAGACAACGTAATGTCCTAAAAAAGATAAAATAAAAAATAATCACAAAACAAAATTACATCAGACATTTCTCAGACACTTCGTCGAACTTACTAAAACATGTTCTTGTTACACGTAAACAGATCTTGCCTTTCACCATGATGAAGAACGTTCTATTAAGTACAAAATAACAACAATAATTACATAAATATTTTGTATTCTGCATGTACACTGCACGTGAATGAAAAGTAACAGATTTGGTAACATAAAAGGGAATACAAACGTTTAAAAATGAGATTGACAGTAATTGCAAAACGGGGAAGCAGGAATGGCTAGAAGACAAATGTCAGGATTTAGGATCATATTTCACTAGGGAAAATATAGATGAGGAGGCAAATCTTGGGAAGGACCAGCAAGAATTTTCTGAAACCCTGGCAGACATCTGTCAATATCTACACCTTGGATGGCACAGCAGTGCAGCCCCTGTGAATCCTGAGTTGTGTCTCAGCGCGACATAGACTAAATTCTCAGACAAATTATAAAATCTAGTTTGGTTCTGATTTGAAGTGCAGTAGTGTGGTATAGCGCTGTGTAGTGTAGGGCTGTATAGTAGTGTTGTCCGGAATTACAAAGTACATAATTTGTGATGCAGCAATGCGGAATAGCACAGTAGACTAGTAATTGCGCCCTCTGAATTCCGGATGAATGTACACTGATCAGCCTGAACATTATGACCATCTACGTAATAGCCGGTATGTCCACCTTTGGCACGGCTAACAGCGGCGACGCGTCGTGGCAGGGAAGTAATGAGACCTTAGTAGGTCGCCGGAGGGAGGTGGCACCACATCTGCACGCACAAGTCACCTAATTCTCTTAAATTCCGGGGAGGGGGGCGATTAGCTCTGACGCCACTTTCAGTCACATTCCAGATGTGTGCGATCGGGTTCAGATATGACGAGATGGAGCGCCAGCATATTATATGGAACTCGCAAATGTGTTTCTCGAACAACTCCATCAGACTCCTAGCCTTCTGACATGGCGCATTATCTTGTTGGCTCAAAATGGTTCAAATGGCTCTGAGCACTATGGGACTTCTGAGGTCATCAGTCCCCTAGAACTTAGAACTACTTAAACCTAACTAGCCTAAGGACGTCACACACATCCCTGGCCGAGGAAGGATTCGAACCTGCAACGGTAGCGGTCGCGCAGTTCCAGACTGAAGTGCCTAGAACCGCTCGACCACCTCGGCCGGCCATTATCTTGTTGAAAAAATATACACTGCTGCCGGGAAACATGATCGTCATGAGGAGGTGTACGTGGCCTGCAACCAGTGTACGATACTCCTCGTCCGTCATGGTGCCTTGCTGGAGCTCCACTGGACCCAAGGACGCCCACGTGAGTATTTCCCAGAGCAAAATGGAGCCGTCGCCAGCTTATCTCCGTCCCGCAGTACAGCTGTTAAATAGCTGTACCCCTGGAAGACGATGGATTCGCTACCTTCCATCGGCGAGAAGAAGTAGGTACCGGAATCCATCAGACTGTGCAACGCTCTTCCATTGTGCCAACGTCCAGTGCCGATGGTGACGTGCGTACTTCAGTCGTAGGTCGTGGCGTTGACATTGGTACATGCATGGGTTGCCGGCTGCGGAGGCCCATCATTAGGAGTGTTCGGTGCCTGTGTGTTCAGACACACTCGTACTCTGCCCAGCATTAAAGTCTGATGTTAGTTCCGCCACAGTTCTCCACCTGTCCTGTTTTACCAGTCTACCCAGCCTACGACTTCCACCATCTGTAATGAGGGATGGCCGCCCCACAGCACCACGTGTGGACTTGGTTTGAGCTTGGTTTCTGTTCCGACTTAACGACAAACGCCTGCGCAAAGATCAAGAATGATACAGCAGAGAAGGCTGTGAGATGACGTCAGCCAACAGCACGCTGACTAGGGCGTCACCACGACAGGAGCGGCCTCTAGCCGAAGAGAATGAAAGCGACGCGCCGCCTAGCCACGGCCGCACTAGAAGAGAGGACTAGAAAAGACGCACTAGAACAGCCGTGACTTGTAATCCATATCAATTACTTGCAAGGACATTGTATATAACGAGGGACACTGATTATTTGCATGTCGCCAGTTGCTTGCGAACCACCTTGTACATACGCAAGTTAAGTATTGTCAATTCAATTACTGTAATAAACGCCATTAATATGATTTGCTTGTATGTTGTCTAGCTTTCCGAGAAAACAAATTCCTAGGCACCCTATAAGAGACGAGTGGGCAGGATTCCACAGTTTCGCCACATGTTGAAGACACCACAGCACTCCCCCAACACCTGACAAATCGTCCAGTTTCCGAAAAGCTCGTACCAAGCTTCCGGGCCATGACAATCTGCCCTAGGTCAGATTCAAGACAGATCGCGCGTCTTCCCCATTCTACTCATGGACAGCACGCTCACTGATACTACATGCACCGTGCTTGGTCTGACTAGCAGTCATTCCTTGCCAGGTTGCACTGCTAGCGCCTGGATGGGTTTATATCGATAATAGGTGGCGGTAAATTCCTATGGGACCAAACTGCTGAGGTCATCGGTCCCCAGGTTTACACACTACTTAACGTAACATAAACTAACTTACGATAAGGACAACACACACACCCAGGAGGACTCGAACTTCCGACGGGGAGAAGCCGCCCGTGAACTGTGGGAAGGCGGCCTAGACCACGCAGCTACCCGCGCGGCTCCGATAATAGGTCGGTGGTCACAATGATCTGGTTGATCAGTGTATAAAGGTGGGCCAAATGGCCAAAGGGTAATATGTAGATTTTTTAAATTATAATTTTCTTTTCATGTAGATATTTTATGTATATTTTTTCTCGACGTGTGTGAAATATTTTTTAAGCTACACCACCAACAGTTTTAAAGTTGCTGTGAATGAGCACACACGTCGAGGGCGTGTGGGCGTTAGTCAGGTGGATATCACCGAGTTTTAGCCCAAAGAATTAATTAACATGAATATTAGACTGATTCATCCAGTCCGGAACCGTGCGATTGCTACGGTCGCAGGTTCGAATCCTGCCTCGAGCATGGATGTGTGTGATGTCTTTAGGTTAGTTAGGTTTAAGTAGTTCTAAGTTCTAGGGGACTGATGACCACAGCAGTTGAGTCCCATAGTGCTCAGCGCCATTTGAACCATTTTTTAGATTCATCCAGTCCCACTCGATAAAGTTCAGATATTTCTGAAATGGTGACCTCTGTCATGGTCGATGGCATCCGATCAAGTACCTCAGAAACTGTCATTTAGTTTTATGAATAATTTTTGGGTTGAGCCCGACTGTATGCACTCGGCTCATTTTATCAAGGCATCACTAGTGGCCTGAAGTACACATACATTTACGTTTGTATTTTCAACATAGAATTATTTTCTTGATATTCCTCTACATGTTCTCCTGCTGTGCTGATGATGAAGCTGTGGTACTGGGTGTAACACTGAAACAGTTTTCAGCACGAGGCACAAACTGCTCACCATTCATCTTACTGTTTAATGTTATATAGTGTTGCTAACTGTGTAAAGTAATTTATGATGTCTGGGAAGGGTAAACTGGCTGGGAAAATAGCAGGTAAGTTAAAGGGGGCAGACACTGTCATGAGTGATAAAATACCAGTGGTTATAGGGTTCAGAAAAGACCCTTTTTTAGGGTAGGGAGGACAGGAAGAAACCAAATTTTAAGAGGGGTTAGGACTGAGACAAACCTTCATTTTGAGAAAGAAACCAAAATACATAATTCTAGCTTATTACATTAGTATAAAAAGCTATTGGTTAAGTATTTTCAACAGTCAGTAGATATTTTAACTCGACCCAATTTTAACTGAGTCAATGTGAAATGTTAGCTATCTTTATTGCATCAAAATATTCGAGGACTGAGAAATAAAATTAATGAATTAATTATCTGCATAGATGAATTGGAGTCTTCAAACCCAGCTGACATAATCTGCCTCTCTCAACATCGTGTGACCACTGGTATAGAACCTTTAAGTGTTACGGGTTTAGGTTAGCATCTCACTTTTGTAGATCAGAAATGGAGAAATGAGGAGTTGCCACATTCATCAGGAACTGTCATAAATTTAAGAACATAGACATTCATAAATTTTGCCTAGAACACCATATGGAAGCATGTGCAACAGAAGTAGAATTTCACAAAAAATCCTTCATAATATTAATTGTATATCGAGCAACTGCAGGTAACTTTAATCTGTTCGTAAACCACCTTGAAGCTGTACTGGCACATTTAACAACGAAAAACAAAGAAATAGTGGTTGCTGGTGATTTCAATGTAGATTTCCTTAAAGACTCTCCCAATAAGAACTTATTGGAGTTAGTAACACTATCATTCAACTTAACTCCCACTGTAAAGTTCCCCACTAGGGTACCCAATTGCTCACAAACAGCCATTGATAATATCTTTATTGAAAAGTCCAATGAACAAAACCAATAGTCAACAGCCACTCAGACAATGACATGCAGTTGCTTCTGTTAAATGTTAATACTCAACAAGATATAATATCTGTTAAATCTGAGCTAAAGAGGGTAATCAATAAGCCAAAAATTGATTATTTTAGAACACTCCTCAGAGACATTCACTGGACTGATGTTTACAGTGCTCACGGCATGAATGAAAAATGTAACACTTTTGCTAATAAAGTGCTTACCTTATTCGAACACTGTTTTCCATTACAACTTACCAAGGTTAGAACAAAGTCTACAAAGACAAAAAGAAAACTGCATCTGTCAATCCGAAACAGTTCTGATGTTGATGCTATAGCACATTACAAGAAATATTGCAAAATATTAAAGACTGTAACACGGACATCAAAGCAAATATATTACAAGGAAAAGATAGTCGAATCAGATAACAAAATAAAGACAATATGGGATATAGGGAAGGAGGAGACCAGTAGAACCAGACATGAAGAGGGACAAATAGCATTAAGAGTAAATGATACATTGGTGACAGATGTATATCGTGTTGCAGAACTTTTTTTTTAAAAAAAATTTTATAACTGTTACTGAAAAATGGGGTTGTCAGGTTCAGTAGATGCTGCTATGGAATACCTCAGACCAGACATTTCTATTAGTTTCCATAATATGAATTTGACCCTCACTACCCCAACAGAAATAATGTCCATCATAAAATCTTTAAAATCAAAGACATCTAGTGGGTATGATGAAATATCAACAAAGCTAAATAAAGAATGTGATTCTGAGATAAGGAACATATTAAGCTATCTGTGTAACCGGTCGTTTATCAGTGGAATTTTTCCTGAATGGTTAAAATATGCTGAAGTTTAGCCACTGTTTAAGAAGGGAGATAAAGAAACAGCATCAAATGTCCGTCCAATTTCACTTTTGCCAGAATTCTCAAAATTTTTAGAAAAAGTAATGTACAGTCGGCTTTATAACCATCTTATCTCAAATAACACACTGTCAAAAGTCACAGTTCGGATTTCTAAACGGTTCTGGTATTGAGAATTCTATCTACACTTACAGTGAAAATGTGCTTAATTCATAAGATGAAAAATTGTAGACAACTGGTATATTTTGTGATCTGTCAAAGGCATATGACTGTGTGAATCACAATATCCTTTTACGTAAATTAGAATATTATAGTGTAACAGGAAATACTGCAAAATGATTCAAATCTTATATCTCTGGCAGGAAACAAAGGGTGTTATTAGGAAAGAGAGATGTATCAAGCTATCAGGCATCTTCCAACTGGGAACTAATTACATGTGGGGTCCCACAAGGTTCCATTTTAGGGCCCTTACTTTTCCTTGTGTGTATCAATGACCTTTCATCAGTAACAGTACCAGACGCCAAGTTCGTTTTATTTGCCGATGATACAAACATTGCAATAAATAGCAAATCAAGTGTAGTCTTAGAAAGGTCAGCTAATAAAATATTTGTGGACATTAATCACTGGTTCCTAGCCAATTCTTTGTCACTAAACTTTAAAAAAACACTCTACATGCACTTCAGAACTTGTAAGGGGTGTCCAACGAGTATATGCCTAACATAGGATGACAAGCAGATAGAATAAGTGGACAGTGTTAAATTCTTGGGATTATAACTTGATAATAAATTCAACTGGGAGGAACATACCACAGAACTGGAGTCTTAACAAATCTCTATTTGCAATGCGAATTGTGCCAGACATAGGAGATAAAAAAAGGGAAAAGCTGGCATAGTATGGTTACTTTCATTGCATAATGTCATATGGGATTATTTTTTTGGGTAATTCATCAAGCCAAGCTAAAGTTTTCCCAGCACAAAAACGTGCAGTAAGAGTTATATTTGGTGTGAACTCAAGAACATCCTGAAGAAACCTATTTAGGAAACTAGGGATACTAACTACTGGTTCCCAATATATTTATTCTTTAATGAAATTTTTAATTAAAAAATATCACTTTTGCAAACCAGCAGCTCAATTCATGGAATCAATACTAGAAATAAGAATAATCTTCACAAGGATTTAAAGTCACTTAGTCTTGAACAAAAAGGTGTGCATTATTCACGAACACACATTTTCAATAACTTTCCAGCAGCCATAAAAGGCTTAACAAACAATGAAATTCAGATTAAGAGAAGACTACAGGATTTATTGGTGACCAACGCCTTCTACTCCATTGATGAATTTCTCAGTAGAACCAACTGATAACCTTTGCATAATTACAGTGCAGTAATGTGTTCATTGTAAATAAGTGTGTGTGTGTGTGTGTGTGTGTGTGTGTGTGTGTGTGTGTAAGTGCAATCTAACTTCTGCACCATTTTGGTGCAGTAATGTGTTCATTGTAAATAAGTATTATAGTAGTTGTATTACACGTTTATTACCTCATAAATAAATAAAAAAAACTTTTCTTTATAAAATTCAGTGCATTAATCTTTGTAAAATGATTCTTTCATACAGCGTTCATTAAAAATTGACGATGATTCCGCTTGGTACCTGTGGAATGGTATATTAGCTTACGTGTTTAAGTTGTAAATATTTGTCATGTATTGTTGTTTTTCTGACATGTTCTACATCCTGGAGGACCGCCTCAGTATGGATCAATTGGAATGAAAGTAAAGCTAATCTAATCTAATCTGGTCCAATTTTGTATTCGTGTGTGTGTGTGTTTTCTGTGTGCTATGGATATTTGAATGTGACAATTTTCTTCTACAACTATGACGTGTTTATTGTTATTATTTGTCCTGAAATGAAATGTCGTGTGACTAATGCTTCCCGTCGGGTAGACCGTTCGCCTGGTGCAAGTCTTTCGATTTGACGCCACTTGGGCGACCTGCGCGTCGATGGGGATGAAATGATGATGATTAGGACAACACAACACCCAGTCCCTGAGCGGAGAAAATCTCCGACCCAGCCGGGAATCGAACCCGTGACCTTAGGATTGACATTCCGTCACGCTGAGCACTCAGCTACCGGGGCCGGGCATTGTTTGTCCTGATGATTTCTCACGCGTTACTTTGCATTTGGGGAGCAATGGCCATATTTGTTCAATTGCTCTGCAGACATGGACGATTAGTGTCGTACTACCAACATATGATGTGAACTCCACACATGATGCTTAAATTCCTACTTGTCGTTGGAACATACAGTGCACTGCACTGAGGACTGACAGGTTAACAATGTGAAAGATGTCATTTAACAATGTACAAAAAGCTACGCGAGGGGATTTCAAGGTGGTAGACAAATCGAAGACGCTCATCTCTACCTGTAAATGCTACACTGAAGAGCCAAAGAAATTCGTACACCTGCCTAATATCGTGTAGGGTTCCGCGAGGACGCAGAAGTGCCGCAACACGTCGTGGCACGGACTCGACTAATGTCTGCAGTAGTGCTGCAGGGAACTGACGCCATGAATCCTGCATGTCTGCCAGTAAATCCGTAAGAGTACGAGGGGGTGGAGATCTCTTCTGAACAGCACGTTGCAACGCATCCCACACATGCCAATATTGTTCATGTCTGGGGAGTTTGGTGGCCAGCGAAAGTGTTTTAAACTCAGAAGTGTGTTCCTGGAGCCACTCTGTAGCGATTCTGGACGTGTGGGGTGTCCTCCTGGAATTGCTGAAGTTCGTGCGAATGCACAATGGACATGAATGGATGCAGGTGATCAGGTAGGATGCTTAAGTATGTGTCAACTGTCAGAGTCGTATCAATACGTATCAGTGCTCCCATATCACCCCAACTGCATACGCCCCACACCATCACAGAGCTTCCACCAGCTTGAACAGTCCCCTACTGACATGCAAGGTCCTTGGATTCACAAGGTTGTCGCCATACTCGAACACGTCCATTTGCTCGACACAATCTGAAACGAGACTCTCCGATCAGACATGTTTCCAGTCATCAACAGTCCAATGTCAGTGTTGACGGGTCCAGGGGAGGCGTGAAGCTTTGTGTCGTGCAACCATCAAGGGTATACGAGTGGTCCTTCGGCTCCGAAAGTCCATATCGATGATGTTTCGTTAAATTGTTCGCACGCTGACACTTGTTGATGGTCCAGCACTGAAATCAGCAGCAGTTTGCGGAAGGGTTGTACTTCTGTCACGTTGAACGGTTCTCTTCAGTCGTCGTTGGTCCCGTTCTTAAAGGATCTTTTCCCAGCTGCAGCGATGTCGGAGATTTGACGTTTTACCGGATCCCTGATATTCACGGTAGACTTGTGAAATGGACGTACGTGTAAATTCCCACTTCATAGCTACCTCGGAGATGCCTAGTCTCATCGCTAGTGCGCCGACTATAACACCACGTTCAAACTCACTTAAATGTTGATAACCTGCCATTGTAGCAGCAGCAACCGATCTAACAACTGCGCCAGATTCTTGTTGTCATGTATAGGCGTTGCCGTCCGCAGCGCGTATTCTGCGTGTTTACATATCTCTGTATTTGAATACGCATGCCTATACATGTTTCATTGACGCTTCAGTGTATATGAACATTTTTTACTTAAAGACTAGACTGGTTCCTTTTCTGCTTAAAAAAATGTCTGGGAATCTGTAACAATATATCACTCGCAGTTAGAAGGGTAGGATATATTTTGTGATTCTGCGGGTTGCCTTTCTTTCATACGAAATCCCGACCTTCAGGCAAAGGACTTTCTAAAAGAAAAAAATAAGTAAATGCCAGCTTCCGAGTTTACTGCTGTAGATGATTGTAAGTTCATAATGAAAGATAAATTATTTTCTTGGTGATTTTTGTTAAAATTGTGTGAAGATGTTAGCGTTATTTTCGAAAGATGAAGATTTTGGTGGTTGTTGACAGTGTGATTTTATGATTAGACATGGTTCAGAGGATGAAAAGTTCGCAAGAAAATTCGGTGGGGTAAGTAGTTTGTCGGTTATCGTCTATAGAGGGGATGGGCTGACCGGCAGAACATAGTTGCGCGGATATCGTGAGAAGGAACAGCAGCGCGGGCGAAAGGAATGACTGTGGATTTTAGCAGGACAAGCGTCTGAAGTGGGCAAGTGAAGGAAATGAAAGGAATGGGGGAGTACGGAGAGAAAGAAAAGAGCTGCTCGGCTAAGTTAATAGGATGGGATGAATAGTTATTATAAAGTATCTTGTTGTCAGGTAATGATGTACTCTTGAAGATTCATTCCGAGAGATCCGAGAGATATGTCATATACGTGAGGCAAAGTGGTAAGATTGGAAACGCTGGGAGTAGTCGATGGGGGTAATTTTCAAAGGTGTTGTTTAAGGATGAGAAGACAACTTCATCAGTTATAAAAGAGTGCCTGTTGAGGAGGTAACTGGATGTGGAAAATGAAATGAGGTATATGGCTTTCAAGGATTTGCAGAACTCTGTAGAGTTTTAGAGGATGCTGAAATCCATAAGAATAAGAAAGGGCGTGGTTTTGTAGCTGTGGTCGCAGAAGATACCGAAAAATGCAACTCCCATGTTGGAAGATTCAGCGTATTGCTAGTAAGTAGATGAGGATTTTTGATAAATAGTTTCTCCTGGATATTTCAGCGTTTCGCTTCACATTTCAAGGGTGTTATAATAGCAGTTGAACGAGTGGTATTATTCATCTTGAGGAGATTAGAGAGGGCAGCTGCTCCTGCAGAACCGGTCGCTGTGCTCATTAGTATTCAGACAGACGGCGACTTCCGCCCACTCGATTCGTCACGGTGGCCGTGCTTTTGTGAAGAGTCGGCGACCGGAGGCGGCGGAGGCAGCGTCCAGTGGCGGCAGGAACGCCGCTTTCGTAAGCGGCAGGCAGAGGCAGCGGCACGCCGACATTGACATTTGGCCGGTCCGCGGGGCGCACACTTGACATTCACGCGACCCGGCCGGCCGCTCCGCTTATATAACACGACACGACGCGCAGCTACCTGCCACCGGACCCCGCACCCTGCCCCCTGGGGCGGCGCCGAACCACCGCTCGTACTGGCGGCCGTCGCTACCTCTGGCTCTTGAGCCCATTTTGGACTCTGCGATAACTACAAGGGGCGTTCAATAAAACAAACAAAAAAAAAAAATGCAAAATTTTTTTCTCAGCCAATGTCGATTGAAAAATGCGGAATTTCTTGTGGGACATCGTGGAATATTCTCGCTTCAGTCTCTACAGTTTCTCGAAGTTCCGATAGGTGATGGCGCTGTAGCCTTCAAAACGGCTTCCGTAACGGAGGTACGTTACGAGCAGAGAGCTGTCTTTGTGTTACTTTTGCTGGAAAACCGGAGCTTTGTAAATATTAATAGGCGCTTGCAGAAAGTCTACGGAGGTCTGGTAGTGAACGAAAACACAATGAGTCATTGGACGAAGCGTCTGTCATCAACGCAACAATGTCTGATCTCGCACGTGCCGGCCGGCCGCACACAGCTGTGACTCATGCAGTGTTGGAACGTGCGGACACTCTCATTCTACGAGATCGACAGATCACAGTCAAACACCTCGCTGCACAAGTAGACGTCTCTGTTGGTACTGCTAACACACCCGTCCACCACTTGAGGTATCAAAGTTGAGTGACCGCATGGTTCCTCGCCGCCTAATACCAGACCATGAAGGACAACGGAGGAAAAAAATGGCTCTGAGCAATATGGGACTTAACATCTGAGGTCATCAGTCAGTCCCCTAGAACTTATAACTACTTAAACCTAACTAACCTAAGGACATCGCACACATCCATGCCCGTAGCGGTCACGCGGTTCCGGACTGTGGCGCCTAGAAACGCACGGCCACCCCGGCCGGCGACAACGGAGGACCATCTGTGCGGAATTGCTTGCGGTTTGCGAGGCTGATCGTGACAAATTTTTGTCGAACATCGTCTCATGCGATGAAACATGGCTTCATCACTCGAAATGGATACAGAACGGCGATCCATGGACTCGCGTCAAACCATCTCTCCTCAGAAGGAAAAATTCAAACCCGTACCCTCAGCAGGTAACGTCATGGTGATGGTCCTCTGGTATTCTGAAGGGGTTGTTTGTTCTGTTTCATATTCTCCCCCATCGTACAACGATGATCTCGAAGGTATATTGTGCTAACTCCAGGAAATTCAAGAAACGACTTCAGCGTGTTTGTCGCCACAAAAATGCAAACGAACTTCTCTTTCTCGATGACAGCGCAAGGCCTCCCACAAGTCTGCACACCCTGGAGGACTTCACAGAACCTCTTTGACTGTTCTTCGTCATCCGCCCCACAGGCCGGATCTCGCATCTTCAGATTTCCATCTGTTTGCGTCAATGAAGGGTGCACTCCACGGGAAGCAGCACGTGGATGATGCGCAAGTTACTGACGCAGCGAGACATTGGCTCTGACGTCGAGTGGTGCCATGCGGGCATACAGGTCCAATCCACACATGCTCTTTCCATTTCATATCCCTTTGCAATACACTACTAATACTATATCCGAACTTTACGGGATTGTTTTTACTACTCATCCACACTAATTTACATACTTCTGCATTTAAAGCTATCTGCCATTCATCACACAAATCAGTGATATTGTCTAGGCCTTCTAGCATCATCGTTAAGGGGCTGCGGAAAGGTTCAGAATCATGAAATGTTCACTTTTTACTTTTTTGCATTTTAAAAATCTACAGTCCTTTCCCTTTTAATTGATATATAATTTATTCATTTCAGAAGATTAGGACTATTTTTAAAATATTTTTTAAATATGTTCTGCAAGGGCGTGACCCATTCTGGCGCTGTTAAACTGCTGTCAAATGGTTTACTCAAGAACCTAGATGCTCGTCGTGTACGTTTTAGTGATGTGACGGAAAATAAGTGTTACAAAATAAGTGTTGTGGTAACCTTTGATAGTTCGATATAATCGCTCGCTCGATTGTCGTGTGTTTCATGTTTATTTAGTCTTCTGTAATCCTGAAAATATTCGTAGTGAATTGTGTTCATTGAAGTCTGTTTCATTGAAGGATAAACATGGGTAAACATAAAGTAGCTAGAAAGCCTCTGAAGGCTTTTAAGAAAAGGAGAAATGTTGGGAGGCCGAAGGTAGGTGTCATTGCCGTAAGCTATAAAGACGATAACCAAGTGTGCGAACCTAACCTCGCTGATTCAGTTGCCAATGAAAGTAAGAAAGAAAGTACTTCGCAGAGGAAACTTGGTTCAGTTAAAGAAAAGTATGAATATTTCATGGGCGAATCGGATGTGAATGTATTTGATATGTCAGTTATCAATGGAAGTTTTGCAAACTGTGTAAGATGTAGTGAAGTCGGTCTGGAACTCTCTATAAAAAATCACGTAGAACGTGCCAGTAAAATGGACTGAAGTATGGTAAGTGTTCATACACAGCTATCTTTTCGAAAATTTTTGCAGTAACTCCAGTCAAGAAAATGGTATCAAAATCTATGAACACCACTTTAGATTTGTTTATGCCTTGCGTACTATTGGTAAGGGTGCTACTGCAGGTGATTTTTCTGTAGCTTGATAGATCTTCCAAATCCCCTAACCAAGTTTACGAAGTGTAATAGATTTATAGGTCTAAAGTAGAAGATGTGTGTAAGTTGCGAAGAAAGCTGGGAAGAGGCAGTAATAAAAAATAATGGTAATAGAGACTTGACTGCAGGATTCGATGGTACCTGGCATAAAAAGGAGACACACATCTCTTCATGGTGTAGTATCTGCCACCAATATGTAGACAGGGTAAGTTTTATATGTAGCAGTAATATCTAAATAATGCAGGTGTTCACAAAAAAATAAAGGTGCACATGAAAATGATTGCACAGCTAACTATGGCGGGAATGGAAGTGGCTGGTGTTGCTAATATATTTCAACGTTCTGTTGTGTGTGATAAAATGCGATATGTGAATTACCTTGGTGACGGTGATTCTAAAGGTTTGAAACATATTCAAGAACTAAAGCCCTAGGGTGTTGATGTTGTAGTGCAGAAATCTGAGTGTATTGGACAGGCACAGAAACGAATGGGGTGAGGACTCCGGCGACTGAAAGGTTCCTACAAAACACAAAAGCTCAGTGATAGTAAAGGGTTGGCTGGGATGGGAAGGTTAACGGACATTGTAATTGACAAAATACGGAAGTATCATGGAATGGATATTAGGCAAAAGACACACAGCGTCGATGAAATGAAGAAGGCCGTTTCGGCCCTTTTTTCGTACTTTTTCAACCCATGAAAGTCCCCATCATTACTTGTGTCCCAAATTGAAAAACAGTTTGTGTAAGTGCAACAAGTGATTGCTAACTGGTGAAGTGTACACTCATAAACACAGTCTGCCTGATGCGGTAATGGAGGTG
This sequence comes from Schistocerca gregaria, assembly GCF_023897955.1. Classification (NCBI taxonomy): domain Eukaryota; kingdom Metazoa; phylum Arthropoda; class Insecta; order Orthoptera; family Acrididae; genus Schistocerca; species Schistocerca gregaria. The sequence continues at coordinate 409,692,612 of NC_064923.1, forward strand.
ATGAAACGTATTTTCAGAGATTTAGCGGCACTTGAACTGCTGAAAAAATGTGTTCATGGAAAAATTCAAAACACCACTGGAAGTGTAAATAGTGTTACATAGTCAAGAATCTCCAAGACTTTGGTGTGTATGACGCTGTTGCTACTTTCAGTGATGGCAACGTTGTAAGCAGCAAAGTATTTCGAAATAAGGGAACTACGATAGGTTTCAACATGGTACGAACGATCCTTGCTTTAGACGAGGAACGTCTTCGGACTGCTGACAGGGCCGTAAATAGCCTAGAAATATAAGCGAGAGTAATCAGGAGTAAGCTGGAGGAGGTGTTTCCACAAGATGAAGATAATCAACCCTATGGACCCGGAATCAACTAAAAAGGTAATTCAAACTTTGTCGCTAGATTCCCAAAACGTTTATTTTTTCATACAAATTACATGTTTTTTCAGGATCTACCAAACCAATTTGCTTCATATTTTCAGGAAATGCTACACAGTTCCTTCTGCGTAACTTAACACAGCCTTTTTCCACAAACCTGTATACTGCTGAGGCACAAAAAGTAGTGAATTTTCATTGCAATAGAAAAAATTAATTTCTAACAACAGAACTCAAATTTTTAAAGAAGCCATGTGTTAAGTTGTAAACAACACGCCAATATAAACTGGTAAACATTTCAACTCCCTAGCTTAAATACTTTCTGAGAAAACGTGTAATTTATAAGCGCTATTTTAACATAGTAAAGATAGGGTTTTAAGGAGCCCCTTAAGGTGGCATAAGGCCGTGGCATTGAAGGGACATTATGTTGAAAAATACTGTTTTGTAGCCAAAAGAGTTGGGAATAGCATCTCATTTAGCTAATGAACTGAAATCATTTAGTTTCAGAATTATGCGTACAGGTCAACTACCGGAAAATTTTAAACAGATCGCAAATCGTGCTCTGGACAAGTGTGTGCCTAGTAAGTGGAATAAGGACGGAAAATATCCACGTTGGTTTAATAGCGAAATTCGGAAAATGCTTACGAAGCAAAGGCTGTTGCACTCTCGATTCAAAAGAGGACGCACAAATGACGGTAGACGAAGATTAATGGCCGGCCGCTGTGGCCGAGCGGTTCTAGGCGCTTCAGTTCGGAACCACGCTGCTGCTACGGTCGCAAGTTCAATCCTGCCTTGGGCATGGATGTGTCTGATGTCCTTAGGTTAGTTAGGTTTAAGTAGTTCTAAGTCTAGGGGATTGATGACCTCAGATGTTAAGTCCCATACTGCTCAGAGCCATTTGAACCATTTTGAAGATTAGTGAACATCCGTGCGTCTGTGAAAAGATCAATGCGCGAGGTATACAACAGGTATCACCGTTATACCTTGGCTAAAGATGTGGAAGAGAACCTGAAAAAATTCTGGTCCTGTGTAAAATCGCTAAACCGGTCTAAGGCTTCCATACAACCACTCATTGAAATATGGTACGAATGCAATCGATGTTGATGTAGCATTCTCAACACCGACGTTTTGGAGATTCTCGATTCTCGCGCAATTTGTCTGCTACTGATGTGCGGATTAGCCGCGACAGCAGCTAAAACACCTACTTGGGTATCATCATTTGTTGCAGGTCGTGGTTGACGTTTCGCATGTGGCTGAACACTTCCTGTTCCTGAGTCGGCAAGACTCAGCACAACCTGCAGCACCTGCGAAGATGTCTAACGTAGCCTTGGACGAAACGCCAGGGATTTAAAAGTTCCATGGACCACGGCCATACAACCCGGAAAAATTCTCATCAGCTGATACTTCGCCAGTCCTCAACATGAGAAGTTTTTACTAAGAAGAACATCTTTGAGCTCTAGAACAACTGCAGCAGGTGCAGACAAGCTACAGTTCATCTTCCCTGACACGATCGATGCGATCTCAAAAAATAGCAAACATTATGAGCAGTGCCCATCGCGACGTTGGATGCCGCCAGATGGCGTTGCGGGTAAGTGACGCGATAGCAAAAATATGTGAGCGGAGCGGACACGGAGGGGGATCACTCTAGCGAAGATTTGGGCTGAAAATAGGGAAGTACATTGAGGTAATCGACCATGACAAAAGGCAAATTATTATTGCGCAGAGCCAGTGAATGAGTATCTCGAAAACGGTGAAGCTGGTCGAATGTTCACGTACTACTGTCGTGAGCATCTATGGAATAGGTAGAAGGTAAGGGGAACTACCACTGCGCGATGTATGGTTGGACGTCCACGGCTCTTCACAGAACTTTGGGTTTCGAGGGTTTTCTGCTGTGTGAAGCAGCATATATGGTATGAGATTTTCACTCTGCAGCGGAGTGTGCGCTGATATGAAACTTCGTGGTAGATTAAAACTGTGTGCCGGACCGAGACTCGAACTCGGGACCTGGGGGATGTGGCTAAGCCATATCTCCGCAATATCCTTTCTTTCAGGAGCGCTACTTCTGCAAGGTTCGCAGGAGAGCTTCTGTAAAGTTTGGAAGGTAGGAGACGAGATACTGGCAGAAGTGAAGCTGTGAGGACGGGGTTTGAGTCGTGCTTGGGTCGCTCAGTTGGCAGAGCACTTGCCCGCGAAAGGCAAAGGTCCTGAGTTCGAGTCTCGGTCCGGCACACAGTTTTAATCTGCCAGGAAGTATCAGCATAGGTGGTGATCTGTGGCATCTCTGCCGAAAGAGTGCAATGCTGGAGCACACTCAAGTGTTTCGGAGCACAGTGTTTATCGTACGTTGTTGAACATGGAGCTCCACAGCAGAGCACACCTACGTGTTCACATGTTGACCCAGCGACATCGACAGTTACGTTTGCAGTGGGCAAGAGACCATCGGGATACGACGGTTGATCAACGGAAACGTGTCGGCTTTTCGGGCGAATCACACTTTTGCTACACTAGGTCGATCGTCGTCTCCACAAACGCCGTCATCGAGGTGGACAGCTGCTCGAAAAGTATAGCGCGCTACGGACGCAGGCTGGTGGGAGCTGTAGTTTGCTATTGGAGACATTCTCCTGCGGCTGGATGAGAAGAGATGCTGACAGCTTCGATCCGCCAGCATCCTTCATGCTTGATGTCTTCCCCGACGGTGGTGTCATCTGTCAGCAATATAATTGTTCACGACTCGGAGCCAGAACAGTGCTACAGTGCTTCGAGGAGTATTATGACGAACTCACGCTGATATCTCGGCGATCAAATTCGCCTTACGTAAATGCTATGGAAACCATCTGGGTCACTATTGGGCTCCATCAGCGCGTACGTAAATCAGTGGCCCGTTATTTGCGCGAATTACATGACGTTTGCGTAGACATCTAATGACACATACCTCCATAAACCTACCAGCGAACTGTTGGACCTCTGATACGCACACGCAGTGATGTATTTTGTTCTAAAGACAGAGAAACAACCCATTAAGCAGGTGGTCATAACGTTCTGGCTCTTCAGTGTATGTTCTGAAATATTAACAATAAGTTTCAAATCTTGCGTCATGCAAAGAAAAGAAGGCAAATGATTATTCTAGAAGAGATAGAAATTTATATTCATTTTAAAAATCAGGCAGGTACAGTCATCAACGCACACACTGAACTATATAACAGAAGGTATCTCGACCATTTGTGGATAATCGAGACCATAATACCAATACCAATATCATACCTGGTTTCCACACTGACAGCATTATTTACATAGCACATATATTAAGGGAAATTTAAAAATTTTTGAATTTACATTTCGTTACATCAGAACTTTTTAATAACTTTATTTTTATTTCATGTTATTTTTATTAGCTCCTTTATTTAGTTACATACATAAATATAAGTGCACAGGCCTCTAAAATTGTTAGTCCGCCCTGTCATTCTTTTGTTGACGTTGTATCTCTGTACATTATCCCACCTTCTGTGCGCCAACGATGTGTCAGACAAACAAGAATCGGAAAGTCTGTAAAACCAAATGAACGGAAGCACATTACATGAATAAGCTGCAACTTTTTCTATGTATCTATCTGTTTGTTAAGTTACATTCACACCACTGTGTTCCTGTTTTCGGCGGTAAAGCAGTGTATTTATCAACGTGTAAAGGTACTGTCAGAATATTGGCGACCGACGTGAGGAAGCAATGAAGTTTGAGAAGTTGGGCAGTCCAAATGGATATAAAACAAACCAAGCATATTATTTCTCTAACGAAGAACGAGATAGGGGTCCTGATGGGTTCGTGTCCTTTATTCAGTATCAGAACATGCATTTACAGATTTCATTCTTCTAATTAAAATACGGAATAGTTCTGTAATTTTTGAGCACTGATGACAAGAAAAATGATTGTTTTAATAAATAATTACAACACCAGTTTGTGAGACACAAGACGAATGACGGCTCCGTCGTCATTGACGCGAGGTTTTATGTGAGAAACTGGCGTGTCTGCAGCTGGTTATTTCAGCGGTTCAGAAAAAAAAAACAGCTTCGTAAAAGGACACCCATCCCTTCCTTGTTGAAATACACGACTCATTACGTATTTGGACGCATGAAAAATGGTATTAAAGTGACCTAATTGTTTTATTGCTTATTAAGGAACATTATTTTCCTTTAACTGTACTTTAATGGTATTACAGCTTTTGCAAAATTATACAAATAACTAAGCTAAATTCCGTAAAAGATTTCCTCAAAAGGAAAGACAACGGCTATGTCATTTAAAAGACGAAATACGCTCTATTCTTTTTCCAAATGACAGATCTGAAACATTTCTTGTAACTAAAGTTACATATTTGTTAAAACAAATAAAGCAAGTTAACTAGGGGAAGCAAAAACAGAAGCAAAGGCATGCGAGGAACGACAGTAATAATAATAAACAACATCAAGGACTTACCTGTGGTAGCTCTTACGTGGCGATGCTAATAAGATATTCCTATGTTTCTCGTGCAAATTATTGACTAAAATTACTGAGAAGTTTCATCGCTGCATTTCAATCTGCCGGGAACGGTTAGGATTACAAACAAATAAATTATTGGTTATTTTATTCACATCTGAGGAGAAATTCCTTCGACAGTACCAGGGAACTTAATATAAATGAACTTTTCTGCGGTCTGCCACTCATGTTAACGTAGAACAGTTGTTGTTGATGTGGTCTTCTGCCCTGAGACTGGTTTGATGCAGCTCTCCATGCTACTCTATCCTGTGCAAGCTTCTTCATCTCCCAGTACCTACTGCAACCTACATCCTTCTGAATCTGCTTAGTGTATTCATCTCTTGGTCTCCCTCTATGATTTTTACCCTCCACGCTGCCCTCCATTACTAAATTGGTGATCCCATGATGCCTCAGAACATGTCCTACCAACCGATCCCTTCTTCTGGTCAAGTTGTGCCACAAACTTCTCTTCTCCCCAATCCTATTCAATACTTCCTCGTTAGTTATGTGATCTACCCATTTAATCTTCAGCATTCTTCTGTAGCACCACATTTCGAAAGTTTCTATTCTCTTCTTGTCCAAACTATTTATCGTCCATGTTTCACTTCCATACACGGCTACACTCCATACAAATACTTTCAGAAATGACTTCCTGACACTTAAATCTATAATCGATGTTAACAAATTTCTCTTCTTCAGAAACGCTTTCCTTGCCATTGCCAGTCTACATTTATATCCTCTCTACATCGACCATCATCAGTTATTTTGCTCCCCAAATAGCAAAACTCCTTTACTACTTTAAGTGTCTCATTTCCTAATCTAATTCTTTCAGCATCGCCCGACTTAATACGACTACATTCCATTATCCTCGTTTTGCTTTTGTTGATGTTCATTTTATATCCTCCTTTCAAGATACTATTCATTCCGTTCAACTGCTCTTCCAAGTCCTTTGCTGTCTCTGACAGAATTTCGATGTCATCGGCGAACCTCAAAGTTTTTATTTCCTCTCCATGGATTGTAATACCTACTCCAAATTTTTCTTTTGTTTCCTTTACTGTTTGCTCAATATACAGATTGAATAACATGGGGGAGAGGCTACAACCCTGTCAAACTCCCTTCCAAACCACTGCTTCCCTTTCATGCCCCTCGACTCTTATAACTGCCATCTGGTTTCTGTACAAATTGTAAATAGCCTTTCGCTCCCTGTATTTTACCCCTGCCACCTTCAGAATGTGAAAGAGAGTATTCCAGTCAACATTGTCAAAAGCTTTCTCTAAGTCTACAAATGCTAGAAACGTATGTTTGCCTTTCCTTAATCTTTCTTCTACGATAAGTCGTAGGGTCAGTATTGCCTCACGTGTTCCAACATTTCTACGGAAACCAAACTGATCTCCCCCGAGGTCGGCTTCTACTAGTTTTTCCATTCGTCTGTAAAGAATTCGTGTTAGTGTTTTGCAGCTGTGACTTATTAAACTGATAGTTCGGTAATTTTCACATCTGTCAACACCTGCTTTCTTTGGGATTGGAATTATTATATTCTTCTTGAAGTCTGAGGGTATTTCGCCTGTCTAATACATCTTGCTCACCAGATGGTAGAGTTTTGTAAGGACTGGCTCTCCCGAGGCCGTTATTAGATCCAATGGAATGTTGTCTACTCCGGGGGCCTTGTGAACAGCAGATCACTAATTTATTTGTTAAATATTTTCTTTTATTTCTTGCAACGTGTGAATAGATAGAGTGGTTTTCAGGGAATGGCAGACACGTAACTTTCGTTCTATGTCTCGAGGAAGAGCATAATGCAATATTTGTATTTAAGAACTTCTTACTCTTCAAGTTTGTACAATGTTAAACCAAGAACGAGCGGCCGAAGTTCCTGGCGAAGAATATAATGTGTAAAAAATGCAGTTCATTTAGAAGTATAGTAACTGTAAAGATCTTTTCCACGCAACCTGTAATCATTAACGTCGCGTGAAACCTTTTTTCTATGAGATGATTTATGTTAAATAAAAGAAAGACGAACCAGTGCTCGTTTAGCAACTGTAAACAAGATAATCCAGCAAGTGAGAGGAGTTACTCTTGGCAACGCTTGGTTGCATCATGAGCAGTTTGCTTTCTTTCCTCCTGTAATGAGCTACTACGACAGCCGTTTAGCGTTGTAACGACTCTTGCCAGCACCGCACTCATTTATTTACCCTTGATTGCCTGTAACACTTCCGCAGAGGTGCTTTCTGCGTTTCCTCGGTAATCTCGGGATTGGATGCGGTGAATTAGGTCCGGCAGACGGAAAATCGTCGTATTTCAAAAGGAAAATGAAATATAATCAGGGTAGTGCAAACAGAGGAGAAATGTTGGCATACTTTGAATATGACATAGGTGGTAGATTGTTATAATCGGTCACAATGCTGAGTTATATTCGAGTAAAGGTTCTGACTGACATAAAAGGGACATCTCATGTGTATCTTGCGATTACGGCCGGTTAGTGAACATTTGTCGCGAAATGTAAACCATAATGGAAATCAAAAGTATTTTATGTGCAACGTTTAGCTACACCTTCCAGCTACTTATCAACATAGTTGCCACTCCGACTTAGACATTTGTCGTAGCCTTTTACCCGTACCTACTTCCCAATACTCTAGTTATAGAAGACAGCCGCCTATTCTTTGTAGCAATTCTATACGGTGGGGTGCAGTTGGTTGTCTGTGCCAGAATACTGTCCTCATAGCCAGCGCTTCACGTGAGTAAAGAGAAGAGAATCAGGGGAAGCAAGTCCAAGCTGTATGGTGGGTGGTCAAACACTTCCCATCGAAAACGCGGAAAGATCCTATTTGTAGCAGCTGCAGTGTGCGGCCAAGCAGTGTGATGTACGAGAACAGTGTCTGACGACAAGATGCCTATTCGCATGTTCTATAATCCCTTCGTGGACAATATTTCCGAATCGCCTGATCCCCTTGCTGAACAAGATCTTGGGTTGACATTCACTTCCTTCTCTGAACGCCTACATAGTGAAAGCCTGTACGTTCTGCTTCAAAGTTCCTGTACCACTGCTGTTCTTTGGTGTCTCGTGTGGCAGTAAGTTATGTGGGCCGCATGAAATCGGGCAGAACCGCTCAGGACGAAGAAATCGAATGACAGCACGCACTTCACGTAGGGAGACTATTGTTCTACGTATTATTACGTGCTCCCGGTGGACTTAGAACCGGGAAGTTCGACGTGAAAATATCGACAGGCATACTCGAGACGCTGTGCAACACATCTGCGTAAAGTTTCCTCCGATTTTCACTGTGGTTTTAATTTCGTTACCGCTAATTTCGTATCATCTGGCGTCCCGTCCCCCTTCCACCCCCTACACACCCCTTCAGTCTTAATTTGACTTTCCTCTGATCCTTGAGAAGAGCTTCAAAAATGAATCAAAATCTAGAAATTCTGGAGGTGAATTGTCGTTTCTTTTAAAATAAGTACTACATGGACTTTTCTCCAGGACAGTAACACATTTCTAAGTCTTATTTCAGTACTAAATATTAAGGGAAGAAACAATTCATTTCCATTTAAGATAATTCCTATGATATTTAATACTTATTTAGAGAAAAAGTTTTGTTGCTATGTTTTAAGACGAAGAAAAAATACAATGCACCAGGAATTAGTTACGCTAATTGGTAACAAACTGATATCTCTACAGGAATCGACGGAGAATGCGAAATTGTAAACTTTGGCGACTGAATCGACGGAGAATGTGAAATTGTAAATTCTGGCGACTGATGCATAAATGTGTCATGCTGCAGCTCAGTTTCAGCGCACAGCTGGTAAGGTTAGTAAACTCGTGACATGTCGATACCAGGGCATAAATCCTTTGCGAATTTCATTCCGTGTGCTCAGCTGGACAGTAACTATACCAGGCAGAAAGACGCGTGAACAATATACGCAGATGTCGGCATTTGAGAGTGGACGAGTAGTTGGGCTCAAAGAAGCCGATTCGCGTAGTCGGCGAATAGCTCGACATTTGAATAGGAGCGATGCCACTATCGAAGATGTTGGCAGGAATGGGTGAACGATGCCTGAGCACAGCGTCGAGAAGAATGCGGTCGACGTAGAGTAACGAAAGAACATGAGGATCGAGCAAAAGTCAGAGAGGCACTCAGAGCTCCGGATTGACCATTATCATCGATCCGACGTGCAACTGATGCGGCAGTGACCACAAGAACCATTAGGATGCGGCTCACAGGAAGGGAGCTGAGTTCACGGCGCCTCTTGCGCCAATTACAGCTGGCCCCTGTACACCAACAAGCCCGTCTGCACATTCTGCTTTTAGGGCACTACACACTTTCTGTAACACAGTCACTGTCTACTATCTTCCGGTATTTGTTACTTTTATGTCTCTTTGCACTTCCACTGTCTTCTTCTCTCTCGGCATAGAAAAAGCGCGAGTATGTAGCATGCCAAAATTTTGGGGAAGATTTTTAAAGGTACTGACGGAGGTAGCGTGTGGCAGCTGGCACCCCACATTTCAGGCAGTCTTTTAAATAAACAGGAATGTTGTTGTCATTGTCTTCAGTCCTGATACTGGATTGATGCAACTCTCCATGCTACTCTATCCTGTGCAGGCTTCTTCATCTCCCAGTACTTACTGCAACCTACATCCTTCTGAATCTGCTTAGTGTATTCATCTCTTGGTCTCCCTCTACGATTTTTACCCTCCACGCTACCCTCCAATGCTAAATTTGTGATCCCTTGATGCCTCAGAACATGTGCTACCAACCGGTCCCTTCTGCTGCTCAAGTTGTGCCACAAACTCCTCTTCTCCCCAATTCTATTCAAAACCTCCTCATTAGTTATGTGATCTACCCATCTAATCTTCAGCATTCTTCTGTAGCACCACATTTCAAAAGCTTCTATTCTCTTCTTGTCCAAACTATTTATCGTCCATGTTTCACTTCCATACGTGGCTACACTCCATACAAATACTTTCAGAAACAACTTCCTGACACATCTATACTCGATGTTAAAAAATTTTTCTTCTTCAGAAACGCTTTCCTTGCCGTTGCCAGTCTACATTTTATATCGTCTCTACTTCGACCATCATCAGTTATTTTGCTCCCCAAATAGCAAAACTCCTTTACTACTTTAAGTGTCTCATTTCCTAATCTAATTCCCTCAGCATCACCCGGCTTAATTCGACTACATTCCATTATCCTCGTTTTGCTTTTGTTGATGCTCATCTTATATCATAGATTCGCATTTTTTTTTTTGCAACAGGGAATGCAGCTTGCGTGAAAAGAAATTTATTCGTCAGTAAAATTTCAATAGTTTCCTTAGGTGAAATTAAAATAGTACAAAACTAATTTTCCACGTCAGGCGTTATTTTAAGAACAAAAAAAGCAGATGTTTTAGTACCGCAACATGGGGCTTCCAGTTGATAACGAAGACACTTTACAACACATCTGAACATGCTACGTCACTTTATAAACCATGTCTTTTCCTCACACCCGATTTTACAAGCGTATTTTACGTGTACAAGTATGATAACATTCAGTCTCTGTCCCTCGAAAACGGAGTAAAAAAAAACAAGAAAATTTTCAAGTTTGTTTCAGATTGGGTTCTTAGGAATACACCGTAAAGATTACAGCCATTTTCTATGCATGGCCGTCTCGGAATTTGGAGCTGGGTTTTAATATAAAAAAAAGAGTTTCTGGGGTGTTTCTCGATAACGGATAAAAATGTTTGAAAATGGGGAGATAGCTCTTCTACAAAAATGCCTAGAGAACATACAGTTAAAATCTGAGCAATGTGGTATAGTTATTTATTACTTAGGTTTCGTATCATACCGGCTTTTACGCGTAGAAGAAAGATAACTTTGAGTCTCTGTATCTTCGAAACGGATAAAGATAGCGCAAAAATTTTCAAGGTCATTCGATATCCGAATCTTAGGAACATATAGTATAAATTTTAGCCATTTTCTGTTCATAGCCGTCTTGGAATTCTCTGCCTGACTTTGGTCCGCTGGTGATGGTGAAAATATACTAAAAACACACTTTTCTTGGGGTTTTCCGAGGAAAATCCATCCACTAATGGTGCCTTCATAAGCCCCATCAAGCCCGTTTTGGATCACATCAAATGCAAAAAGAACCAACCGAGTTGCTCCATTTGCCTAAGTAGGAGGAAGTGTGTAATACTCATACTTTGACCCTGTACTGTAGGATAGTGACGCTAAGACGATCCTTTCTGTAGACAAATGATCCTTAACCCAAGGGCTAACGAAAACACTTGACCCTATACCCGAAGATTGAGCACCGGAAAATCGTGTTTTTCTGGGCTGCGTTTTAGAACGTATTACATAAACATTCTTACTGATTCCCAAACTTTGCTTCATTTGCGAAAGATGGGAGCAATCCTTTTGCAGCCTACGGTCTAATTTTGGCAACGTTAAGACCGTTCAGTTCCATTTATGTGGTCTCAAGTAGAAAATGAGGAAACTATATTTCTACCCCTTTACAAGTCGGGTACAGAACTTACATCGTGACTTCCAGTAGATTCGTTGATACTATTTAGTATGCGATATAGGTAAGCATGTAGTGTTGTCTCTGTTCTACTGCGGCTGTAGTTTTTTTGAAAAACGACAATCTACTGTGAGATTTCAGCTGATTTTCTCCTTTTATGCTGCGTCATGTCAGTCCATTTCTTTGCCCACATTTGTGTCTTTTATGTTACTGTTTCTTAAAACGAAGTAACTAATTATTGTCTGAATGGCTGAACACTAGTATTTATCGTTAAGAATTTGGACAATCGACAATGTGGGAGAACCCACATGGTTCTTTTGGAAATGTCTTGGTGAACCTAGTTGCCTTTACTTTCTTTCGAACTGTAGGCATTTGATGAGATGTGCAACTGCCTTGTATGGATGACTGATCAGTAGTAATAAGTTTTAAATTTATACAGATATAAATGTTGACAATAATAAAAGAACGAAGGGGAGTGAAATCGCCTGTTGGATCACATCCTACTGCTCTCGAACTGCGCGAAGAGGGCTATCGAGATTAGAGCAAAGAAGTCACAGAGACGGATCATTATCACATTCCTTTATACACTGAGGTGACAAAAATCATAGGTTAGCGATATACACATGGCGGTATTTTCGCGTACACAAAGTATAAAAAGGCTGTGCGTTGGCGGAGCTGTCGTTTGTATTCAGACGATTCATGTGAAAAAGCTTCCGGCGTAATTATGGCCGCACATCGGCAATGAACAGACTTTGAACGTCGAATGGTAGTTAGAGTTAGACTCGTGGGACATTCCACTTCCGAAATCGTTAGTGAATTCAGTATTCCGAGATACACAGTGTCAAGAGTATAGTGAGAATACCAAATTTCAGGTATTACCTCACACCACTACAACGCAATGGCCGACGGCCTTCACTTAACGACTGAGAGTATCGGCGTTTGCTTAGAGTTGTCAGTGCTATCAGACAATCAACAATGCTTGAAATAACCGCAGAAATCAATGTGGAACGTGCGATGGACGGATCCGTTAATGGCCTGTAGCAGCAGACGACCGACGCGAGTGCGAGTGCCTTTGATAACAGCACATCGCCTGCAGCGCCTCTCCTTGGCTCGTGACCATATCGGTTGGCCCACAGGCGGCTGGAAAACTGCGGCTTGGTCAGACGAGTCCCGATTTCAACTGGTAACAGCTGATGGTAGGGTTCGAGTGTGGCGCAGACCCCACGAAGCCCTGGACCCAAGTTATCAACCGGCCACTGTACAAGCTGGTGGTGGCCTCATAATGGTGTGAGTCGTGTTTACATGGAAGGGACTGCGTCCTCTGCTCCAACTGAACCTATCATTGATTGGAAATCGTTACTTTCGGCTGCTTTGAGAACATTTGTAGCCGTTCATGGACTTCTGGTTCCAAACGACGACGGAATTTTATGAATGACGATGCGCCATGTCACAAGGCCACAATTGTTCGTGATTGGTTTGAAGAACTTTCTGGACAGTTCGAACGAACTATATGAGCACCAAATCGCCCAACATGAATGCCGTGTAACATTTTTGGGACAATTCGTGCACATAGTACTGCACCGAAATGCTTTCGCAATTATGGACGGCTATAGAGGCAGTATGGATCAATATTTCCGCAGGGGACTGCCAACTACTTGTTGAGTCCATGTCAGGTCGAGTTGCTGCACTACGCTGGGCAAAAGGAGGTCCGACGCGATACAAAAAGGCACCCCACTGCTTTTGTGAGCTGAGTGTACAATTAGTAATTCCATAGAGGTTTCGAATTTAACTCAGAACATTGTCGCACAGTCTGGTGAGCAGGAATTGTACACCGTAAAGTGTCATGCGATTTCCATCGGACTAATAGTGCTTAAAATTTATTACAGCGCCCGAACTTGAACAATTAAATCCGACTTCATTGCCGTCATCTTTCTACTTGAGTGTCCTAATGTAAGCAGAATATCGTGGGCACTTTAAACTTTTGATCTGAATGTTAAAGAAACAAATCATTTCACTTCATAAATGTCACTGGATTGTTGCTGCATAACGGTAGTCCTGTAACTAGACATTCTGAAGGTATTCAGCTGCTCTCATCAATGCCTGTCGGACACGCGTGCATGACACGTAGGCTATATGTCCTGTATCTGCCGGCTGGAATGGCCGTGCGGTTCTAGGCGCTACAGTCTGGAGCCGAGCGACCGCTCCGGTCGCAGATTCGAATCCTGCATCGAGCATGGATGTGTGTGAAGTCCTTATGTTATTTAGGTTTAATTAGTTCTGAGTTCTAGGCGATTGATGACCTCAGAAGTTAAGTCACATAGTGCTCAGAGCCATTTGAACCAATTTGTCTTGTGTCTTCGTGAACACAGGGGCGGAATGTCTTGTTTCGATCTTCTCTTTCTGAAATGTTACGTATATTTGTAACTCCTTCGACCCTTGCTTTTAACATAAACATTTATAAAAAACTTTTAGAAGTTAATCAAATTAGAACGATTATCGTGGTTTCATGGCTGTTATTTTTGCTGTTAGTGATCTCGCCAACAGTCTGTTAAACGGCTCTGTCTTTTTACTATATAGCCCTCGCTATCAAGGATTATTACAGACATGAAAATGTTTGGGACAATGAGTGCAGATTGGCTCCACGTGCTTAAAACGGTAAAGTGCTGCTGGGGGGGGGGGGGGGGGGGAGGTTGTCCATCGGACACAGCTTAATGAGACAGAAAGTGATATTCAGTGCATTAGTCGTCAAGAAACATTGATCGATGGCGTCAGACACTGCTGGGAAAAAAAATTAATACACATAGAAAGAGAACGTCGATTTCGATCCGGAGACGGCATATGCCACCCGCGGGTAGCAGCTGTACTATGATTGTTTCAGTGCCAACCACAACATATAGCGTAGTAGCATAGCTACCAGTGTGCCATCTGTGTCTAACGTTTTATAGGGAATGCTAACAGACAAAAGACTCAGTGAGGTCAAACGCGTGAAGCAAGCTGGCAACCATGCCACGGAGATGTATTCGCGTTTCCTGGAGCCAACCAAGGGCGCTTGAAGGGGCCAAATTTTGGTCTTCCGTGTGGCGAGACGGTCCTTTCGCAGAATTGCTATACAAGTTGGACGTGCTCCTTCAGTTGCGCATCGATGATGGAAGCATCGGCCTCTTAAACATTCTCACACCCATTCGCGAGATTCTGGACATTCACTCAGCACAGACGTTAGCCGGGATCGTCATATTGTATGAGTAGGAGTGGCAGATCGTACAGCTACCACAGCACAGATGTGAGCCCAGATGTGTATCAGCACGAATTGTTGCGAACCGCTTATTAGAACTAACATTACGGGCACAAACACCTCTAGCCCATCTTCCACTCACACAACAGCAAAGCTTTCCACTGATCGACTGGTACCGTCAGAGAATGACGCGCCGTGATCTTCAGCGATTAAAGCAGATTATGCGTGTACGCAAGTGATGGTCATTTTTCTGTACGAAATAGACCTAGTGAACACTGAAACACTGGACTTAGGGAAAGGCAGGATTCGATGTGGACGGGGCCTTACTCACCGTTTGTTGCTCAGTTTTTTTAAAAATCACTTACACTTTATTTGGAACCGATTGCAAATAAGGTTGACAAATAAGGCACAATTATCAAATTTGACTGTTAAGACACAATGTCTAATAAAAAAATTTTTAAGCAAGTTGCACTCACAGCTGAAGGCCTTATTGACCAGAAATTCAAATTATTTGTCAGCTGAAGGCCCCAATTTCAATAACGCAAAAACAATTTGGTGGCTGAAGGCCTGGATAGCAAATTCTTAAAAACTAAATTTGTTTTTAAAAACACAATCATCAGGTTTCACTATTAAGAGACAATATCTAATTAAAAATTCTTCAGACAAATTCTGTTCATGGCCGAAGGCCTTATTGACCTGAAAGTCAAATTACTTGTCGGCTGAAGGTCCCAATAGTAATAACTCAAAATTAGATTTTTTTAAATCATCACAATCTGACCAAACCAAGAGAGAAGTTGCCCCAGACAGTGCTCCAAGGAGCAGCCTGGGAAAGTCGCGCAACTTCGTAACCAATGAGACAGGCAGGAAAGAGTTGTATTCACTTAACCCAATGGCAACTCAAACTAGTGACAGTTTAAACGCAGACCAATACTCTAGCAGAATATACCTAATGTCTGATAACCAATACAACGATGGAATAACCCAGGCAAGGCGGAACTGGCCGACAGTACTGCGTCTTGGGAATCCGGTGTTAAGAACATCCAGAAGCATTAGGAACCACTACAATAAAAGTAGTCCAAAAGAAACAACATATCTGGGCCACAAACAAGGAGGCTGTCGAACTACACGCCTTACCGAACAGCTGCGGCAAGGCGAGGAAAGGTACACTGCTGCGAAGATACGCTAACCTCCAGGTCAGGTAACTCGGGCGTTAGGTGCCACTAGGCAGAAAAATACTGCTGGGCGAACTTAACCAATAAGCAGAAGAAATTCTGTGATTAATGGTAAGAAGTGGAGGACGGCTAACTAATATCGCCATCTCCAAACACTCCACTCATTGCTCTTTGTCTCAGTGACCCTGCGAGCAGCAACGTGCAAAGAAACGCCGTGATCTCAAAATAGTGGAGGTTTCACTACTGATTTAATGGTCACTCAACTCAAACCTCCTGGGTCCGGTGGACAACGCAACTACAGCCCCTCGATCTGGCAGTGCCATGGTACTACATATCAATAACTGCTGCTGTTGCCACTCATGGTCAGACAACGCTAGCAAACGTAGTGGTGCCAGTAAACACAAGAAGAAAACGAGACGCCACTATCCCTATTACATGATGCAACCTACCAATGGCATCAACGCGAGCCGCAATCCGCAACACGGGTCAACCTCCCCCGCCCCAAACACCAACCCAGGGGTATCCCAACAAGTGGCCTAACCAATCTTAAATTGATTAATATGGACTCGGTATTGCTTACCAGTGCAGTTGTCCTGAACCAGAAGATTAACTGGGCGTAAACTAAGTGTAATAGTACAGGGACCTAGGAAACAGGTAGCGAACTTACCAAGGTTTCCAACACGCACGTCCCTCCCGGATAAATTATGGACATACACTCAGTCTCCTGGTTTACCCCTAAAGACTCGTCGATTGCGGTTGTTACGGTCAGTTTATTTTTTGTGGGCCCTGAGAAAATAGCGCCTGGCACGATTCCAGTTTTCTTTGACGATCTGCGGGGTTATACCGGCAGGTATTAGATACTGAATTCCCCATAAGTTCGGAAGCGTGGAATTAACAGGATAAGCATAGATCAAGGAAACCGGAGTAGCCTTCAAAGCCTCATGTCTGGCGGTATTGAAGGCAAAACTAAGCCAACGGAGACTAGTATCCCACGTCTTCTGATGAAGGATAATCAGTGTCGATTCGAGATTACGACTGATTCTCTCTGCGAAAGAGCCTTGTGGGTCATACGGAGTGGTAGTCACGTGCTTCACACCGCTTTGAAAACAGAAAGCCTTGAAGGGAGCCGAAGGAAAGGTTTGCGCATTATCACTAACGATTTGGTTAGGGGGTCCAAAAACACTAAATACGTTAGTTAAATGAAGAATAGTAGTAGCAGCAGTCACGTTACGACTCACAAGAAGCCAGGTAAACCTCGAAAACGCGTCAATAATAACCAATACGTACCGATAGCCTCTTTTGGTGCGAGGTGAGGACCCCACATAATCGATATAGAGTTTGCCCACGGGCAGGATTCGCGCTCGGAACTCACGAAGCCTTGTTGAAGAGCGTTCTTAGGCTTGGCCACACGACACAACCGACACCAAGAAACCATCTCTCTAATGTCTCGGTCCGTAGACGGCCGAGTCAAATGCTCCTTAATTTTCTGCAAGGTCTTATAGGTTCCTAAATGCCCGCCAATGAACGAGTTTTGAAAGTAATGAAAATCGAGGCGTACCAGGGTGGCTGGTATGCAGGTTTTCAACTCCTTGGCGCGTCCCACCCTTTTACACAAGATGCCTTTCCTGATAACGTATTCATCCACAGGTTCCCCTGTCGACAGCCGTTACGAACCAGTCCCAAGTGGGGTCCGGATCCTGATGCTTGGCAACGTCACCAAACAAATGAGGAATACCGCCTAACACGACACAACTAAAATTGCCTTCCTGCGTTTCTTGGGCGCGCTCACTACATGGATGTTCAGTGAACATACGGCTGAGGACGTCCGCGAGCACATTCTCAGTCCCCTTAATATGTTTCACCTCGAACTGAAACGCTGAAATGCGTACTGTCCACCTGGTGATACGGCCAATTTTACACGGCCGGGCTAGCACCCAGTTTAATGCTTGATTGTCGGTTTCTAGTTGAAATACTCTAGTTGAAATACGCTCGAGATAAAAGCGATACTTCTCCAGAGCGAACAAGACGACCAATACCATACATCTGTAAGCAGAATATTTAAGTTCGGCACTAGTTAACCGATGAGACGCGTACGCTAATGGATGTCTTTGACCTTCGAGCTCATGTAGTAGGACGGCCGAAATCCCCACATTAGATGCATCGGTTTGTACAATAAATTTTTTACTAAAATCAGGCACTGCGAGAACCGGAGGGTTGGCTATAGCTTCCTTAATGTGCTCAAACGCAGCCTCTTGGGCAGGTCCCCATTCAAAACGCACCCCTTTTCGACGCAGTTCATTTAAAGGAGCCGCCAACTAAGCAAAATTAGGGACAAAATTCCTAAAATAATTCGTCATGCCTATGAACATTGTAATCCCGCAATTATCAGCAGGCGGTGGGAGAGCTCTCATTGCCTTAGACCGCTCCTGGTCAACGCGAATACTCTCGCCTGATACTAAGTGACCTAAGAAGGATACCTGCTGCCTGGCTAATGTCACCTTACCGGCCCCCTGCAACCTAGCAAAAACTTGCTGGATATGTTCCAAATGCTCCAGAAACGAATGGTTATAAATCACCAAGTCGTCCAAGTAATTATAAACACAGACTAATTTCAAGTCTGCAAGAATATTATCCAGCAAACGAGTAAGAACGGCTGCGCCAGTAGCCAAACCAAAGGGAACCCTGTTAAACTCAAACAGATTCCAATCAGTACAAAATGCTGTAACGTGTTTACATTCTTCGGCTAAGGGAATTTGATAACAGGCTTGATTTAGATCAAGCACAGTGAGCCAAGTAGCACCGGCAAACCAAGTAAAAGAGTTATGAGGATCAGGTAGAGGAAATGATTCGAGGACAACCTTGGTGTTCAGGCGCCGGTAGTCAACAACAGGTCGAAAATCCTGCCCCTGATCCTTAGGAACAAGGAATATGGGGGAAGCATAAGCAGATGTAGAATGCTTAATAAACCCTTGCTCGAGCATTTTAGAGATCTTCCTCTTCGTATTTTCATCTTAGGCGGTGAGAGACGATATGGGGACTGCCTGACGGGAATATGGTCAGATAGACGAATATGGTAGTCAAGAACATTAGTAACCCCCAATCTATCACAGAGAAGCTCTGCGAACCTCTGCAACAAATCCCCTAGTTCAGAGGCCTTCTGTGAAGACAGATGGGTGAGATCAGACTCATTAACCTTAGCATCAACAACCAGCATGCCGGCATTTCGATACACCTTACGCTTAGCATATTCACAGAACCCAAACTTCTGAGTGGAAGCGAACTTAAAGAAGAAGGTGTACCCGGAATAACCCAAGACAAGACCAGTTTTACTGATAAAATCACATCCCAAAATGAAATCGACCGGTAGCTTCTTATCTAAGGCAAGAACCAGGAGCAATCCCCAACCGAGACACGCCCTCGGACCCAACCATGCAGAGGCAACACCTGCCCATTGGCAACCCGACATCTCTGCACTGAAGAAGGGACCGACCTAAGTCTCGTAAGATGACCAAATTCAAGAAACCATTACAAGCTCAACAACGAAAAGGAGCTACCAGAATCCAAAAAGCCACAAATATGTTCGCCACCTATTCGAGAACAAATATAAGGCACGGGAGGTGATGATCGAGCATCGACATGGGCACACCAAGGTTTAAGGGCTTGATCCCGAGGTCACTGCCCAGCCCGGGGTCATTTATTTGCTCTGGGTGCGCGCGGCTGAACACACGAACGAACTAAATGACCTGTCCGACTACATCTGAAGTAACGCCGCGGTTCCCTTTCAGCAGACTCAGCAGATGTAGATAATCCGTAGTTCTTCTTGATAACGCTCGTGGGCTGAATCTTAACTTCATGGCATGGATCGTCCGCGAGCAGTGACGCAGATATCGCTACAGCGCCGGCACGAAGTTCTTCCCACGTGGAGGGACGATCATGAAAACCAAAGTGCGACTTATCCGCAGCACGCATTCCCCTCAGTACAGTAGAAACTAAGTCCCGTTCTGGCAAGTCGACTAACAAGGCCAAGCAGGCCGTCTTCACTCTGTCCACATATTGAGGTAACTCCTCCTTATCTTGTTGTATCTGCCAAATATAGCCACACTAGAGCTGTTTGCGAACTTCCATGGTTAATCTTTTGTTAATTACAAGATCCCTCAACGGCTACAAGGAAAACCCCTCTGCCATGGCTCTAGATACGAGGGTCCTCAATTCGCTTCTAGTTAACGGATACAATAGCGACAACACTACTTGATCCGAAACGCCAAAGGCATCAGCCTGTTGCTCAAGGTGAACCAACAACCATAATAACCTTTCAATTTGCTCGAGTCGGTCTCTATAACTAATTCTGTGATGTCGCGAAATAGATGCACGAGAGGATTAGGCAGTTTAGCAAACGCTGCGTCTAACTTCTCGTGAGACATAAGTGCATCATTCCCGGGGTGGCTTGCGTGGCTCCCTGAAGATAGCAAGTCACGCTCCCCAGTTCTCTTCCCATCAAGCCCAAAACATGTAATCTTAAACTGCAATTCATTAATCAAGGACCCCAATTCAGCGGTTGATTCCTTATAACGATCCTCCAACTTTAATGTCCTTAAATCCGCTATCCCGTTGGTTAAATGTATTAACTGTGCCCGCATCCTGTATAACTGACTGCCACTAGGTTGAGTGCCCTCCAAACAGCCTTACACAAAAACTCAATGGCTGCGTCTGTCTCACCCACAACAATCGGCGTGACGTCAACTGGCTGGAGAACGGTAGCACGTAGATGGGCGGCTAAATCATGGACACTGCCCTCAATAGGCTGGCGCCTTATAGCCAGCTCATAAATGAGGTGGTCCTTCCTCAACAGGCCGATCCCTGGGACACTGCCTGACCTCCATTAGAACTGATTACCTGAAACAACCAAACAGCAAAGACAAATATCGTGTAACACTGAGAGAGTTACAATTCGAACCAACGGTAAATGTAAGGGCAGTATTACAGTCGTAACCACGCTCTGCTACCACTGAAACATGGGACTTAGGGAAAAGGCACGATTCAGTGTGGACGGGCCCTTACTAGGTTACAGTTGGTTGCTCAGTTTTTAAAAAAATCGCGTACACTTTATCTGGAACCAATTGCAAATAAGGTTGACAATTTGCACTCATGACTTAAGGGCTTATTTACCAGAAATTCAAATTATTTGCCAGCTGAAGGCACCAAAAGTAATTACTCAAATCAATTTGACAGCTGAAGGCCTGGATAGCAAATTCTTAAAAACTAAAATACTGTTTTAAAAAAAAAACACAATCACCAGATTTCACTATTAAGAGCCAATATCTAATTAAAAATTCTTTAGACAAATTGAATTCATGGCTGAAGGCCTTATTGACAAGAAATTCAAATCATTTGTCGGCTGAAGGCCCCAATAGTAATAACTCAAAATTAATTTTTTTTAAATCATTGCAATCTGATCAAGCTAAGAGAGAAGTGGCCCCAGACAGTGCTCGAAGGGTCGTCCTGGGAAAGTCGCGCAACTTCGTGACCGATGAGACAGGCACGCAAGAGTTGTATTCATTTAACCCGATGGGAACTCAAACTAGTGACAGTTTAAACACAAACCAACACTCCTGCAGAATCTACCTAACGACTGATAACCAATACAATAATGGTATAACGCAAGCAAGGCGGAACCAGCGGACACTACTGCGTCTTGAGTATCCGGTGTTTAGAACATCCTGAAGCAGAAGGAATCTCTACGACCAAAGTAGTCCAGAAGAAACAACATATCTGGGCCACAAACTAGGAGGCTGTCTAAGTACACGCATTACTGAAGAGAAGCGGCAAGCCGAGGAAAGGTACACTGCCGCGAAGATACGCTAACCTCCAGGGCAGGTAACTGGGACGTTAGCGGCCACTAGGTAGAAAAATACCGCTGGTTGAACTTCACCAATAAAACACAAGGAATTCAGTGATTAATAATAAGAAGTGGAGGACGGCAGGGTGGGCCAGTGTGGCCGAGCAGTTCTAGGCGCTTCAGTCTGGAATCGCGCGACCGCTACGGTCGCAGGTTCGAATCCTGCCTCGGGCATGGATGCGTGTGATGCCTTTAGGTTAGTTAGATTTACGTAGTTCTAAGTTTTAGGCCAGTGTCGACCTCAGATGTTAAGTCCCATAGTCCTTAGAGCCATTTGAACCATTTGAGGACGGCTAACTACTCTACTGGCCATTAAAATCGCTACACCACGAAGATGACGGGCTACAGACGCGAAATTTAACCGACAGGAAGAAGATGCTGTGATATGCAAATAATTAGCTTTTCAGAGCATTCACAGAAGGTTGGCGCCAGTGGCAACAACTACAACGTGCTGACATGAGGAAAGTTTCCAACCGATTTCTCATACACAAACGGCAGTTGACTGGCGTTGCCTGGTGAAACGTTATTGTGATGCCTCGTGTAAGAAGGAGAAATTCGTACCATCACGTTTCCGACTTTGATAAAGGTCGGATTGTAGTCTATCGCGATTGCGGTTTATTGTATCGCGACATTGCTACTCCCGTTGGTCGAGATCCAATGACTGTTAGCAGAATGGCGGCCGGAATGGCCGAGCGCTTCTAGGCACCACAGTCTGGAACCGCGCCACCGCTGCGTCGCAGGTTCGAATCCTGCCTCGGGGATGGATGTGTGTGATGTCCGTAGGTTAGTGAGGTTGAAGTAGTTCTAAGTTCTAGGGCACTGATGACCTCAGAAGTTAAGTCCCGTAGTGCTCAGAGCCATTTGAACCTTTGTTTTGTTAGCATAATATGGAATCGGTGGGTTGAAGAGGGTAATACGGAACGCCGTGCTGGATCCGAATGGCCTCGTATCACTAGCAGTCGAGATGACAGGCATCTTATCCGCATGGCTGTAACGGTTTGTGCAGCCAGTCTCGATCCCTGAGTCAACAGATGGGGACGTTTGCAAGACAACAACCATCTGCACGAACAATTCGGCGACGTTTGCAGCAGCATGCACTATCAGCTCGGAGACTATGGCTGCAGTTACCCCTGACGCTGCATCACAGACAGGAGTGCCTGCGATGGCGTACTCAATGATGAACCTGGGTGCACGAATGGCAAAACGTCATTGTTTCGGATGAATCCACGTTCTGTTTACATCATCATGATGGTCGCATCCGTGTTTGGTGACATCGGGGTGAACGCACATTGGACGCGTGTATTTCGTCATCGCCATACTGGCATATCACCCGGCGTGATGATATAGGGTGCCATTGGTTACACGTCTCGGTCACCTCTTGTTCTTGTTGACGCCACTTTGAACAGTGGACGTTACAATACAGATGTGTTACGACCCGTGGCCCTACCCTTCATTCGATCCCTGCGAAACCATACATTTCAGCAGGATAATGCACGTTCGCATGTTGCAGGTCCTGTACGGGCCTTTCTGGATACAGTAAATGTTCGACTGCTGCCCTGGCCAGCACATTCTGCAGATCTCTCACCAACTGAAAACGTCTGGTCAATGGTGGCTCATCACAATACGCCAGTCACTACTCTTTATGAACTGTGGTATTGTGTTGAAGCTGCATGGGCAGCTGTAGCTGTACACGCCATCCAAGCTCTGTTTGACTCAATGCCTAGGCGAATCAAGTCCGTTATTACGGCCAGAGGTGGTTGTTCTGGGCACTGATTTCTCAGAATCTGTGTACCCAAATTGTGTGAAAATGTAATCACATGTCGGTTCTAGTATAATATATTTGTCCAATGAATACCCGTTTATCATCTGCATTTCCTCTTGGCGTAGCAATTTTAATGGATAGTAGTGTCATTTCACTAACTCTAAACACTCCATCGTTGTTATTCATTTTAGTGACTTTGCGAGCAGCAAAGCACGGACAAACGGCATGATCTCAAGGTAGTGGAGGTTTCACTACTAGGGAATGTTCACTCAGCTCAAATGTCCTGGGTTCGGTGGACAAAGCAACTACAGCCCCTTTATCTGGCACTGCCTGCATGCCGCCAGCAGTCCCGGCATGCCTTCATGCTGCCGGACCTCACTGCTGCTCCGTCTCACTCGAACTCTCCGACACACTCTGACCTGGAAACACTTGACATCCTTCCAAAGATAGTAACACGGTACTAGATATTGATAACCGCTGCTGCTGACGCTCGCAGACAGACAATGCTAGCAAACGCAGTGGCACCACTAAACACGAGAAGAAAACGAGACACCACTATCTTTATTACATGATGGCAACCTACCAACGGCACCAACGGCAGCTGCAACGCGGCTAAAGCGCTGTCTCGTAGAGCGCATTCGTCCAAGACACACTGGCCCAACCACAGGCCTTATGGTCTGGAGTGCTGTAAGCTGGAACCCTCCTTCACCTTCGGCAGTTCTGGAGAGGACACTAACTAGCTGTAGGTATGTGCGGAATGTTGTTAGATCGGTTTCTTTGCCGTTCTTGCAACAGGAAGGAGACGTTGTTCCAACAGGATAACGCTCGCCCACACACTGCCCATGAAACTCAACGTGCTCTGCAAGACGTGCCGCAGCTTTGCTGGCCAGCACGATGTCCAGACTTGTCTCCAGTAGAGCATGTGTGAGACATGATGGGACGAAAAGTGACTCGTGTGGCTCGTCAGCCAATAACTCTTACAGAACTACGTGAACAGGTAGAGGAGGCGTCACATAACATATCCTAGGACAGTATTCGACATTAAAAGTAAAGTAGGAGTCGACCAACATAAATGGTCGGTATGTATCCATAGTGTTACTGAGAGAATGTGTGTTATCTGTGAACATACTGACATGTTCCACATCGCAGAGATTATCACCAATATATTCGACGAAAAATGCAAAAAAATTGCTAATAAGCAGTCTCATTGTTGGCTCCTGTGATATCTGTACGATCGACTGTATGCCAGAGTCAGCTTCTGCATTACTGTCCATGGAGGCTACACCACGTACTAATGTGGGTGTTTCAGAATGGTTAGACGCCTGGTACCTCAGTACCGCTTGCGCTATTCATTTATAAATGCAGTCATTTCGCGTACTCCGCAAAAATAAATCTTAAGTGAATTGGAAACCTCTAAAAGGACGTACTAATTTTTTCCCGGTAGTATATTTGAAATGCTAGCGAGACAATGAAATCTGTCGCTTATGTGTAGCATGAAGCAAAAGCTATGTTGATTTAACAGATTTGAGAAACGTCTCTAAGACCTAAGGAGCCTTACGTGATTAGCTACATACACATGTGACTGAAATTTTTTATACATAAAAAATGCTTGAGGAGATTTTTTAAAAGATCGCTCTTAATACCAATTTAAATATAACTATACTTTACTAAAAACTATGCATATACGAAATGAAAAACATGTATTCGCCTTTGAAGTAAGGTTCTCTTATCTTCGGCTTCGTCCTTTACTTACTAAATGATGTAATCTGTTTGTTCTTTAGAGAGTAATGCTGAAGTCGATAAACATTTATGAAACACTAAACTTACAGCTTGAGACAGAGCCGTGTGTGAGAATCTTAACTTTAAGGTCAAACATACTTTTTCTTCTTTACGTATATATCCTTTGCTTTTTGTTTAATTTGTGTTTAGAGCAGCGCACAGTGCCTCACAAATAACAGCCTATCAGTGAAGGACCTCCAAATAAGTTTTGACGTCACCTGGTGTATACTGTGACGCACACCGTGCAAACAGATAAACAAGTAATTACTACCTCCGTTTATTTAGTATTCAAATGAGGTTCCCGCCGTCACGATGGTACCTGCTCGAAAAGGCGAAAAAAGAATCAAAGTACCGCATGCCTCTATCACTGTCAAAATAAAACGTACCATCAATTTATTTACATCGTTTCACCGAGATATGATTCCTTTATTTTCGCTTGATACCATCAATTATTAGCCTTAAACTTATAGGCAAACCGTTTGGAGCCAGCTAAAATTAGTTTCAATGTACAGACTTGCATTACAGTTGTTTCTGATTCCTAGCAGAGTGGCTATGAAGATCACGAGAACTAAACGGGCGATGAAATGATTACCGGTTACAAAGAGGAATTACGATATATGATATAGATGCTACTTATCAATAAAAGTTTATTACGTTTCAAACAAGTACGATATCCCAGACGAGTTTTATATCCCCTGTTCTTCGGATGGTTGAGGCTCACAGAATAATTTTGTGTCTTGATTCATTTCTAGCACTGTTTTTACTTATAATATACAGCTTTCATAAAACACAATATGCTGCCTAGCTCCTGTATCAACACGTTCTACCCTTCATAAAATCATCATCTGATTGGAAGAATTTCCCACGTAGGTCATCTGTTCTGTGTTGAATGCAGTTAGAAATCGGTATTGTTCGAGTTTCTGGAGGTAACTTTCACCGTGACAAGAACTGGAATCCGTATTGGTAGATTTGCTAGAGTTCCATCTACGCTGGGGATGGGAGTGTTCTCACGTTAGAGCAAAACAATGTCTGAATTAGTCCAGATTCGCGTCATTTCATGGTAATTAATATGGCTCGCATAATATTCTGTAGATATCACAGAAGCCAACAATGAGACTGCTTATTAGCAATTTTTTTTGCATTTTCCGTCGAATGTATTGGTGATAATCTCTGCGATGTGGAACATGTCAATATGTTCACAAATAATACACATTCTCTCAGTAACAATATGGATACATACCGACCATTTATGTTGCTCGACTCCTACTTTACTTTTAATGTACAATAAAACTTAATAAACGTTACCTAGCTACAAACAGATATTAATTACTCGGAAATTGGTCTTTGGTGTAAGAGTTGTGAAACAGAATTGATTTCAGCTGGTTTTCAAAAGTGTTTTCATTGTCTATGTTACTGTTAATTCAGCAGGTAGGTTCTTCAATATTTTTATGGCATCATTCTGTGCGTAATGTTAAGCTGAGAATAACAGAGGCTGTCTTTATGTCTAATGCTATATTTATGAAAACTGTTATTATTTTTATTTTATGACTGGTTCTTCACAATAAAGTTCATAAGACAATATATGTATTGTTAAGCGGTTGAGAGTGCATCTAGACATCTGAAAAGTTGGCTAGATGAAGTTCAGAGATGGACAACAGATATTATCCATAAAACAAGTTTCTGTACAACGAATATTTCGTGACTCATTGTGAAACTGCCCTAGAAAATTAGTACATATGATTTCTGATCACATTACATATGTGGGGGATCATTACACGGCATTGCAGCACTTGCATCTGTATTTCTCTGTTTGTAGCTAAAGGTGATTAGTAACCCAATGATCTGTAGGGTCTGTGTAAATAAAGCTGTATTTTGACTAACGTTGAATCATTTTAAAATTGCTCCCACACTTTTTCTGGTGGCAAAACTCGGGGTAGCACCAGAGTTGGAAATTGTAGAATCTCTGGAACAACTGAGAAAATTCTAGAGGACTTACACATCGATTTCCAGCGACTAAATGCTGGAATTACTTACAATACAACGCACGATCTCAGCTACGACATTTAACCGTTGAGTCCTTCAGCTTATTTGCATTCATTGTTATAATTTATTAGTTTATTACTATTATTTGAGTAGAGGACAGATGAACGATTGTTGAATTATATGATAAGTATGTAGCTGACTTCCAGTCAGGAAGTTTAACATTAAGACTGTGCAGGTGCTGCCAGCTGTCGGCGACGCTATAATTACGACTAAACTTAAACATTTTGACATCAGCAACCGTGTTTCTAAGTTGAAACGTAAGGGAGGAACGCAACATTTCAACGCTACACACCTGGTTAATCAAATGCATTTGTTTCACTAATTCACGCCTTAGAACCATACAGAATACGCTAGAAGTTGACTGCAGGAAATTTTGGTTAGTTCAATGACCTTGGATAACACCATCCATGACTAACCTGACGACGTGGAATACGGAGCCGTCGTCTTAGCATGTCAAGATATACTTCATATAGTTAGTATATATGAAGCAGGTGATCCTCAAGGCAAAATACAGTTCTGAGGGAAGACTTTCAGATGCCACGGCCGACAGGACGCGTCCTGGGGTTTCCACATAGCCATGCAGTTGTAGTGTTCGACTGCCACCGATAAGGCTAGAGCCATTTTCCAGTGACATTCATCACTGAACGTATTTCTGGGAGCAGTTCGAATCCTCTAGAGATGAACGCTGAGCAAAAATGTACTTCTTCGAGGGTATCTGGAGGGGGAACCCAAGAATTTGGTACAAGGGGTCTCTCTAATAGGAGCTGGCTATAAAAAGCTACAGAAATTTTACATGCACGTTATAGTGACAGATACAGAATTATTCAGGCGAATCTTGGCTACCTCGAAGACATCACACGTGTAACATTTCATTATGTAACATTAATCTTTTAACTTAACAGTTATTGAATGCAATGAGTGCATTGCATGGATGAGTGCAGGCGCTAGAGGAAGACATGAAGGCATATGGTCGAGTCTTAGTTCCAAAGGTACATCGCAATTTCCTAGAAAACATATGTTCATGCTGGATAATTCACGAGAAGATGGAACAATTGTCAGAAGGGAGAATGCTAAAACTAATGGAATTCATGTTAGAAGTAATAGATGGGGCACTGACGGTACAAAAGATTTATGAGGTAACTTGCAGCCCAAATAAATTTGTACCGTCAACAGCAACGGTCGAAGTTGATCTAGGTCATGATATACACTACGCTGGTCACTATGGAAAGTAGAAGCCTACTGCATGTTTCGAACAGAGTGGGCTTTGGACACAAGATTGTGAGAATTTGAAATATGTTTAAGATCGCTTCAAAACTCAGGGATTCAGCAGTAGATGCTTTGTTTGCCACAGCTAGAGTCACACAGTAAAAGACTTTATAAAGAAAGGAGAGCATTTGTCTCTTTTGTAGAAAAAGCCACCACAAGTCAGCCTGCAGTATTTCAGAATATTCTACTTCATCGGCTGCCCTTCCAATCACGGTTCAGTCGGCAATGCGAATGCCAGAAGTTTAGGGTTCTCTTACTACCTCCAAATGGCCCGTGTGTATGTAACGAACTCCATCGGTGTAAGCACACTTACACGCTAAGTTTCAGACGCTCCAGCCACTCCAGCTTCATCATCAGATTACTGATTAACAACTTAAAACTAGATGTTGTAGCGAATCGCCCACTGGCAATCATTGCCTTTGAGTCTTCTTTCGCTACGTCACACTCACGTCATCTGGTCCGTCTGACGCTGAGAGGTGCATGGAACAATGGCCATATTACAGTTATCGGAATCGAAGGATTTCATTTCTTTTCGAGACTTCCGTCGGTACCTCATGAGTTGAAAAGGCAATACATTAGTAATTTACAGTTTGCCGACCGCGCAGAATGATAAGTTGATCTCCACATTGAGCTGTTAATTGGTGCTGATGACTACTGCAAAATTGTTCAAGGCACTTCTCATTACTGGCTGTACTGCCTTCGAAATGTAGCTGCATCCATAGTGAAAACCGCCCGAGGTGTTAAATACACTGAAATGACGAAAGCTATGGGATACCTCATAATGTCCTGTCGGACCTTCTTTTGCACGGTCTAGCGCTGCAGTGCGACGTGTCATGGACTCAACAAGTCATTGGAAGCCCCTGCAGAAATATTGAGTCATGCTGCCTCTATAGCTACCCATAATTGCGGAAGTGTTGCCAGTGTAGGATTTTGTGGAAAAACTGGCGTCTCGAGTATGTCCCATAAGTATTC